>NW_019154103.1:37952142-38055227 GCF_002288905.1 Enhydra lutris kenyoni
AAACAAATAAAAAAAGAAAACCAATAAAGAAAAAAATATAAAAAGGAAAAATATATATATATATTAGATAAACTAGTTAGAAACGTTAAAAAAGAAAAGGGTAAAAGTTAAAAAAATTTAGCAGAAGAAGAAAAATAAATTGAAAAAAAAAAAAGAAAAAAAATTAAATTAACTGCAAGGCTAAAGAATCATGGGGAGAAAGCCATGAGTTCCGTACTTTGCTTTCTCCTCCTTTGGAATTCCGCTGCTCTCCTTGGTATTGAACCTGCACTCCTTGGTAGGTGAACTCGGTCCTGGCTGGGCTTCTTGTTGATCTTCTCGGGGAGGGGCCTGTTGTAGTGATTCTCAAGTGTCTTTGCCCCGGGCGGAGTTGCACCGCCCTTACCAGGGGCCGGGCTGAGTAATCCGCTCGGGTTTGCTCTCGGGAGCTTTTGTTCCCTGAGCGCTTTCCGTAGAGTCCGGAGGGCGGGAATGAAGATGGCGGCCTCCCGGTCTCCGGCCCGGAGGAGCCGAGAGCCCGGGGCCCCACTCCTCAGTGCGCCCTCAGAGAACAGCGCCGATTTACTCCCGTCACCCTGCCTCCGGCCGCGCTCCGAGCTGACCGAGCCTGCGACCGGTTCAAGGTAACCCCGAGCTTAGAGCTCACTCCTCGGCTCTGTCTCTGTAGCCGGCTTCCCCGTTCTAATACCTGTAAGCTCTGCCACACTCAGACACCCCCGATCCTTCTGTGACTCTGCGGGACCTGAGGCCACGCTGACCCCTCGTGGGCTTCACCCCGGTTAAGCCTCTGGAGCGATGTCCCTCAGCAGAACAGACTTTTAAAAGTCCCGATTTTGTGCTCCGTTGCTCCGCCGCTTGCCGGGAGCCGGCCCCTCCCCCCGCGGTCTATCTTCCTGTCGCTTTGGATTCACTTCTCCGCCCGTCCTACCTTTCAGAAAGTGGTTGATTTTCTGTTTCTAGAGTTGCTGTTCTTCTTCTCTTCGATCTCCCGTTGGATTTGTAGGTGTTTGCAATCTTTAGATAAGCTATCTAGCTGATCTCCCGCTACCTGAAGTAGTCTCAGCTGCTACTTCTCCGCCATCTTGACTCCTCCCCTCTAATTGTTTCTAAATTTTAATGAAGAGAATAAAAGCTATAAACAAATGTCACACTCTGGCTAATGACATGCACACTAAAGTTTTATACATCAGGCAGTGTGCTGATATCTGCAATTTGCCTTGTAGGGCATCAGAAGATAAAATACAGGGGCGCCTGGGTGGCCCAGTGAGTTAAAGCCTTGCCTTTGGCTCAGGTCATGATCTCAGGGTCCTGGGATCGAGCCCCACATCGGGCTCTCTGCTCAGCAGGGAGCCTGCTTCCCCCACCCTCTCTTCCTGCCTCTCTGCCTACTTGTGATCTCTGTCTGTCAAATAAATAAATAAAATCTTTAAAATTAAAAAAAAAGAAGATAAAATACAGATTGACAGAAGGATTTGTGTATGGTAAAGCAAGTACAGTAGAATGTTAGAGGCAATGAGTGGGTACTTAGGAGTTCACCATCCAATTTTTTCAACTTTGAAAATATTTTAACTTTGAAAATATTCTTAACAGCCCTATCTTATTAATACATGTATCATACCTGGAAGAAATGATGGTTTTGAAATTTCTACTTATATGAGACAGAGTAGCTCTCTGACTAGGGGGTAGGAGGACGTAGCTAGAGGACATCTCCTCCAAGTGTGTTGCAATCATAGTGTTAATGCAATAATGAAATTCTTGATGGCAATTTCTTTTTGACCTTGACAAAATTAAGACAAAATTTTCCTAAAAGAATGATCAGATAATAGTAGTTAGTAATTTGGGGTGGAGGGGGAATCAAGTAATGATGAGGAATTTATTCAGTTGCCTACTGAAACAAAATAGAAAGCCAATAAGAAAGCATGTATCCTGACTGAAATTTAATATACTCCATTTCTGGAATTATGGTATGTAGGATATATCTTTTAAAAGCACGTGGGAATACTGGATTAAACATAGCTAGCATCACCTTACAGGCATAGGTGAGATATGAAAGTCTCCAGAAGTCAAACTAAGAAACCTGCAGAGCCCTCACCATCTGACAGAGTCAAATACATTTGGCCAGTGATCAAGTGTGAGAACAGAGACACCGAAAGGAGTAACTAGAAAGACAAATGATTTCATTAAATACACTATATACTATAACAAATATCTGGAAAATAGTAACAGCTTTATGGGCAAGTACACAGATGATTGTTTAAATAAGCAATCTTCAAAATATCTGAAATTACACTTTGATTAGGAAAAAACAATTATTGATCATGACCTCTGTAACTGTCAGCATTCTCCACGGCAACAGAAGCAATAGGATAGATAAAGATATAAAGATATAGACATAGATTTGCATATATATATACATATATACAAATATATATATACTCATATACATATAGAAAAAGCTTTATTATGAGAGATTGGGTCAAACAGCTGTGGAGGCTGAAGATTCCTTTGACCCACCTTCTGCAAGCTGGAAGCCCAGGAAAGCTGGTGGTATAGTTCCAGGCCAAAGCCCAAGGCCTGAGAATGGGGAGGCCACTGGAGCAGGTCCCTGTGTGTGTCTGAAGGCCCAGCTACCAGGAGCCCAGATGTCTTAGAGCAGAAAGAGCTGGATGTGCCAACCCAAGCAAAGCACCACTTCCCCCTTCCTCCACCGCCTCATTCTACCAAGACCCCAGAGAAGGGACGGTGCCCACCCACTTTGGTGAGAGCTGTTGTCTTGATTCACTCTACCAATTCAAATGTTAATCTCTTCTGGAAACGCCCTCACAAACACACCCAGATGTAATATTTTATCAGTTATGTGGGAATCCCGCAGCCCAGCCCAGCTGACAAATGAGTCACCAGCATAGCTCCTATATGTTTACTTATATATCATATACCTGTACTAAGTGCTAACAAACTATCTGTATAAAACAATACCCAGAAATGTTAAATTTAAGACATGAGATCGGATGTGTGTCTATACGTGCATGTGTATGTACTTTTTTTTTTTAAAGATTTTATTTATTTATTTGAGAGAGAGAGAGAGAAAGCATGAGCAGAGGGGAGGGGCAGAGGAAAAGGGAAAAACAGACTCCCCACAGACAGGGAGCCCGATGTGGGGCTCGATCCCAGGATCCCGGGATCTTGACCTGAGCCGAAGGCAGTTGCTTAACTGACTGAGCCACCTGGGGGCCCCCCGTGTATGTATTCTAACATGGATTATCTTGAGCACCTTCTGAGATACTCACGTCCTCTCCCTCACTTTGAAAGCAATTGGTCTACATGAGTCACTACCATATGAAGTAAGAATGAGATGGTTAGAAAGCCCCATGTCCTTCCTCCACTTTCTATGTGATGCCCAAATTTCTATTCATTTCCTTAGTTTTAGGACTTAGCATAAACGGCTTCTAGTTCCCTTTCAGAGAGCACTTTTAATTAGAGAAGTGGAGAGCACAAGAAGACAGCAGCTAACTCAGTGGGGAACAGATCAATATGAAATGCCAAGGGGAGGGCTAGAAGTTATAGAGCTTCAGAGAGTAAATATCCCTCTCTTAGGGACATGAAGCCATTTACTCAGAAAGAATTTATAGCACATACTTAGTAAGACTGGAATATTGTTCAGTTCTTACAAACTCTGTTTATAAATAAAATGTTTAACAATCTGCCCACTTTCTTATTCCAAACATAAAGTGAGTAAGCCATAATGTCTTCCACCCCAATGATCTAGAAGATGAGTTCTGTGCAGCTGGATGGACCAGCCCCCTCTCCCACATTTGTCAGGCACAGTCTCTCCACACTGCTCACCTGGTCAAAGACAGACAAGCCCCAGAGGAAGAAGGGAGTTCTTTGGTCAAGACCTTCTAAGTATCATGTTTCTTTCACACCAGCTAAATTGAGGACATGGGGTTGTTCTTTTGTTTTTAAATTCTGGAATTTTCCATACTTCTAATCCTCCATAATCATTAAAAGCAATCCTTTAAAAAGCAATCTTTGGGTGATTTCAAATCTACATGCTTTCAATTATTTTTTGTGCTCATTTCTTTATTAGATAAACAAGTACGTGTCAATTATATTTGCTATTTTATACCCATTTTATCTTCAGAAGATGTAGTTTCAGTTTTGAATAAATGTTTTGAATAAAACCAAAAGTAAAAGCTAATAATTTCTGTAAGCTTTTACAGAAGATGAAATCCTAGTAACCAAATGAGGAGAAGAAATGTGGGGCGGGGGGGCAGAGTTTGATTTCTTTTTTCTTTTTTTTTTTTTCTTGTTATTTGTTTGTGAATATATAGAAATCTCCGTTCTTATTTTCAGGTGTGATCCTAAAGCAAATGGTACAAGTTCAGGCTGGAGCAGGTGGAGTGACATACTGGAAGCTTCCATTCCACTGAAGGTACACATCTGTGGATCAAATATAGCCAGTTTGAGCTGGTTTCCAGCCTCTCCCTTTAGCTGCTCAGGAAGCCAAGTTTTGTAGGTAATGGACAGTATAACCCTTTGTGTATTCAAAAGGTTTTAATTTTCATTTATTTGAGTTATTGGGTTGCCAAACTTTCCCAAAATGGATTTCATGTTCTTTTTTTTAAATAATTTTTTAAGAGATTTATTTATTTGACAGACAGAGATCACAGAGAGAGAGAGAGAGAAGAGGAAGCAGGCTCCCCGCTGAGCAGAGTGCCCAATGTGGGGCTCGATCCCAGGGTCCTGGGATCCTGACCTGAGCCGAAGGCAGAGGCTTTAACCCACTGAGCCACCCAGACACCCCTGGATTTCATGTTCTTAGTCAAATGATATCAAAGGTAACTGGACATCTTCTTGATAAAATCAGCACAATCATGATGGCTATCAATGTCTGTATTCACCCCAGATACCTGTTATTCTTGAGTTCACATTTACCTTCTACCTGTTCTTGCCCCTTGTCTCCCCAGAGCTGCAACACTGTAGGCTTCTCTTGTTATGAAAGTCCTTGTGGATAATGTATCTGATTGGAGGAGTTCTCCTACCAGGCAGAAATCCACACCTTCCCTATGAGACCATCACTTAGAAAACAAAAGCCATCTTATTATCAATTGTAGTATATTGGCCTTACAGGAGAACGTGAAAGGTGTTCCCATAGGAAGAGTGCAAGGGGCTGTTACTTAATTCGGTTGCTTATCAACTTCTTGGTTCTACCGGGTTTTCAGGCATAATACCAATATGTGAATGCTGGGTAAGTCAACTATCACTTCAGGACTAACCCTCGGAATATTCATGTAATAGCCCAGAGTGTATCAGTATTTGAGTGGAAAAGTCAAGGCTTTGAGCAAAAAGTTCCTTATCCAGATGACATCAAGTCCATTAAGATACTAAAGACTGAACTCATATGTATGATAAGTGAATCTGTTTCTACTTGGAGATTAATAGACACTGTGGATTCTGATTACAAATTACTCAGTTTGCAAATCTAACCCACAATCTTTAATACCTCATTTCGCTCCGTGCCTTGGAATTTCACTAAGAGCTCCTTAGACATGACTGTAATGCCAGAAAGCCAGGATGAGTATAGGTCAACCCCTAAATGGAGATGTAAGCAAAAGAAACAAAGAGTGGTGCACAAAACTAGCGGGGAATAATCACGTATCCTTGAAACCAGCACTTTACTTCAAAAGGTTAAAGCAATTTTTTCCGTCTACTGAATTACCAAGATCATAATTCCAACTCTTCACTTATTTCTACTTTGTCAGATTTGGTTCCAGACAGAATGGTATTGATGCAAACACACCAAAGCGAAGTAACTTGAAATTCAAGCATTGAGAAAAGCATCACAAGTAACCAGCAAAAAGGAGAAAAAGAAAAAAATCCCTCACAAAAAAATAACAAACAAAACCTTTGCTATCCATTCCCTGGATTTCCAGAACACGTAAGCAGTACGCAATTATAAAGCCAGAGAATCCTTCTATATGGTAAAACTCTGCCCTCTTCCCCAGGGAATTTCCACACACCAAAAATAACCCACCTGACAAATTAAAAAGACAGAACTGGGTTGCACAATTCTAGAACGGGCAGGAAAGCATCAGGTGTCATCTGTGTATTTAAGACGTTTAGGTTCTCAAGACTAACCAATCAGAACTTTGACAGATGCATTTTGTTACCTTCCTGTCTTTAGTAGAGTTCTATGTTCAGAAAAAAATACCAAACAAAAGTATTTTCTATTTATCAATTTTGGAACGTTTGTAGTATATAAAGTACCTCTTTGTTGCACAAAAGCAGACTCTCTGAAGGGTGGGCTTCAGCCATGAAATGCAAAGACTGCCCACTGAAAAATATGTAGCATATGTGTAAAATGCTATGTCCATAATGTTTAAGAGCGGAGGACTCGTGACTCATCCTACATCATCTTCAGTTCTTCTCTCCCTGAACAGTACTGTTAGCCAGACTCTCCTTCCCGTGCTGCGATGGAGAATAAACTAAGTGTAACATAACCGTACAGGAGCAGGGACAAGGGGGGTCAAGGAGGTCCAACAGAGCACAATGGCTGCATTTCAGGAGGCTGCATAATCCAACACCAGAACACGCACCTCCACACGCCAAGACGCAAAGGGCAGCCAAGCCATTTCGTTCAGTGAAATAGGGTCTTTTGTCCTCCAAGCAAGACTATGGTGCAGAGTAAACACATTATAGGGTCAGAGTTTCAAGGAAGAAAAAGGATGCTTTTCCCTAGGGCTGGAAAACAAGGTGATTTAGACATACGTGAAAAGCCCAAAGAACCTGGCTGACTCTTTCCTGACAGAAGGACAGCCACAAATCAGGTAATAAAATTCCAGTTTCATGAAGTCAATGCTAGAGAATGGAAAGATTGGCCTATTTTTACTGTGGGTCCCTGGCGGGCGGCGGGGTTGGTGGTGGTTTCAAGGGCCAGCACCAGGGAATTCACACAACCCAATGGGAAGAGTTTCGAGGGCCATCGTCGGGGAGTTCACACAACCCAACAGGAACAACAATGAAGACTTAGAGTGGCACTATTGCAAATCCTTCATGGGAGCTCTATTTGCTTCAGGGATCTTTCTTCCTCTTCTGGGCAATTTTAAGTAAATAGACTCTTTCTCTAAAGTTTCTTACATGGTAGCAAAACATAATAGCTTGGTAAGAATAAACGAATGAATTAAATCTCCTCCTTACTAACGGAAGTGCCTCCAGTATATGGAGTGTTCCATAAATACTCATGGACTCCAACTTCATTAGATCAACATCTGTTTGAGGCCAATAAATGGAAAAGGTGTTTATCAGGACCCAGCCCATACCCACTGTTTGACTTTGGAGGAAATTCGCTCCTGCTCTAGTCCAAAGATGGTTGTATTCATGAGTATTTATACACATACCACTTATTAGGGGGAAAAAATAAAAAAGGAGAACAGATGGCAGGTGCTCTCAAAAACCTCACCCTTCCCTCCATCTACAATTTCCAACACAAATTCCATCTCACAATTCTAACCCACTGACTTTTTAAACTTCCCCCCATGTGGCACTGAGCATGGATTTTCTGCCACAGTCCCAGCCCAGCCCTCTTGAAGTGTACCATGCTGTCCCCTGGAGAAGGGAGACCTAAGGACACCCCAGGCCCCGTGGAGCCTAGGTTTCATCCACTGATGATCTCTACCAAGTAGATGCATTTCTTACGATGTGGGAGGGAGACAGGAGACAGGATCTGAGCTCCAACATGCACAGCCATGGAAGGTTTTGATTTTTCTATAGCAGAAGCAATAAAGAACCCACTGTCTGGTCCTGAGCATTGGGAATGTGAAGAAGAAGGACCAGAGCATCTGGTTTCAAGGTTTGGATCATGCGTGAGGTGACAAAACCCAGAAACACCTTCGGGGCCGAGTCCTCATCAGTTACAATGATGAGCAGTTCCTGGTACTCCTCTGATTGATTCCTGGAAGCTCAAACAGGAGTTGTTTCTGGCCCTCTGGCTATTTCCTAAGCACCTAATTAAGCATTTTCTGCTTAACTAGCTATTAAAACAGTTCTCTTCATTTTTCCTTCTTTGTCTTTTTCCTTCTCCTTTTTCTTTGGTTTGCAATAGTCAGGCAAGCTAAGGAGGGCACAAAAAATATATATTTTTTTCTAAGAAACTCAAAGCATTATACGTCAAGATCTAAGCATGGGCAACTGTAGCATAGAATTTTTACAATGACTCATACAATAGGAAAAAGGAGGGTGTGAAGTAAAGAAGTTCCTGCCACAAAGGACCCAGTAAGCCTCTCCAGGGACCAGGAGAGAAGCAGTGGGCAGAAGTCAAGACAGAAGGTATCCAGACTCCAGGTTCCTCAATCACTATCCAGAAGGTAAAACAACTAGAAAAAAATCTGTGGAAAGAAGAACTGCCCAGATAGTTGAGGCCTGAGCTGATAAACATCAGGGCTGATGCCTCCTCTCTTCTAATCTGGGAAGACAGCAAGCTTCTTAGAAAAGTCCCACCTTCAACATTAAAGAGTTAGAGCAGCAACTGCTGAGAGCAGGTGGGCATAAGGACAGCCGTGTAGCTTCTACTCTAGGGCTGCAGAAAAAGTTATCAAGATTTCTTGACCCTGCCCCCCAGGAGGGAAGAAGAGTTATATGGGGGTTGGGGGTGGCAGGTAAGCAGGAAGCTGTCTGAGGTCAAGAGAGGGATAGCTGCCAATGTGAGAGCTTTTGCAGTTGGAGGCAAAGGCCAACTGCCACCAACCCACCCCAAGACCAGCTGAGCCAACGACACCTCAGCGGATGCCAGGCCGGGAAGTTCAGGAAACAGGCTCACTAAGGAACCCCACTGCAGGTGCCACAGTGGCAGAAACGGATGTCCCAAGTCCAAGCAGGACAAGAAAACTCAAGCAGAGGCCAACACACCATATATTACTTTTCTCAAGCCGGAATAACACATAACCTCTTTTGTGAAAATAGATCACCCGTGAGTGGAAAAGAAGGACAAAAAGGAGGCACAAAGACAACATAGCAAACTGAGACTAGACACAGGGTGGGGAAGGTAGAAACTGGACACTGATCCAGATAATATTTGAGTTTAGCTGAGAAGTCATGAATTGGACTGAAAATACCTGAGTGGGAAAGAGTAAGTTGTCAGGTCAAGGCTGGGAGACTCAAGGACAAAGCGTGCTGAGTTATACAGAAAGCAGAATTTTCTTGTGGAAAAACCCATCAGTCATCATGTGTAAATTTTGACCCCACTCTAAAAGCTAGAACTGATTGAGTGGCTGCCATGTGTCAGTCACTGCCCCAATTAAAGGCAATAAACGTTATTTCATTTAATCTTGGTGCAGCCTAACTACCTTCACTTTACAGGCAAAGAAACTGACTCCACACATACCAAATAGCTTATCCAAGGGCGAACAAAACAGGATATATGACAAAGATTTGATAAAGCCATATCTACAGCCAAGCCTACAACCAAATCTACAGTATTTCACAAATGACCCCAATGAGCAGTCAAATACTTCAAATGTTTTCTTCCTTCCTGTTCCATCTGGCCATCAGACACTGTGTAGACGGACCCTGAGGACTGCTCTCTGCATCGTGGGTTGGAAAGGAAGAAGGAAATTCATCTCACCAAAGCTATTTTCTTCCCATAACTGGAGTGTGATTTCCTGGCCCTTAACTATATTTCCAACTTAATAGAAACAGACACTAAATAGAAAAAAGAAAAAAGACCAAAAATGCAGGTATTTAGATCTGGACAGGTGGCAGGAGCTATTAGACATCTCTCATGTTTCCTTCTAGACCAATTCACTATGTGGTTAATTCACATAAAAGGGACTGGCTATCAGATATTCTTCAACTCTTAGTTCTGAAGCAAGATTTATGAAATCAATGCACACATTTTTTAAAAATCCTATGCAACATAATTTTGGCGTGCCATAAAACTTAATATCAAAGAACTTGCCTGTGGCATTTCCTTTTCCTGCCACCCCTTGGGACTAAGCCCAGATGCAGTGTTTTCCAGTGTTCTCTAATGGAACCCACTCACTCATTCCTGTTCCATCATAATTCTGGAAACCATTGCTTATAGCACCCAAATCCGACCACACAGGCTTACAGAAGATATCCCACATTGGACACATCTTATCCTGCCCTGTCATCCAGATTCTGTTCTCTCGTTCTTTGCTCACCAAGCCATCCCTGAAACTCGGGAGGCAGGCCTTGGGTGCTAGGAGCCAGCTCTGGATTAAAGAGCCAGAACTGGCTCAGGGCCGTCTAGGACCCCAGCCACCAACCTTCCCCAGCCAAGCAGGGCCTGAACACTCTGCTGAAAGCTTCCAGGGCACAGCCAGTGCTATTGGGTATGGATGATTGTCTCCATAACCTGTCTTGCTACCGCCATACCACTGGGCTGGGAACCCTTCTCAGGGGACCAAAAGCACATTTCACCCCAGTTTCTGTGCTCTTTTGCTGCATTTACCTTGGCACTCAAAAAACCAGGAATTCCTACGCGTGTTTTGTTGCCTTTGTATATCCTTAATATAGAGCCTGAAATAGAATAAGCACTCACGCCATTTATTTGAATGAATGAATGACTTAATGAAATAATGAATGAATGGTGGAATTAATCAGAAAAGCAAGCAGAACCTTGTAAAAGTGGATTTAATTCTAAAATAGCTTTTCTCCAACCTGATATCACTGTCCAGATGCCAAGGAATGATGCCCAGTGCTTCTCAAACTTCCATCTATCGAAGAATCACCCAGAGATCTTGTTCCATAGGGCAACATTTGATTCAGTAGGTCTGTGAATGTGCATGAGTCTCTGTGTGTCTGAAGGTCTCCCAGGCGATTCTATTGGCTCAGACCACATTTGGAGTGGCGATATCCTAATCAGCATCAACTAATTGGTCCTACCATCATTAAAATCTTATTGACCTTCTCCAGCGAGGCAAACTTACCTACGATGAATAGTATAACATATGTGTCTTTGCACAGTAAGCAATCAATAAAAAAAATTAAATCAGAATTTCATCAGGAAGACAGTAAACTTGTTTCATAGAAGGGACAAGGAAATGGACCTAGTAATTTAAGAGGAGAGTTTAAAGGAAAAATCTTCTCATTCCTATGCCTTAAAATGAATTTCAGAACTTTGTATCAAGTTAACACAGTGTGGTGAGCTTTGAGCCAGCTTAAATTTCCAGCCAAACCTTTGTTGTTTCCTTTTGTTTTGTTTTTAAGTTTTTATTTATTTGTCAGAGAGAGAGAGACAGAGAGACAGAGACAGAGAATGAAGGAGAGGGAAGTGGCAGGCAGAGGGAAGAAGCAGAGGGAGTGGCAGGCAGAGGGAGAAGCAGATTCCTTGCTAGCAAGGAGCCCAGTGCGGGACTCAATCCCAGGACTCTGGGATCATGACCTGAGCAGAAGGCAGACGCTTAAGCGATTGAGCCACCCAGGTATCCCCAAACCTTCAGTTTTAAAATATCCTCAGACCAAGGTATAATTCCTTCAAACTTCTTTGTGAACTTCATTTTCAAGAAAATGGAAAAACTAGTGAAAACCTGATCATTAGCCCACAAGAGTTTTAAAATGTTAACTTTGGTCATTGACAAGGAGTAAGAAAGTACTGAGCAAGATGAACTTCAACTGAGTAAAATCACTCACAAAGTTGATTATGGTTCTCCAGAAACCAACACCTTAAGACAGAATGCAAAAGAAAACATATTCCCATCAATAATTTAAAGCATGATTTTAAGGGCCCCTGGATGGCTCAGTCAGTTGAGTGTCCAACTCTTGGTTTCAGCTCAGGTCATGACCTCATGGGTCCTGGGATGGAGCCCCACTTGGGGCTCACCCTCAGCAGGGAGTCTGCTTGAAGATTCTCTTCCACTGACCCTCCTTCCCCCTCACTCAAATAAACAAATAAATCTTCTTTTAAAAAAAATAACAACAATGATTTTGGAAGAAGGTACACATTTGTTTAACAATGACATCAGAATTCTGGTATACAGTGGCTTCTAGAAATTAGGACAGGACAATCTCTACTTTAGGACAATCTCCACTTTATTTCCTGGCAACAGTATATAAAATCATGGCCAGGTACATAATTTGGAGCTGGTGTGCAAGCAAACATCTTAATGGAACTTAGCTAATGAGAAATGCAGAGAACTGAGCTGGTAATATTCCCAAGCTCTTGACACAGTCATCACCAACTGGCCATGCAAGGCCTCCATCTTGATTCGTGTTCTTTTTCTTCCTTTACTTCAGTCTCCTTCAATCCACTCCTCCATCTGTAGGAAATCACTCTAACGTGTTTAACATTTTTCCTGGACCACTTACGTATATTTGAAACATGGTACTGTTTTTTTTGTGCGTGTCTTAAATTTGCCTAAATAAATCATCTTATAGGTCCTGTTACCTCGCCTTTTCCTCTCAACATCATGTCTGAAAGATTTCTCTCTCTAGAAAGATTTCCTAATGCTATTTCTAAGTTGTTGCCTCTATAAGTACCCACAATACTTAACCCATCTATTTCCCTAGAGATAGATACCTAGATTATCAACCATACCCTGCCCTACAAATAATACTTAATTGAATATCCTTATATATGCCTCCTTAGGGACCGGAATACAAACTCCACAGGAATGGAATGAACATGACATGAAATCCATGCAGACTAAATTAAAAGAAGTATCTCCAGATCATTCTCCAGGTTAGCTTTTTGAGTCTACAGTCTCAGCTTTAGCCATTGTTCTGTATTTCTCTTTTGTGTAACATTTTTTAAAATATTATAGATATTATTCCTTGTCAGTTTTTGACTTCTCAGATAATGTTTCCTAGCCAAATCCCTGCCATTCATTGAATAGAAATTCAAAAATTTTTACATAGCTGGATTTATCATTTTTTTAATGTTGTGCCTTGTACTTTTGGGGTCTTATTTAATAATTCTTCCACAACTCAGAATTACAGAGATATATTTTCTGATGTACTTTTTAAAATATTTTACTTATTTATTTTTGAGAGAGAGATCACAAGTAGGCAGAGCGGCAGCAGAGGGAGAGGCAGAAAGAGACTCCCCGCTCAGCAGGGACATGGGGCTCGATCCCAGGACCCTGGGATCATGTCCTAAGCTGAAGGCAGATGCTTAACGGACTGACCCACCCACGAGCCCCTCTAATGTACTTTTTATTCAGTTTATGGTTTTAACTTTCATTCTTAAGCCTGGAACTAATCTAAACTATATTTTTGGGAACTAATTTTATCTTTCTCTAATACTGGTTTGTTTTCCCACTTTTATGTAATAAAAAAAAAAAAGAATCATCCTTTTCTATTAGGTCCACTTCTACACGTATCAGATTCCCATGTAAACCTTGTTTTTGAGCACTTAAAACAAGACTTGATTTTGGGGTGCCTGGGTGGCTCAGTGGGTTAAAGCCTCTGCCTTTGGCTCGGGTCGTGATCCCAGGGTCCTGGCATCGAGCCCTAAGTCGGGCTCTCTGCTCAGGAGGGAGCCTGCTTCCTCCTCTCTCTCTCTCTCTGCCTGCCTCTCTGCCTACTTGTGATCTCTGTCTGTCAAGAAAAAAAAAATCTAAAAAAAAAAAACCCACAAAAAACAAAACTTGTTTTTGGGCACTTAATTCTACTCCACAGATCTACTGCTATGTTTCTGAACTATACTGTTTCTTTTCTATAGTTTTGTAGTAATAACCCCTTTCAAGACTTACTTACATTTTTCTGAAATAAACTCAACTACGTTTTGATTTTTTTGTAGTAGCTAGATTCAATTTACTAACATTTGGGTAAGAATTTTTGCATCTATACTCACATGTGAGAGACACAGAAAATTACTCTTCTTGAACTACTTGTAACTGACATGATTCCCCTACTTACTCCTGGCTAACAGAACATAGACTCTCACAGAGATAGATCCCATGATTTCAAGAGAAAATAAGTCTCTCTGACCCCAGAGGATGAATTTGATTGATTTAATCCAATCAAAGGAATTCCCCTCTCTCTACCAGGATTTCTCTGGGTATCAGTGTGTGATCCATTTCTGGCCAAGAGATAAAATGGATGTGTATTTGAGACCCTCCCTTCTTCCTGCATAAATAGCTTCATTTGGGGAAGGCCTCCCCCTACCTGTTTCTTTCCTTGCGAAGTGTAAGACTGTGAGGCCATAAGTCACAGTATGAGCTAACAACCATGAAGACAAAAGGACAGTAACAAAGTTGGTAAGGAAAGTGAGAAAGAAACTAGGGTTCTAATGGCATCAGTAAGTAAGTAAATCAATTCCATCAACCTTAAGCACTATCATTTTTGTTATGGGGGAAAAGTAAACCATTATTTTTTTAAGGATGGTGAAGTTTTTTGACTTGAAGCTGAATCCTAAATCATACACTTTGTTTTATTGTAGGTTTTCCCAGAAGTAGACCCTAAGGTAAGGATTCAAGATGTAAAATCCCATATAAAATATTAACAAATTAGGGGCACCTGGGTGGCTCAATGGGTTAAAGCCTCTGCCTTCAGCTCAGGTCATGATCCCAGGGTCCTGGGATTGAGCCCCGCATCAGGCTCTCTGCTTGGTGGGGAGCCTGCTTCCTCCTCTGTCTATCTCTCTGCCTGCCTCTCTGTCTACTTGTGATCTCTGTCAAATAAATAAATAAAATCTTTTTAAAAAAATTAACAAAGTAAAAAGGTCTATGAAAAGGACAATATATCAAGATAAAATCTGGTTTATTCTAGTAATACAGGCTGCCGAATGAACCTTTAAAAATCAATGTAATTCACTACATCAAAAGATTAAATTATAAGAATCACATGATCATCTCAGTAGATGCAGGAAAATGATTTTATTAAACATCTATTCATGATTTTTAAAAAGGTTACTATACTAGAAATAGAGGGGAAGAGCTTATTGTGTAAAAAGCTGTCTAGGAATTCTACTGCAAAAATTACATAGAATGATAAAATACTGAAAGCTTTACCTCTGAGAATGAAGACAAGATATGGGTATCTGCGGTCACCACTTCTAATCCCCACTTTCCTAGCTACTCCAACAAGGCAAGGCAAGAAAAATTTAAGAAAAAGACTGAAAGAAAAAAACTAAAACAGTTCTTTTTTTTCCTACATGATATAATAAGTATATAAAAAATCCAAAAGACTCTATAAACCACTAGAATAAATACAAGAATTCAGAGCAATCACAATATTCAAAACCTGTTTGATGTCTAAATACTAACTAACAAGCAGAAGTTAAATCCTTAAAATTGAAAGAGCATTTATAATAAGATGTGAAAAACACCTAGATTAGAGTAAATCTAACAAAAACTATGCAAAAACACTACAAAATAGTACTGACAGAAATGAAAGAAGACCTAAGAAAAGAGTGAGATGTAGTCTGCTCATGTATTGTGAATTAATGCTGTAAAGATATCCATTTGCATGCCTGACCTATAGATTCATTGAAATTCCAAACAAAATCCCAGGAGGTATGTGTGTGTGTATGTGTGTGTATACACGTGCATGTGTGTGTACACGCACGCATGTGTGGAAACTTGCTGGCTTAAATGTGATATGGAAATTAAAAAGATCAGTAATAGCCAGGACTTCTTGAAAAAAAACAAACTGGAAAACTACTACTGGATATAAAGCTACTTTAATTAACACAGTGATGTATTAGTTCAAACACAGATAAAGAAACCAATGTAAGAATACAGTCCAGAGCAAGGTGGCAGAATATGAGGCTTCCAACCCTCTTTACCCCCACAGAGACACTGACTCAACAACAATACATGGACCAATTCTCATTTGTGAGAAACCTAGAAACCAATATAGAAATTCCTGTACCCCCACAAAAGCACAAAAACAGCCACAATGAAACCAGCGGGTAAATTCATGTCACTACTTACCTTAGTTCTTCCCCCTTTTGAAAATGGCACCACCAGGGAAAAACTCCCAGCTCCCAGCTTCTTCCTGGGGAAGAAATGAGAAGACTGAAACATGTGTCTAACATTCAGACTTGTGAAGGGGCTGCCTGAAGGACTATTTCCTCAATTTGAGCACTGAGAGGAGAGAGTACCAGATTGGGGACTGAGGAGAACAAAGGTTTGGAGCACTCACTTGGCATATTCCCTTCCACAGCTCAGTGTGGAAAGAGTTGGAACCTATGTCTAACATAGGTTCTCTGTCTTTTCTGGAGGTTTTCTGAGGGACCTGTGTCTGTCTCCTGTGTCAGAGCACTGATAGGACATAATGTACTCTAGATGTGGGCATCTAGATGGAAGAGCTGACCAGCTTGACAATGATTCTGAGGACAGTTTCTACAGCAGATGGGATGGATGATACAACGGGATGATTCCTCTCCTTTGAGGAAAAAGAAGAGGGGGAAATGTGTCCAAAATTCTGACTCAATGCTGAACCAAAAAAACAAAACAGCAACCAAAAATACAATATCCAGCAAAACTATACTTAAAAATGAAGAAAAAATAACACTGAAGGAATTCATCATCAGTAAACTTGACTTCTAAGAAATACAATTTCAACTTCATTTATTCGCCTGAGAAAAATTTGTACCTATGTACACCAAAAGCCTTGGAAAAAAATAACTTTTATGGCAGCATGATTAATAATAGTTAAAATTTGGGGGAAAAATCAAATGTCTATAAAGAGGAGAATGAATAAACGACAGTTTACATAACAGTGTAACATACAGCAATAAAAATGAACAGATCTTCTCTACATGCAGCATCACAGATGAATCTCATAAGTGAAACATTGAGTTATAATGGCCAGACACAGAAGAATAATTTCTGTATGATTCTGGTTTTATAAAATTTTTAAAGTCAAAACTAATCTATGGTCCTTAAACTCAGTGGTTACATTTATAAGGGACAGGAAGAAATTATAAGCACAAAGGGAGTTTCGGGAGTTGAATCATATCCTAGTCTTAATCTGAGTGGTAGTTACCTGTGTGGATCATAATTCATCAAGACAAAAGCTTATGATTTCTGCATTTTCCTATGAGTATGTTAAGAAAAAGTAGACACTAAAAAGTGTACCCATACCACTGACTCTTAGCCACTTGGTGATCATATCTACCATCTGACCCAGATCTACTATCTGACCCACTTTTTCCTTTTTATTGCCCCACTCTGTGCTTTGTTGTTTCCTGTTTTTTTAATTAAGCTTTTTATTTTGATATATAGTTGACATTTGCACAACCTGGGATTTAGGAATGCTGGCCCACTGCAGCCAAAAATCTATGTATAAATTTGGGGGCACCTGGCTGGCTCAGTCAGTTAAGTGTCCAACTCTTGATCCCAGCTCAGGTCTTGATCTCAGGGTTGTGAGTTCAAGTCCTCCAGTGGGCTCCACACTAGGCATTAAGCCTAGGTCCCACAATGACTTTTACAAATACACCCACTTCCCCCAAGTCTCAACCCGTGGTCCCACCAATACTGTTCTTCATTTCTATAGTTTTGCAATTTGGATTATGTTATATAAATGGAATCCTACATTATGCAACCTTTTGGGAATAGCTTTTTTTCACTCAGCATCATTCTCTGGAGATTCACCCAAGTCATTGTATATCAATGTTTCTTTCCATTGTCAATAGTTCTTTCCATTTTACTGTAGAGTAGTATCCACAGTATGGATATTCCACTTACCTGTTATTTAAAGTCCTGAGATGTTCTGAATAAAGCTGTCATACATACTTGTGCACATGTGAACATAACTCTTCATTTCTGTGGTTTACACGGACATGAGCGCAATTACCAGGCCATACCATAGCTATGTGTTTAGTTTCTTAAAGAAACTGCCCAACTATTTTCCAGAAGACCATTTTAGATTCCCTTAAGCAATATTCAAGTGACCCAGTTTCTCCACTTTCTCCCCAGGATTTGATGTTGCCACTAGTTTTTATTTGAGCCTTTCTGCTAGGTGTGCAGTGATAATATCATAGTGGTTTTCATTTGAATTCCCGTGTTGTCTGCTGATGTTGAGTCCCTTTTCATGTGCTTAATTTGCCATCTGTGTATCTTCAGTGAAATGTCTAGGCCTTTTGCCCATGTGATAATTGGACTGTTTGCTTTTTTTCACTGTTGAGTTTTGAGAGTCCTTTATATACCCTAGGTACTAGTCTTTTGTCTGATGTGCAGTTTGCTAGTCCTTTGTCAGATATGTGGGTTTTCTCTGGTTCCATAGCTTGTCTTTTCATCTTTCTAACAGAGCCTTTCCCAGAGCATATTTTTAAATTTTCATAAAGACCCATTTATCAATTTCTCCTTTTAGAGGTTGTGTCTTAGTGTCAAATCTAAAAACACTTGTCTGGCCCTCGATCCTGAAATCTTTCTCTTGTATCTTCTTCAAAAGTGTTTTAGTTTTATGTTTTACATGTAAATCTGTAATTCATTTTAACTTTTTTTATAAAGTGTGAGGCTTAGGTTCAAGGTTGTTTGTTTGTTTGTTTGTTTGTTTTTTAACCTACAGCTATCCAATTGTTCCAGCACTATTTGTTGAAAATTCTAAGTCTATTAAATTGCTCTCGCATGTTTGCAAAAACTCCATCAGGCATGTTTGTGTGTCCATGTTTGTGTGTATGTCTGGGTTGTCTATTCCCATGATCTACGTGCCTAACCCACCACTGATAGGACATAATAACAATTATTATAACTACACAATCACTCTTGAGATTGGGTAGATGGATTTCTGCCACTCTATTCTTTTTCAAAATCCTTCTAGCTACTGTAGTTCTTTCTCTTTTCCATATAAGCTTTACATAATCTTGCCCACATCTAAATATATATATATACATATACATGGATATCTCATATACATATATACACACACATATCTATCTCACTGGTGTTTACATAGAGTTTGTATTAAAGCTGTTTATCAATTTGGGGAGAACTGATATCATTATTTTGTTGTGTCTTCCAATATAAGACCACAGATAACAGATTTTTCTCATTTAGATAGATCTTTAATTTCTTTCACCAGTATTGTATACTCGTCAGCATACAAGTCCTGTACAAGTTTTGTTAGATCTCCACTGAAGCATTTGATTTTTTTTTGAGCATGTGTACATGACATTTTAATTTCAGTGTCCATGTGTTCATTGCTAGTATATAAACATATAATTGATTTTATATATTTATCTTGTACCCCGCAACCTTGCTGAACTTAAGTTTTTAGACCTTCTATTTTACTTACTTATTCTCATTCTTCTTCTCATTTTTGAACACTGAAGTCCTTAAGTATATAAAATAGGTTACTTCTATAATATAAATATCTTTAAGAAATTAAATCTGAACTTCTTAAAGGCCTAATTCCACTGGCCACTGATTCTTATGCATGGTTGATTACTTCCACGTATGTGTTATATTTTAGAGGTTGTGATCTCCTCTTCAGTGACACTTTACTAGCAGGAATTCAATGTAACCTGACTGATGCAGTTTGTGTAATTTTATCTTTTCTTCTAAAGCACTCCAGGGGTGGTATTATCTTAGGACTGATTTTTATGTTAATTAAAAATATACACGTGCATTATAGCACATTCATAATTAAAAATTATTCGAGAAGAATCTTTTCTTCTATGAAAAAAATGTTTCCTTCTATGCTGGTGAGTTAACAAAAGACTAGCAAATGCCAGAATTTTTCTAGTCCATTTCGCACTCAAGGTGTAACTCTTTAAGGGTTGAAACGTTAAACACCACCAAATTCAAACTTCCTACATCATTTGGCATGTTTGGTTTGACCAGTAAGACCAATTACCGGGGCACCTGGGTGACTCAGTGGGCTAAGCCTCTGCCTTCAGCTCCAGTCATGATCTCAGAGTCCTGGGATCGAGCCCCGCATCGGGCTCTCTGCTCAGCAGGGAGCCTGCTTCCCCCCCCCTCTCTCTGCCTGCCTCTCTGTCAAATAAATAAAATCTTAAAAAAAAAAAAAAAAACCAAGTCCTTTGGCTAATGAGACTTGTCCCCTGACTAAGGCAATTACAACATCAATGCGTATTCGTTTCTTCCGTTTTGCATCCCCACCCACCTTCATCCCATAATTCTAATGATTTCCTTTACTTTCTTAGAGCTCAGTTACCCATTTAGGGTGATTGGTTATACTTTTCCCAGTGTTTCCGGATTTTTTTGTCATATGAACACTTTAATTCTATGAAGATAGATGTAATGCTAGCTATTATTGTTTTGAATACGCTACTAAATTCTCTTAATTGATACTTTACTTAGAATTTACCATCCAGACTCGTAAGTGAAATAGGCTTATAATTTTATTTGGCTTTGTAACCAAGATTACAGTAGCTTCTAAGTGAGTTGGGTGGCTTTCATGTCTATTTTCTAGAACAAACTGTATAACACAGAGATTCTATTACTCAATTTCTTGGTAAAATTCTCTTACTAAGTATTCTGGGTACGAGACTTTAATGGTAGGAGGTCTTTGATCTCCACTGATGGGTTTGTTTGTCTTTGTTTGTTTTTTGTTTTAAAGGATTATTGGCCAGTTCATATGCTCCTTCCTCATACCAATTCTGGCATTTTCAGAAATGACTCGTTCCCCTATGTTTCTTCATAATATTGCTATTGTTTTAAATCTGTGCTACCTGTGATTATTTGAAAGTTTTTTCTGTATTTTGTCTTCTCTCTTCTTGTCTAGTTTAGACCACTCTTGATGGAGGTTTGTCTCTTATAAATCGTTTCTAACCAGCTTTTGATTTTGTTCTGTACTAAAGACCTTTAGACTCAATAATAAAGTTAATGTCTTCCAGACATTTTTGTTATAAAAATGTTTTGTACAACTATAAATCCAATATATCATAAAGCAAATCAAGAACTTACTTAAATCTAGATAGTGCTTGAGATCAATAGGGGTCTCTTTGCTATTAAGGCCAGTATTTTTACTAGTCTAGCCCTTCCACACCCACTAATCACCTCAATCATGCCATATGTATTACCCATTGTTATGATAAAGAAACCACTAGAACACTGAGTTGCTCATGCTTGACTCTGGCAGTTCCCACATCATGATGAGTAGCATTTTCCGTAATATAAATCATGTTCCCTCAAAAAACAAAAAACGTCATTTCTATTTTCATTGATAAAAATGCAAGCAGGAAGAGACCTCCCTGTACATACTTTCTTAAAAAAAGACAGAAAGCAAAGTGAACTCTTTCTGAATGTCTTCAGAGGGGAATGAAACTATGACCCACAGGATTTTAAAATAAAAGTGACCCAAGTTGTCAGATAGTTCATCACCCTCCTTCTGCACTTGAAGTGTTGGCGGGGAAAACTGACATGCCTGGATGACCCTGGAGAGCCAGTGGCGATCACTGATCACAGACTGATAAGGAACTGAGTTGGTTTTTTCCTTACCGGAACATGCTAGAAAAAGAACAAAATTCTGGGCACCTGGGTGATTCAGTCAGTTAGGCAACCGACTCTTGATTTTGGCTCAGGTCATGACCTCAGGTCATGAGATTGAGTCCCACCCCTTTGCGCTCCAAGCTCAGCAGGGAGTCTGCTTGAGACTCTCTCTCCCTCTCCCTTTGCCCCTCCCCCCTGCACGCACAGCTCTCTCTCAAATAAATAAAACTTAAAAAAAAAAAAAAAAGGAGGGCACCTGGGTGGCTCAGTGGGTTAAAGCCTCTGCCTTCAGCTCAGGCCCTGATCCCAGGGTCCTGGGATCGAGCCCCTCATCAGGCTCCCTGCTTGCCGGGGAGCCTGCTTCCCTTCCTCTCTCTCTCTCTCTGCCTGCCTCTCTGCCTACTTGTGATCTATGTCTGTCAAATAAATAAATAAAATCTTAAAAAAAAGAAAAGGAACAAAATTCTAGACACTAAGGACTTGGTAGTGATCAAGGGAGGATGGAGAATGGAGTGGGGCGGGGGTGGGGGATGACAGAGGAAACAGAACTTAGGGAAGAATCCTACAAAGCAAATTACTGGGACACATGAATTTGAGAACACTATTGAAATTACCGTATGATAGTAAATGAGAACCAACCTTTCTCTTCATGTCGCTTTTATAAATCAAAGCCAAAGGTCCCATTTGTATTTTATTACCCAAGGTGGTATTATCGTTCTCATTGTTCAAACAACGATATCTTTTCCTGCAAGTTATCTTTGCAATTATGGAGGGTGGGATGCCAGAGAGAAGGCAAACAGAAAATAGGCATCGCATTTCTTCTACTAGAAAATGCTAATGGTTGCCAGTATCTCTGGTCTGTCACATTTGCAATCTAGGAGGGCAAGGGAAAACATGTAATGCCATTTAATTTAAACTCAGGGCCCAAGCATCAATGACCTTTACACTCTGAAACCAGGGAGACTGCCCACATGGTAAATGCAATCATGAGATTTGATTTCCTATATGTTGTAGGCACTGCAACTGTTTTAATTGACACTGATGTATATTTGTAATAACTTCTGTATAAATTAAAAATCAATGTCAATTTCAACTCTCTGGGTTTTTTTGTTTCTTTCTTCTTTTTTTTTTTTTTTTGTAATTTTTTTTTTGAACGAACAAAAATTTCACTGAACATCTGCAAATGGCAAAACAACAAATAAAACAAGAGATTTGACACAGGGCTCCTCTGCATGAAACCCAGGAAGGAGCTTCAGCTCCAGGGCTGACCCAACCCACTGGGCAACCTTGCAGGACCTGAGCAGGCTTCAGGCTTCAGGGAGGTTTCCCAAATGGCATGACAGGTAAGGGCCCCTGAAGGAGTCCCCTGCACCGGCTCTCCACCCCCACCCTCGGACTCAGCATGGTCTCGGCTTCATTCTCGTTTCTGAGACGGTTCTGCTCTGCTTTAGCTCAAGTCCAGCTGAGCAGGTAGGTGCAGTCCTCACCCCAGTCTGCGTACCCGTGTTCAGAGCCGGCGCCCGGTTCCAGTGGGTCACCCCGCAAGCACGCACTCCGGGTCCAGCAGCGCAAACGTGCGTACACTCACACACACGTACACACGCGCGCGTGCATATAAAAGCACACACCTGCACGCGCGCACACGCGCATGTGCACACACACACATACACATACCCCCACGTCCCTGGTAAGAGCTGCGGTGGCTGTTTCAACTTCACGCAGGCGTATGCCAGCAGGTGGCTTACAACACTTTGCCTCACTGGGGAGGGAGACAGCACTGCAGAGGAGGGGTGCCAGGGCACCCACAGGCAAGAGGAAAAGCAGGCTCTGCTGCAAAAACCACCGCCCCCTCTCAAGTGCATGCACTTAAACTCTTCCTTCCTTTTTACGCTGCCAGCTAGAATTTACAGCACTTTCCCTACAGCAAATGCTCGGGATCGGGAACGCTGTCAGGGCTATTATTTCCTTTTTCTTTTCCACATTGATTTCATCTGAGACTGAACATATCAGCAATTATGCCTGTCAAATCCAGACCGAAACTTCCTATACAATTTTTAAACTATACCCTGTTGACACCAGGCCATCTGGAGTTCGGTCTTCTTTAGGAATCCTCATATGTACACAATCAGACCCGGCGGGTGACTGCAGGGGTCTCGTTTCAGGGCTCCTCCTCCAAGGGTGCAAGCCAGGTAGTGCTCCTCATAAGGATAAAAACAAAAATGAGAAGGACGTGCTTATGAGAAAAAGAAAAGGAAGACCAGTAAACGGTGTGGCAGTAAAAGTTGTATTCAGCTGGGTCGGGAACACTTGCTCAAAACGAATGTGTGATCCAATGTTTGGTGTGTGCGTGTGTGTGTGTGTGTGTGTGTGTGTGTGTGGTGTGTATGTAGACATACATATATATAACTAGAAGACTATAAAACTCAAACAAAAGCATGGTAAAAGTTAGGTTTTTAGGGGCGCCCTGCAGGGAGGGGGGCACAGTCAGTTAAGCATTGGATTCTTGATTTCAGCTCAGGTCATGATCTTGGGGTGGTGGGATTGAGTCCCCAGGTGGGCTCTGTGATCAGCTGGGAGTTGGCTTGAGATTCCCTCTCTCCTTCTTCCACTGCCCCCCCCACACTCTCTCTCCCTAAAATAAATAAATAAGGGGGAGCTGGGTTGCTCAGTCCTTAGGCATCTGCCTTTGGGTCAGGTCATGATCCCAGGGTTCTGGGATGGAACCCTGCTCAGCGGGAGGCCTGCTTCTCCCTCTCCTTCTGCCCCTGCTTGTGCTCCTTCTCTCATTGCCTCTCCATTGCTGTCAAATAAATAAATTAAAAATCTTTTTTAAAAATAATAAATTAAATAATAATAAATAAATCTTTAAAAAGAGAGAGAGATGTTTCTATGTACTTTTCAAGGCGCCTGTTTTCCAAGGTCTCTATGGTAACCTGTATTGCTTTTGTTATAAAATAACAGAAAAGTTTTAAAGGAGCATGAGATGGGCTGCAGAGAAAGTGTGTAAGGAACAGAGGTCTCCCTACAGAACCCAAATAGCCGAGTGTATAAAAACAGAAGGAAAAGTACAATGGTATGTAAATAAACATACAGGGAGTTCAGGAAGATAGAGCTGAGCTGGTGAAACTGGCAGAGCTGGAATCACCACCCCAGAATATTTTCATCCACACCCACAATGATATTTACATAAACTCACCATCTGAGACGTCTCATGTTACTGTCTTGCCATTTAAGCAGCCCTGACACTCCAACAGAGTCTTCTTTACAACCCTATATTGAGCACCTTAACCTCACTCTGGCAGATTAATTCAAACGGCAGTAAATTATAACACGGGGAGTCTCTTTTGGTAACAGCTCAGAACAGAAGAACTCACCAAACTTTTCCATATGCCCTGATTTTTTGCAGAGAGAGAAGGGACCAAGGGAAAAGACGAGATGGTTTAAAACAAACACAAACAAAAATACCATTCCCTCCTTGCAAGCCAATAGCACTAAATCGTAACTGCCTTGTAAATCTCTCCCAATTTATGCTCCATGGAAATCTCCAACAGGAGTTCTCTTACTGAACCCTCCCCTAGAAAGTGCTTGACAGGATGTTTATAGAATCATTACTGGAACATTTTTCTCTGCAAGAAAAAAAAAAAGTCGTGGCCGTGGTTTCATTCTTTAGGGGGTACAAAAATGTATTTCAGGAGGCAGTAAGCCTTTTCATTTAAAAAAAAAAAAAAGGGACTCAAGTTCCAACCATAATTATATTCTCACAAAGAAATTGAGAAATGGGATTTTCTTTTTTTGGTAGATCAATGGCTTTATCCAAGCAACAGCTCATGAATAAATCTCTTTTTAAAGATCTAAAATGTGACACAAGCTCATTATTAGAAAATATTCAAATAACTAAGTATATAGCTTTAAGGGGGGAAATTGTGGTACACTGTTCTGAACAGGAGCTGCATTCTCAATGATTTTTTTTTTTTAATTATTGGGAAAGTACATTTTTGGTTAGATTAAAGTGTATCTTCTCTGAGATCCCTTTTCCTACATATTTCAGCTGTAACAAAATAATGCAACACTAATCTCTAAGACTTTTTTCGGTAATAGATGTTTTTCCTCAGTAAATCAATGCAAAGGCTAATCGGGGTGGAAGGTGACTATCTCTTGTGGTTATAAATACATTTGCATTGCTATCAATCTTTTCCACTACCAACGTTAAACGAGGCTGAACCACCTAGGGGGAGAAAGGAAAAAAAAAAAAAAAAGTTCAACGCTAGCACGTAGTAAATGCTGCCATCAAGTGGCCAAATAGAGAGTTGCCTCAACAACAACAAAAAAGTTGTCCACAAAATTGCTAACACAATGTTTCAACCTGGAATTAATCTTACTCAGTATGACGACCATCTTTATTATAAACGGGGGCCTTAAAACTGACCTCTGGGTAAAAGGTGCCCAACAGCCTGTTTCAAACAGACCGCAGGCTAAAAATGTGGTCCAGAGGGGCGCCTGGGTGGTTCAGTGGGTTAAGCTGCTGCCTTTGGCTCAGGTCATGATCTCAGGGTCCTAGGATGGAATCCCACATCGGGCTCTCTGCTCAGCAGGGAGCCTGCTTCCTTCTCTCTCTCTCTGCCTGCCTCTCTGTCTACTTGTGATCTCTCTCTGTCAAATAAATAAATAAAATCTTTTTTTTTTTTTTAATGTGGCCCAGAAAGCCAAAAAACAAAAAACTACAATAACACTCTACAAGTGAATATTCTTTAGGGTATTAGCATTAGTAGCTTATTACTAAATCATACGTCCTCACCGCAAAACCAGTCTAAGGCAATGCTGTATGTTGGTGGCATTGAACTTGAACTATTAAATATTAAAAGGCATTGAACTCTATCTTCCGATGTTAAGAAAGAAATTGTTTTAATAATGTTAGCACCTAACATGGACAAACGGTTTTAAGAACTTTCATTGTTCATTGTCTATAATTAACGTTGAAGAAGATAGAATGTCTGAGTGATGAGAAACACCTTGCATGGAACTCAGCCTGATATATTCCCATAGTGGGTGGTGGGAGGTATAGGTTTTTAATGTGTAAAAGATGAGTTCCCATATCTCTATGATTAATTGTAAATTAACTTATTTTCATTTTGCGTGGTGGGGAAGAAAAGTATGAAATAGAGGTGAGAATTACAAAAACACGCAAATTTTTGAATCAACAGATATTAACGATGCTCTTGAGAAAATCATTCTTTTCTTTCACGCCAGTGAAAGCACTGAGCCCAAGTGGGCATGTTTATTCTCAAAGAACTTTTTTTTTTTAAAGATTTTATTTATTTATTTGATAGAGAGGTCACAAGGAGGCAGAGAGGCAGGCAGAGAGAGAAGGGGAAGCAGGCTCCCTGCTGAGCAGAGAGCCTGATGCGGGGCTTGATCCCAGGACCCTGAGATCATGACCTGAGCCAAAGGCAGAGGCTTAACCCACTGAGCCACCCAGGCGCCACCTATTCTCAAAGAACTTCTAAGCGATGCAGGCAATTAGATAGTTCATCGTTGCTCAATGAACAAACACATTTTAAATATACATTTCATAAGCAACAGAATTTTGGAAGAGCTTGTTCTGAGGTTCTCAAAATTCTATAAAACCTATGACATAAAGTAGGGTTCTCAAATTTTGGTCAAAAGACAACCTGCAAAGGAATCACATCAAATGCTTACTAAAAAATGGGATTCTTAGGGGCATCTGGGTGGTTGAGATGGTTAAGCATCTGCCTCTAGCTTAGGTCATGATCCCTGGGTCCTGGGATCAGAACCTCACGTTGGGCACCCTGCTCCTCCTGCTCATGCTCTCTCACTCTCACTCTCTCAAATAAATAAATAAAATATTTTTTAAAAGAGGGATTCTTAGACCTTATCTTGGACCTACGGAGTCAGAATTCCAAGGAGGAAGCAATGGAATCTGAATTTTTAACAAATCCCTTAAGTTACTTTTATGACATTATAGTTTAAGAACCTCATCATTTTAGTAAATGAGAGACGAAAATGAACTCATTTTCCTAAGATCACAAAGTTAGGATTAGAATTAGAAACAGAAACTAGTCCTCTGCCCTTCAGCCCAAAATTCATTATCCTATACTATATAAACTGGGAAATAATTTACCATATCAGATCTCAAAATCTTGCACAATGATAGGGAGCTACTGACTGCATACAGAAGAGACACTTCATAAGTATGTCTTATGCTCTTTAATAAGTTTTTTAAAAAGGAGCTACATTATTAATAAGAAGTTATAACAGGGGGCACCTAGGTGGCTCAGTGGGTTAAGCCTCTGCCTTCAGCTCAGGTAATGATCTCAGGGTCCTAGGATTGAGTCCCGCATCAGGCTCTCTGCTCAGCAGGGAGCCTGCTTCCTCCTCTCTCTCTCTGCCAGCCTCTCTGCCTACTTGTGATCTCTGTCAAATAAATGAATAAAATCTTTAAAAAAAAGAAGTTATAACAGCATGAGTTTTCCCTGCTCACTATGCATCACCATTAAAACTAATAATAGCTAACATTTCTGTGAAGACAACAGTACAAAATGATCTCCACTCCTTTGTTGACTATGAAGCAAACAAAAACAAGGGCAAGAAACAGAAATCAAAAGATGAACCTACACGGGTCGGACTATTTGACCAAAGAGAGGAACGATAATTCCTTCCGAAACTGAAGACCAGACATAGTGTGACTTTGCCAGCCCTTGAAACTGGAATGGTCTTCTGCCTTGCTTTGACCAGAAGAATGTAGCACAAAGGGTGCTTTGAGACTTCCTCAGCTCAGCCATGAGAAGTCTTGAAGCTCCTCACCCTCTTGGAACGCAGAGGGCATCCTACGATGAAGAGAGCAAGGGTGAAAACCATGTGGAGAGGCCCAGGCAAGCCAGCTCTCTCAGCCCTCACAGTGGCATCTCCAGCCTACCACAGCCACATCAGTGAGCCCAGGTGAGACCAGCAGAACTGCCCAGGCAACCAACAGAATGAGAAGCCGTAACACGTGGTGGTTGATTGAAGCCACCCAGGTTTGGGGTGGTTGTTACCTAACAACAGATAATTAATACTCCAAGGAACAAGCCTAACCCTAAACCACAGCATATGAAGCAACAATCACAACTTTCAAGCACAGCTGCTGCCGAGTACAATGAAAGCGACACACACAGAGGAGGGCTCCGGGGAGAGACCCGAGCCCCTGTAGGCTCCAAGCAGAGTGAGGCATTTGTCACACTAGGTGGCGGGAATAGACCAAGACAGGATCACTCTTCACCTGAATGGCCAAATGGGTTTATGAAGAAGCTATGGGACCCTCAGTAAACCTTACTTTATTTGACAGGGTAGCAGAATACCCAGGGTATTCTGGGTATTAAAGAATACCAGCTGGGTATCCAGCTAAGTAAGAAAGCATACACATGTGCCATCTTTTCAAGAGCTACTGCAAGTAAAACAGGGTGTTGGAGAAACTCTCATTGGCAAGGAGTCCTGCAGAGAAGCAGGGAAAATCACTATGAGAAAAAGGAAAGAAAGGAAAGAAGGAAGAAAAAAAAATTTGTGGATTCACTGCGTGCTGAGAGACTTCTGGCTAACTCCAAGAGAGTTGATTTAAATACATAGGGTAGAACATTAGTGGGAATGTGCTCAAAAGCCATGGTCTATATAAAATTCAAATGTCTTGCCACACTCTACCTGGGCCTCCACTGTACTAGCCATCATCAAAGAGCTGATTCAGGAGTGTGTTACAGATGAATAGTAGAAAAAAAATCAGCTGGAGCTTATACAAAAGTAGTACCAAAAGCCTGAGAAAAAGAATATGGCAAGCAGAAGGCAGATAAGAAGTTGCAAGACTCTAATACACATCAGGCCAAAAATGATAAACACTGTACTCTTCAAATAAGTTATTTCTAAAATCACAACCCTTCTGAAGCAAGAATTTAGACAAGATATAGTAGAACTCAAGGGGGGGGGGGGAATCACAAAATATATGTAATGAAAAGTGATGTGTCAGAGTCAAAAAAAAAAAGGAAAAGAGAAAAATGCAACTATTACATAAATGAAGGTTACAATAAAGGTATTAAAAGGAGAAAAACAAGCCATTTCTAAAAGTACAGAAATACAGCAGAGCATAGGTATTTTTTTTTAACTATTTGAAAGGAAATTACTGTTCTGGAGCCAAAGGAGATCCAACACGTATATAATTGACATTGCTAAATAAACATAACAATAAATATTCAAAGATATAATAAAAGAAAAATTCCTGAAACAGAGGAAGAAACAAAGATGTAGATAAGAATGAGGACACTGCATACCAGAAAAACAGTTGCTAAAGAATGATCAGCACATACCCTGAGAAACTTACTGGAATATAATGTTACAGTATTCTACAGGGGACAAGAAAGAATCGATTTTTCCTAAAAGAAAGAATAAAATTTGGCTGGCTTCCAAGTTTAAAAAAAAGGTGACTGTAGAAGGCAACAGAGGGATATCTACTAAGTCTTCAGGGAAGGAAAAAAGAAACCAAGAATGTTCAATCTAAAAAGTTTTCATTTCAAGTATAAAGTCATTGACAGTTGATAAGAAACATACAAGAAATCAAGAACACATCTCCTTTGAGCTCTTTTTTAAAACAATACCTGCAGCATGATATCCTATAAATTTAGAGATAAATGGAGAAATTGTTGTATAGACTGTAAGAATTATCTGTAGAACAGAATAAAAATGTAATAGACCACAACAATTTAGAAATAATACAACAATCTTACCTCAGGTGACATAAGGGAAGGAGAAGTAGAGAAGTTGGAAGAAAGAGAAAACATACTCATCTCTCTCTTTGAAGAGGAGTCAAATAGATATTGAATCTTAAAGCAACAGCTCATTAAATCACTATTTAAATATATAAACACTTGGAAAAAATATGAACACCTCAGACCAAGTAGCAAATAAAAATGATCAAAAAATAAAAGCAGATCGGGGCACCTGGGCAACTCAGTCAGTTGAGCGTCTGACTCTTGATCTCAGTTTGGGGTCTTGATCTCAGGGTAATGAGCTGGAGTTCTGCACTGGGCTCCGCATTGGGCATGGAGCCTACTTTAAAAAAACAAAAACAAAAACAAAACTAAAAACTGATCATAAAAAAATGATAGGTTCAAAATTAAAACATGATTGTCAAGACACTAAATAGGAAAAAGCAAAAAGTACCCGCTTTATTTCTGTATCTAATTTCCTTATTAGATCAAAAAGGAAAAACCATCCTCTAGGGATCAGAGTGTTTCCACAAAGACCAAAGAAAAAGAAAAGGAAAGAGCTGGTCAAGGAGGAGCCAGAAATCTAGCCAATGTCCCTGGATCTCCTCTTCCTTCCTCCACGGTGAGGGCAATAAAGCCCATTCCCCTCCTGCAGAAGGTACATCATCCAGACTAGGAAACCAAAATTAAATAATTATAATAAATCACAGCCCCATTTCAATACACCTCATTGCCTCATTCAACATTTATTCAACAGAATTAATAGTGTCAAAGAACACAAAAGACACTTTTCACTATAATTGTATTCATAAGTCAATTTAAAGTAAGAATTTAGATGAGTCTATTCAGAACTTTTTTAAAGATTATTTCTTTCAACCGTTGCCTTTCAGGGTTGCTTTTACAAAAACACTACCTTCTTTTATGTAATTTTTTTTTTAAACTATCTTTATTTCACTGGCACAAGGGTCAAGAGAGAGGAGAGGACAAAGGAGTTCCTCTGAGAGGTGATGGTACCAGGTTAAGTTTGACATCCTTCCTCTCACCTTTGCATGATTTTCACAACTTCTTTCAATGACTGTTCACAAAGAGTTGGAGTTGTGGACCACCCTGGAAGGCTGTGGTACAGACTTCTAGGAAAGGATGTCCTGATTTTATTCCAAGCAGCCGTGAAGAACTGGTAGGCTTGTGGAAACTATTAGCTGTTCCTGAGACTAGAAAACCACAGGACCCCCAGTGGCAGCTTCCTCGTTCTCCATTAACTTGGGGGTGATGGCTCTTCCTCCTGAGGAAACCGTGGCTGCAAGTGACAATCTAGGTCACCACTTGGAGCCGGCACAGGAAGCCACTAGGATATGAGTGAGGGAAGTTTTCCCAGGGAGATGGCGAGTTCAAAAGAAACCACAAACATCACAAAGCTGGACATACTAGTAAAGCAAGAAAACCTTGACAGAAAATTCTAATATGTACTGTGTGTACCCAAAGAGGGGAATAAATGGTCTCAGTTGGTTCAAGTAACTAAGGTAATAAATATTACAGTTTTGTATACCTAACCATAAGCTCTTAAAATTCCTTCTAGCTAAGCTCTAACATTTGAAAGTGGATTCACTTCAACATTTCCACTAAGATGGATCCAGCAGGTTTTGAGTGCTGCTGGAGCCCATAAAACAGAGATGAATCACCAGGAAAAGCTTATCTCTTGTGATCCTTTAAAAAATTATGACACAGAATCCCACTACTTTCAGGAGCTGATTAATCATATCTAAATGAACTTTGAAAATGCATCACTTGGGTGTTATGCTGTGTGAGATTAGCTAGGAACATTATGTCTCTTGCTGCCTCTAGGACAAGGGACCCAAGCGGCATATTAAAGAGGGAGGTGGCCACAGAAAGAGTAAAGGCAAAGACATCAAAGAATGACAAACTCAACAGTGAACTAACACTTGACTTTCCCTTACCAGCTAGACGTGCATGGAGCCAACAGTTCACTTTTAAGCCATGAACACCTTTATCAGAATCACCTGCTTGAGAAATTGCTTATGCCTTCATTTCACACAGTTCATCACACTAAAAAGAGAAGGCTAGCTGGATTTCATGTTCTCAGGTTTTAGGGTTTTCCTTTTCTCAAAGGAGAGCTAAGGACCTTTATGTTGAAAATACTAAGACAAGTGGCAAACGATGATCATAATGAAAACATGGAGGTGGGGCGCCTCTGCCTTTAGCTCAGGTCATGATCTCAGGGTTCTGGGATCGAGTACCGCATCGGGCTCTCTGCTTGGCAGGGAGCCTGCTTCCTCCTCTCTCTCTCTCTCTGCTTGCCTCTCTGCCTACTTGTGATCTCTCTCTGTCAAATAAATAAAATCTTTTAAAAAAAAAAACATGGAGGTACTGCATGTGGCAGGCTTTCTCATACACGCTACCAGCGTGTAATTCACAGTGAGCACATTCAAGGGCTTGAAAAGGAAATGGGGTTTTGTTTTAAGGGGTGGGGTTGAGGATGGGCAAGGGAATGACTGGAAATCTCTAAGTTAGGGATAATGGTTTTCTCGAATAGAAGAGACCTCCAACACAGTACCTTGGTAGAACAGAATATGGAAACGATGAACTATAGGAGCTATGGCCTTAGGGAACCACCAAAAAAAATGTAGTGGCTTAGTTTTTCCTAGGGGAAATAGATGTTCTGAAGAGCACACTAACTCCCTTTTAAACGTTCCAACTGGCCCCAAACCATGAGCAGCTTCTGATCAACTATGAAGACCAACTATGAAGACCAGAGCCCTTACCCCAGATTCCTGGCCTAATTAGACTTCCAAACACTTGTTCAACCCTAGAGTTGGGAAGAGCCTTTCAATCAAGACTGATAGTGGATATTTTGCCAACCTTTGTAAGCAGGTGCTCAGATTTAATTTGATTTAGGAAAATAAAGCAATATCATATTTTGTTATCTTCTACTTAACATAATTTTAATAAAACTTGCTGCATTTTAATACCTTACACATGAGTATTATAGAACAAATACATCTCTACCTCATGTGGCTTTCAGTGATACAGTCGACACAACCTTTCCCTCAGCAAAAATGTGTTATGCTCAAATAACATCACCGCATTTAATTTAACTACTACCCAATGGCTTTAGCATACCATCTTTCTATTTGGACACTGTCCACAACATGGCTACTAAATGAATTTAAGTGTTAAGAAATATTGTGATCTAATCGCCGTGAGATGGAATCTAAATGAGAGTGGGACAGAATTCTAAATTCCAGGTGAATCACTGTGCCCGCTTCGGACTTTCTGAAACTGACAGTCAATATGGTGGATGTGGATAGCTTAATGGTGCTGGTAGGCACTTCCCTTTACAAGCCAGCTCTATCTATGTATAATGGCTCACACACTTGTTGGGAGCAGTTAAACTATGTCAGGGGCAAAAGATAGTAACACTGTAAGTAAGGACAGTGTCTTCTGACCTTAGAGCATCCCTCTAAGCCATCCCCAACCTGATTCCCAGAACCTGTAAATGTTCTCTTATATGACACAAGGGACCTTGTGGATAATCAGGTGAGGATTTTGAGATGGGATTACCTGGGTTACCCAGGTGGACCCTATGTAATCCTAAGTGTCCTTATGAAAGGGAGTTAGGAAATCTGAAGGTGGAGAAGTTAATGTGACTTTGGAAGTAAAGAGGGGAGAGATGTAGCCACTGGCCAGGGATAAGGGGCAGCCTCTAGAACCTGGAAAAAGTAAGGAATGGCTTCTTTCCTCGAGCTTCCAGAAGAAACCAGCCCTGCCAACAACCTGATTTTACCCCCATGGACTTGATTTCAGAATCCTGTCCTCCAGACAACTATGGCAATAAATTTGTGTCATTTTCAGCCACTAAGTTTCATAATCAGTTACAGTTGTCATTAAGAAACCAGTACATATCTCTCCTTTCCCATATGCACTCAGAGTACTGAATCCTGAATTTATGGTGCCTAATAATTTACACTGTGCTTTTACATGGCTGGCCTAAGAGTTAAACTCCTCTAATGCTGAGATTAAATTATCTTTTGGGGGCGCCTGGATGGCTCAGTGGGTTAAAGCCTCTGCCTTCGGCTCAGGTCATGATCCCAGGGTCTGGGGATCGAGCCCCGCATCGGGCTCTCTGCTCGGCGGGGAGCCTGCCTCCTCCTCTCTCTCTGCTTGCCTCTCTGCCTACCTTTGATCTCTGTCTGTCAAATGGATGGATAGAATCTTTAAAAAAAAAAAATTATCTTTTGGGATTCAAGCAAGTACTAGAGAGAGAGAGACCAGAAACCCATCCCCAGTGATCGTAATGAAAACATGGAGTTCCACCTGGGCCAGGCTTTCTCACACATACTGTCTGATGTGATCCTTACTAGACCTTTGAAAGGCAGGAGCTACTTTCTCAGGATTTTATAGAAGAGTAAACGGGCCAGAAATGGAAGAACCTCTACATCCCCCTCAAACAACACCCCTGCCAAGGAGCTTTCCCTGAATGCCTCTCCTCCCTCCGAGGGTTGGGTAGTACCAGCTCTGCTTCCCCGAGCTCCCACTGCAGCATTCTGATGGGACTGAGTCCTCAGAGCACTCTGATTTTTAGTTAGTGCACCCTCTGGTTCCCCGTGCCCACCCTCTCTCTCGACACAGCCTTGGAGACAATAACGAGGCTTCCTTTATCTCTGTATCTCTAGATGAGCGGCTGGTATTTGGGTGGGATTTAATAAATGGGTGACAAAGGTAAGGATTAAGTAAGGAAGTACAAAATTCCCCAAAGGAGGAGGACGACATGTGATCGCTCATCCACCTTTCCAGATAGGACATTAGGGATCTTCAGGTTCTCCTCCAAGAATTCAGGGCTCCAACCAGCCTTCTCACTTAGGAACAGATCCAAACAATATACTTCAAACTCAAAAATCGGGCAGGAGGGTGCCTGGGTGGCTCAGCGGGTTAAAGCCTCTGCCTTCAGCTCAGGTCATGATCCCAGGGTCCCAGGATAGAGCCCTGCATCAGGCTCTCTGCTCAGCTCAGACCCTGCTTCCTCCTCTTTCTCTCTGCCTGCCTCTCTGCCTGCTTGTGATCTCTCTCTCTGTCAAATAAATAAATAAAATCTTTAAAAAGAAAAACATCAGGCAGGAGATTAAAAACAAGTAAATAGATGGGGGTGGGGGCACCTGGGTAGCTCAGTCAGTTAAGCATCTGACTCTTGATTTCAGCTCCGGTCCTGATCTCAGGACCCTTAGCCCTGCCTTGGGCTCTGCGCCCAGCAGGGGGTCAGCTAGAGGTTCTCTTCCTCTCCCTCTGCCCCTCCCCCCTCTCTCAAATAAACCCATGAGTCTTTTTTTAAAAGATAAATAAATAAGTATCTCTGATTCTTATTTCCAGTTGTTTCTAGCTAATAACCGTGGCTAACTTCAACATTACGTCAATTGTCCCTCCTAGGCGGTCCCCTAAGATCCCCAGCACTTATCTAAGGGAGACTAAATACCATCTCTAGATAAAGTGCTTACACTATTTTTTTTGACAACCTACCTGGTTGATAATATTTCTAGTCATTAATTTTCAGGTTCGGGAAGAGGCAATTCAGCCATTTTTCACAGCCCCGGAGAAGTCATACACATTTCTGCTGAATTGAGCACAAGATAATGCTGCAAGACCCACTCAACTGAAACCCATCACCTCCGCCACCATACGTTGCTAACTATTAAAACAAAATGGGAATCGGTTTTTCAGCCGATAGTTTGGCTAAAAGTCTCTCTTAGGCAGGTTTGACCTTTACATTATGAATTTCATTTTGCTGCGAGCTCTTACATTTAGATTACTGCTTAACATGCACTCTTCATAGAAACCTGCCCTAACAATTCCTAACTGTATTTATTCACGCTGAGCATTCTGCTTAACTACTCGCCTCAAATGCAGTACAGCCAGCAGAAAAATAATATTTCCTGTTATTTCGGAACAGTGAAGGTCAGACCAGCTTCATGCACCGGGAAATGAAATGTTTTGTGTCTTTAGGCTGTGCGGTCTAATTTCAATGCTCTCCTTGCCGTTCGTGGGAATGCCTTCACCTTCACCGGGTCCTCCTTTCACTGTGTTCTCTGTTGTCCTCCTCTGCCCTCTCCCCGGTGCCTTTTTAACTGAGCAAGGTGACTTCTAACGCCCCACCGTCCACAGGAGGGAGGCAACATGCACAGCACCGAAAATTTAGGTTAAGCACGGCCTTTGTTACCAGAAAGCAAGAATTACGTTCATGAAATGGTTCTGCAAAGTTCTCTAATCAGCGAATTAATCCATTCAATAAAATAAGTTATTTCCTCCTCTATACTATTCAGAGGAATGAGATGATCTCACAGATTGCCCCCTGTTGGTTTCCAATTAAACTTGCACGCAATGGTGACATAAGCCCATCCCCAATTTAAGGGGCCACCTTCCAAAGAGCCTTACAGCATAGTGGCTCAATGCTTGGGCTCAAAAAGACCCAGACTGGAGACTTAGCTCTAGTCGGTTATTTGCTACCTTCTTGGTGCTGCATTCAGCAAAATGAATGCCCACTGTTTTATTATGGTGACCCCTTTGCTTATGGAATTGTGGCAAAATAAACCTCAGCACAATTGCAGAATTTGCAAATATTTTCTCCATTGAAAAGGCACTCTGCTCTGAAATCAGGTCAGGACCCTCAGAATATGAGAAGGGAAGTTCTATAGGACCAGGCAGTGTGTTGAAGTCTGTGCCCACACACAGGGTTGGCAACCTACAATGCAAAAAGAACAGAGCAAGCTTAGATGGGTCGGGGACAAGGATCAAAATCAAGTGGTTCCAACCTTGCCTGAGAGGCAAAGCAACAAGTAAGATCCCAGGGATCTTCAAAGACAGGCATGTAAGTGGCCTGACAATCGTCCACTGGCTTCCAACCCCCACTATCACAATTCACTGTTAGGTTAGAGATCAGAGGGCAAGAAGGACCTGGGGCTGTCACTACCTCCTTAAGAATTTGATCTACATCCAGCTTATAACTCTCCCATACATCATCCTATTACGTATGGACATGAAATGTTCTCCAATGTGTTTTCCACAGTGGGTTGAAGTGTGGCTCCCAAAATATCTATCTACCCAAAACCTGTGGCTGTGACCTTATTTGATAAAAAGAGTTCTTTCCGTTGCAGTTAATGATCTCAAGATGAGCTCATGCTGATTGAACAGGTGGGCCCTAAGTCCAGCAACAATGTCGTTACAGACAGATAAGAAGACAGACACACCATGTGGAAGGCCATGAGACAGGAGGCGCACGCACAGAGTCCCAGCGGAGCTGTGAGGCTGGAAGCCTGACTCCAGTCCTAGAAGGGAATCCAACTATTCCTTTATTCAGCAGGTCTTTTATGGAGGGCCACCTTTGATGGGTATGCTCCAGTCATTTCACGTAAGGTGGGGAGTAGGAAGCTGTTTCTGCGATTTGTCAACCACCTGAATACCTTGGACAGCACTCCTAACTCCAGGTCTTACCAAACAATAGATCTGAGAAAGTTAACATCTCACCTTGTTGAGGATTGTGTCAGGAAACACGAGTACAGCCGTTAGGAGAACACCCAGGTCTTTCACTGGGAGAGTCCATGCCTGGAGCAAAAAGGCAATACTTCTTCCCCTTCAGGCAGTTGCCTCTCATGCTTCCCTGGCACTTTTCTGTGGCCGATGATATATGGTAAAAATAAATTCAGACTCCAGTGTTTCTGACTTCAAGTGTTGTCATGTCATTAACTCAGTATCTCCCTTCTAGGAGGTGACAAGGACAGTGAGTATCCGTCCTCAGTGAGAGAGAAGGCTGAGATTAGTCACAGGAGTTTGCAAACCTCCAGCATTACGGAGAGGTCATCAGATGAGGAGTGAAATCAACAACTCCTTCTTTGCAAAGGCAAGATCTGGGGACATGATGGAGCACTGGAGAGTCCCTACAGCCTCCTGACAACCAGCCCTAGCATGAGAGATGGGGCTAAGTAAGGAAAAAGTGACACACCCAAAGAAAAATCTACCTGCCAGAGTGAGAAAAGACAAGAGAGATGGAGGACAGGAACCAGTTCCTGGTGAGATGAGATATACATAGGAAGTCAGAACGCGAGAAATCCTGGGGCACAGGAAATTTCAGTGCGACACATCAAGAAGTTCTGCAAGATCACGGAATCCAAATCACAAGCGGTGGTTTGGATTGTATACATCATCTGCGAAGCCCACGAGACAATTAATTAATCCAGCTCACTCTTATGGCCCTTCCACTCTACTCTATCGTCAAAGAAATAAATGGCCCACTAGAAAAAAATGGAATCCCAAGGCTCTTCTATTCATCACTGACTATATTTTCATGCTGTCTACTCTGTTCTTTGCAGCGTCTAACATTGTCTTGATTTCTCCTAGGGTTTTATTTTTCTCTCCCATTTCTTTTTGAGCTCTACCACTTCACTATTCATCTCTTCCTGCTGTTTTATCATTTTGCCTTAGCGCTTTTTCATCTCCTCGCAACACTCCTATTTCAAAAGCTCGTATCTTCTTTATTTTGCCAAGTGACTCAGTTTTCCCTCCCCTTTTTTTCAAAAGCCTTAATTCCAATATAATTACTAGAAATAAGCCAACATGAAATATGTAAAGAGATGTTCCAAGAAAAAAAAATCCTAAAATATATTAAAACTCTTCAAGAAGAAAATGTAAAAGACAACCAAATACTACACCAGAAACACCATACCACAAAATATATATATGTAATGGTACTATATATATATATATATATATACACACACATATATGTCACCATATATTTAATATATCACTATATACACATGTCACCATATATTTTTATCACTATATATACACACATACATATGTCACTATATATCACTCTATATACACGTATATGTCACCATATATATGTAACTATACATATACACACATATGTCACATATATATCACTATATATATAAACACACACATGTATGCCACTATGTGTCACTATATACATGCATACACACATATGTCACCATATATACATCACTATACACACACACATGTTACTATATATATAAATATATATACACATATATCACCATATATATACATACACATATATGTCACCATATATATATCACTATAAACACACAAATATATATCACTATATATACATACACACATATATCACTATATATACACACACATATATGTCACCATATATCACTATATATATACACATATATGTCACTATATATATATATATATATATGTCACAAAACAAGCAAATTAAAAAAACAGATGAAGGTCATAGGGAGCTTTTATATAAAATTAATGAAATAAACAGAAAAAATAAAATTGTACATTTTATTTTAATAAAATCTAATATTTAATAAATAAATAATAAATATTTAATAAATTCTATTTAGTTAATAGTTAATAAATATTATATTAGTATATTATACAATAAATAAATTTGATGTTTTATAAATGTAAAATTGTACATTTTAAATGTAAATCATACATTTACATGTATGAAACATGAGAAGCATCAAAAAAGAGCCCTAACATGACCGAAAACAAAGTCATGAATAGGGAGAACCACACTGAGAACTATGTGTCACTCCGAGCAAAACAAAATGAAAAAGACAAAACAATGCACCAACAGGAGACTGAAGATGAAAGAATATGACAAATAGACAAAAGAGTTCCGAGACAGGAATCATTGATGCTGCTGAAAAAGGAAACGAAACAAATAAAACAGAAGTTTGCTAAAAGAGAAAAAAAGGAAAAAAAAAAACTTTTTCCTAAAATAAAAGTTTGAAAAGGTGTGTTTTAGGAGCACTTGCATGGCTCAGTCAGTTGAGCCTCTAACTCTTGTTCTGAGTTTAGGTCATGATCACAGGGTCGTGAGATAAGACCCATGTCAGGCTTCATGCCCAGCATAGAAACTGCTTGAGATTCATCTTCTTCCTCTCCCTTCTGCCTCTCTCTCTCCCTCAGCAAAAAAAAAAAAAGAAAGAAAAGAAAAAAATAAAGATATATTTTGCTCCTCCAAACCTGACATAAAAAGATGAACCCCAAGATTTCAAAGATGAACTTAAAAGATTCTATGAGCACCAGGCAAACAAACCCATCAGGTCTCCTGTGGGGGGTGGGGAGTGGAAGGAACTGAGTCCACTTTCCATGGACCTTCCTCCATCAACAGAAGACAGTGAGGCAGGGCTAGACGGCCCAGGGGCCAAAGGCTGATGCAGAAATTTTTTTCTCCATCAAGCTATTTTTCACAAGTAAAGGCAAATAACATAAATTCTCAAATGTGAAGGGACTCGAGAATAACTTGAAAAATAACAGCCAAGGAACTAGCGGAGTAAATTGATTGCAGTCAAATTTTAAAACTGTGGAAACTTTGGTCAAAGAAAAGAACACAGATGTTATACATCATGAACATGTTGGAAAATAATGAATACTGAGAGGAAGAAGGAAGGAAAGAATATGGTATAAGGAATATAAGCACATAGATTTTTTTTATAATTTTGCAAGACTATCACCAGATATTGTTTCAAGCTGACAAATGGAGTAATGGAGATCATCTTATTTTAGAATATGAAGGGAAACACTTTAAATATGATACAAAAAATAATGCGACCAGGTAAATTAAAATAATATGCATACCCCATTGTTATATAAGACTCTTAACTTATTTTAAATCTCCATCAAATCAACTCAAAAATTAAGTGTGAAAAAATATTAAGTGTGAGTTCAGAAAAAGAAAAGTCATAAAAATTTTTCTACGCCAAAAAAGTGAATTTTAAGATCAAAAATTATACACACAAAGGCCAACTGTATGGTGATGAGTAGTAAGTAGACTTCTTGCAGTAATCATTTTGTAGTGTATATAGATACTGAATTACTATGTCAAACATCTGAAACTAGTATAACACTATATGCCTCAATAAATTTTACCTCCTAAAAAAATTTGCCCATTAAAAAGAAAAAAGTAAACATGCAAGTAGGTAACCTAATTTGACATTAAGACATAGTACAACAGCATGGTAATTAAAAAGCTAAAAAAATTAGGTGATTAGACAGAATAGAATCCAGAATAGATATAGATATAGATATATGAAATTTAGTATATGTTAAAAAACATACATTTTGGAAGAGCAGAGAAAGACTTCCCCAATAAGAGAGTATTGGGGAAAATTAGCACCCATCTGGAAAGGGATCAGGCTAGATGCCTATAACACTCCTATCAAAACAAATTCAAGTAGATCAAAAGTTTTTTAAAGTTGTAAATAACATAGTTGGGTGTTTTGGGGTTTTTTTTAAGATTTATTTATTTGAGAGAGAAAGAGAGGGAGAGTGAACGTGCTCAGATAGGGAAGGGGCCAAGGGAGAAAATCTTCACTCAGACTCCCCACTGAACGTGGAACCTGACACAGGGCTTGATCCCATGATCCAGGAAATCGGGACCTGAGCCAAAACGAGGAGTCGGACACTTAACCAACTGAGCCACTTAGACACCCCATATATATTCTTTGACCCAGCAAGTCCAATTCTAGAAATCTGTCCAACTTACATAGATGCTAATAAGTAGTCCTTATGCTAAAATGAAATAATTTCTAGGATCTTATTTTTAAATAAAAAAGCAAGGGACAAAACAGTCGGTTCAGTATGCATCTACTTAGAGCAATATGAGATATATGATATGTGTTTATGTAAATGTGTATACACGCACACACACATATATATATAATCCATATGTATAAAGTTTACACATGCATAGAACATTTCTATTTAGGATAGGCAAGAAACTTAACACTGGTTGCCTCTGGAGAGGAAGTCTGGTGAACTGCTTGTCTGGCATCAGAAGGAGACTTCCCGTTCCCTGTACAGACATCTGTACTATATGGGTTTCCATCACTGACATATATTGCTGTTTGATTTAATAAAGGACACTTAGACGCTCCAAGGAGCACAGATAAGCTGGGTGCTGAGCTGTACTTCTTGGAATCCTAGGACCACAGTAACAATGGGCTCGTTAACGTAAGTCATTAAATGCTTGGTTAATTATAAAAGATGCATGGAGTCAGAGTAATATTATACTGCTCTAATATATCATTTTCCAAAGAGTTAATTTCAGAGTCAATGGCCTAATATCTTAATACCAGGTTGTGAAAACAGAAGGATTATATTCATTACATGTACTCTAAAAAACAAAATACAATTTAGGAAATTACAGAATTATATAACTCACTTCAGTGTCAGATGTGATCTCCTTTACTAGAGATAGATGCTGTGATTTCAAGACACAATTAGGATAAACTGTGAAAAACATTTGGTATATCTGAGGTCCCCAAATACAAGTATCACAGCCAAAATAACTCTTGTGTGACCCAATTAACACAAATATTTAATTTTCCTAATCGATTTACAGGTGCTTAATGAGAACAGATCCTAGTCAAGGATCAGTTAAGACTGTCACCATCCTTGGTGATACCTCCTTAGACATCAGGACTCCCAAAATAAACTCGAAGCCATAATTTGACATTAACTTAATTGGACCCAGAAAGAAATTAAGGCCTATAGTATAGCCCACGTGAAAATGACATTCCCATTTACTTATGCCTTTTAGTCCTGAAAACATTTTGCAGAAGAAAGCTGAGTTTTTAAGACATACGATGACGGAACATTCAACTTGGTGAAGGCAAGAGGAGTGCGGGGCCTTATCACCACTTGGGTGTAGAAATCCAAAAAGAAATCTCTTGAGAACTTTCCACAACTTAACAACCCGTCATCTCCTAAGGGGACTACGCTTACAGAGAGAAGAGCCACTAGCTTCACAAACACGTGTAGTGTAGGGATTCCAGGGGTGAGATGCAGTAAAAAGCAACAGAAATGATCACATGATGAAATGTTACCAGGCATCAACTAGGCATAAACTAGGTATAGGCATGAAGTAGGCATGAGCTAGGAATGAAATACTGATATGTGGTACCACAGGGATAAATCTTGAAGACATGATGCTGAGGGCAAGAACTATTTTCAAAAGTTTGTGTGATTTCAGTTGGATGAACTATCTGGAGTAGGTAAGTTGACAGAGACCCAAGTAGGGAAGAGGTTTGCCGGAGGCTGGGATCAGGGGACATGGAAAGTGACGGCTTAGTGGATGTGGGGTTTCTCTTTACAGTGATGAAAATGTCCTGGAACCAAGTAGAGGTGTTGGTAGCACAACACTGTCAATGTACTTATACCCACAAAACTGTACAATCTAAAATGCTCAAAATGATAGATTTTTGCAACGTGAATTTGCTCTCTGATACATAGGTAGGTAGGTAGGTAAGTAGGTAGAAAGAGATAGATAAGATAGATAGGATTATGGGGCGCCTGGGTGGCTCAGTGGGTTAAAGCCTCTGCCTTCGGCTCAGGTCATGATCCCAGGGTCCTGGGATAGAGCCCCGCATCGGGCTCTCTGCTTGGCAGGGAGCCTGCTTCCTCCTCTCTCTCTGCCTGCCTCTCTGCCTACTTGTGATCTTTGTCTGTCAAATAAAGAAATAAAAGATCTTAAAAAAAAAAAAAAGATAGGATTATACATCTATGTTCGCATAGAAGAAACCTACAAAAATTGGCCCATTTTCAGGATTTTTTGGTAAAATCCGACAATAACATCCTTCCAATGACAAAATGTCTAGTAGGAAGAACACTTTCAGATTAGCAATAAAAGCACTCCTCATCTGCATTCGTATTCTTTTTGACCCCCAAATGTATTATCTTTATTTAGCATTACCCATGTGTTATTTACTCTAAGTATATTAATGAAGCAGAAAAGATGGAAAGAGATAAGTAAAATTTAATTCTGTCCCCAGTTGAAGAAATTTCTTATGTGCAAAATATACGAAACTCACTTGTCTTGGTGACTTAAGAATGTAGCTCGCTAAAACATACAATTTGTTTTTTTCTGAGACCAAATGAAATTTCAAATGTATATTTTTAATCGATAGCGTATAGCAGAGTAATCAAGTTAATTTCCTGTTCTCTTTCATTGTTTTCCATTATTTTCTTCTTCTACTAGCAAAATCAGAAGCAACAGAATTTTGTGCACTTCCCTTGTTTTCATTTTGGGTAACATCAGATTTAGGAAAGCTTTATCCTTTGTGTATAATATTCACAATGTAAATACATGAAGATCACAATTTATGGTCTACATGTACCTGAAAGCAAAATATTACGTTGTATCGGCAGAGAATGTTTCAGTCTCAAGCTAACTAGATTTCTATATCCATGCCAAAAGCAATGGAAGATGATTAATACGAAACATTTATAAAATGTCACCAAGATACATAATACAACTTATATTACCAAGGACTCTTTTAAAAAGGACCAACGTGCTTGCAAAACACTTCTTAATCAAAAAGCTCTTTTTAAAAGTGGATTAGCATTATAACAGCATGGGAAAGAGTTCTTTCACTTAAACTACAAGTTCGTAATTCAATACTGTATATGTCAGTAACTTTACACATTGCCTAAAGGAAAACTGAAGGTCAGGGTAGCAGATATTATAACAAAATGAAGTTTGAAATAATTACGTTTGGTCTTTGACTTTTTTGAGAACCCCCAGTCTCCTGATGGCTCCATTTTTCTTCCAGATAAAAAGCAACCCACAGGGAGCCTCCTCTCTGCCTCACCCACATCTCAAGCCAACAAGGACAGTAGAGCCATTCCTTTGAATAACTTTCTCACCCCCCTCAACCCCACAGACAAGTCATCTCCACAAAGCTTAATCTGATCAGCCCCTTCTCCCTCACTTGCCCCTTTCTTTGGATTCCTAGCTCATCTCCCCAGAGATTTCCTTTCCTCCATGTCATTCTTCCTCGCCGGTGGCTTCTGCCTCATCCCAAGGATTGATAGATTCCACCCCCAGTTAAAAAAAATACCCATTCAAGCTCCCCCAATCCTAAAGCCACAAGCAAAACACTCTTCTCCCTTGATGCTGCTCCCCCATCCAGTCATTTCTTCATCACCTAACCACGCCTTCCAAAACAAGAGTCTGTATCCAAAGTCTGTTTCCTCGTCTCTCCACTTTCAAGGCTTTTAATCCTTCATTTGCAAAACACTTTTTAAAAAGTCTAAAACACAAAATTCATTCATGACCTCACTTTTTAAGAAGAGCTATTTATTTTTTTTAAAGATTGCTTTAAATGTATTTGCCAGAGAGAAAGCACAAGCAGGGGGAGGGGCAGAGGCAGAGGGAGAAGCAGGCTCCCCGTTGAGCAGAGAGCCGGATGCAGGACTCAGTCCCAGAACCTCGGGATCATGACCTGAGTGGAAGGCAGAGGCTTACCCTGACTGAGCCCCCCAGGGTGTCCCAAGAAAAGCTATTCAAATTAATAAACAAAATCTCCCCCTCTCCATCCATGCCGATCTCTGTCAGGGGAATCTAAGAAAACCCTGCCAAGGCTTCTAGACCTCTAGACAAATGGCCATCCTTCCTTACTCCGGTATAAAGTTAAGCCATCCCCTGAAGCAGCTGTAACACACAATGTATGCTCTGTTCCCCAGGGCTAACGTATCTAGCTTACAACTAGGGGAGGCAACAAAAACATGCAATCATTGTCAGTCATCTCAGCTTTCTCTCTTGCGTGAGAACTGATGCACGCTTGCCTGCTTTGAACATTTCCATTAGGGAAGATAGGAAATTGACTTCTTGGTGTTCTCAGCATGAAAGGGAAAGTTGGACGTGCATGTAGTCATTGCTGATGATCTCTGCTACAGAAAAAGGACAGCAGGGACCAGATGGTATGCAGAAGCTTTATCACCAACAAAGGTTCGTCAGATCTAATGTTTAACACCTTCGGAGAGAAATCTTCCTACCTACTGTTGACTATGTAGAATACAGTTTTCCATTTCCTTAAGCACCACGTAAGGAATAAATGTATTTCCCAATTTAGGGAAGCATTTATTAAGCATTTTATTTTAAACAGACCCTTCATTCCAACAAAATTATTCCTAGAACCGCAAGGGCTCAGTCAGTTTCAGAGAAGGAAGGAGATGGCACAAAAAGGGGTGGGAAAGGAGTGTCCTAAGTGGACTATCGACAGGGGTGTGGCAGGGCTGAGGGAGATCAGAAGGAGCTGAACACAATACCTGAGGTGCGGTCCCTGTGGGCAGGTTGTGGGTGGCCAGCTGCCTGTGGGAACGTGGCCACAGGACTGTGGCACCTGCCGTCCAGCTGTCAGCCACAAGTGTGGGGCTGTCACTGATGTGCTTGCCATCAGAGAGCTGGAGTGAGGCTGCCATCCACCTCCTTGTTTTCAGAAGTATGGCCACTAGTGATGTCATCGATTTGGCAGAGCTGGTGAATTAATCTGAAGCTATCTTGAATTAACTGTATATCTGATATATGTATCACATATACATATGATATATATGATACATAAATTATATATGTATATATAAAATATATATGTTGATGTATCATATAAATTTATAATTTGTAATTTTTTATCATTTTGAAAACAAAGCTGCATAGAGAATATCAGGGCATCCTGACAAAGTTAATATGGGACACAGGACAAAACACAAAGTACAAGAAGTGAGTGCTTTTCCTACTCATACAATGTTTTAAAATGGGATTTTTCATTTCCAAAGCACAATTTAAGATGGCTTAGAGTGTTAACTTCATGAGTTCCGAGGAAGGACCTATTTGACTTGTTAATGTCATTTTTAAACTGAAAGAGGATGAAGGTGAAAAGAGCAGATAAAAGCCACGGAAGGTTAGAGATGGCCAAGTAACTCAAGCAGAGAACTTAGCGGCAATCCTGAAAATCGTACGCAGCCATCCTCACGTGAAAGCACAGATGGAAGCCACAAACAGGAAGAGTCCAGTAAAAATGGAGCACAGTAAATACGACCTAGGAGTCACTGCCACTGGGCGTAAGATTTCTGACTGGAACATTCACGTGAGAAGGGAGGCACAGGGCAGTCTACTGAGACAATACGCACCTGCAGTGAAGTTAAAGACACCCAAGGTAAAATCCTGGGGCAAAGAAGAGAGGAAAAACTTGGTCACAGTTATAAAAACATAGTACAGAATGCCAGGACAGAGAAAGAAAGTCAGATTGGGCACTAAGTGTGGAAAAAAAGGAAAGAAAAACGCTAAATACATCAACTTTAGTTAAAAGAACACAAAATAGGGGCACCTGGGTGGCTCAGTGGGTTGAGCCTCTGCCTTTGGCTCGGGTCATGATCTCAGGGTCCTGGGATCGAGCCCCACATCGGGCTCTCTGCTTGGCAGGGAGCCTGCTTCCCCCTCTCTCTCTGCCTGCCTCTCTGCCTGCTTGTGATCTCTCTCTCTCTCTAAGTAAATAAATAAAAAAATCTTAAAAAAAAAAAAAAACACAAAATATGGAAACATAAAACTTAGTAGTTGATAGAGAACTCCCAATGTCCAAAGAATATCTTTTCTTTTCCCTAAAAGCAGAGCATCTGACAATTTTTATATGCCAGAAACCTAATCTTTAGGAAGTGGAGATAGCAAAAATCTACTCTAGACCACAAAAATGACCGGCAATAAGGAATTGAGTGATAAAGTGGAAGTGTCAGGCGCCCAGAGAGAATGTGAGCGACTCATGTTAAGATCTCTGATACCTCGTGAAGGGAGCTCAAGACTGTGATTCCAGCTCTGCTATTAGAAATGATCCTGAAAAGAAAAAAGGAATAAGCTTGCCAAAAAAAAAAAAAAAAAAAGCATCTCTTCTGACAAGCTCAGCTTTTAAAAGCATACATACAAGAGCTGAAACAGTGTGCATTGCCAATGAAAATGAAAAAAGGTAAAATCTCAGTTGAGATTTTTGGAATTAGTTGAAGATGTCTTTTTAAAAAATACTGAAGCCAACAAAAAAGGGTTTTATAAACCACATGTCAAGCCAATTGAAGACAAGGGGGGAGGATGACAAAAAGAATATAAGGCTTAGCCTATTACAGTTTCATTCTACTATCTTTTTTTTTTTAATCAAGAATAACCTGCACCTAGGAAAGTTAAGGGGGAAGATACACGGCAAGAAGGAAATGAAGCCCATCACAGGCACAGATATTTAAAAAGGAAATACGTATGGATATATTTATAGATACACAGATATTTAAAAAGAAAAACTGAGTATCCAGACCTGGACAGATTTCATACAGAAAGACTGTGTGGGGGGTAAATGGAACAAGACAGAAGAGAGATGAGACATGAAATTTTTATTTAAAAAAAAAAATTAAAAGATGGATTATGTAGCTTACAGATTGATAAATAATGTTGATTCTAAGTAAGATTAGACTGGATTCGTTAAAAGTCAATTTGTAATATTGGTAATAGAAATAGTGATTGTTAGCAATAAACAGGGATTCATTAGAAAGGGTCCTATCAGACTAAATCCAGGCCCCCACTCCCCCTTTTTTTTTGGATGGGATAATGGAAACGGCCAAAGAAATTACCTAGCTTGCTCCTCTGGATTTCCACAAAGCATCTGTAAGAAACCAATGGCAGTAATGTGGAGGACTGTCATACATTAGAACGCTTAGAGGTTGTGATATCGGTTCAATGACTTAATACTAAACTTCAGCTAGGATTACAGGGACTCGACGCAGAGTCCGGCACTGGCTCTCCGCAGACTGACATTTTCATCCATAAAGGTATAGAGTTGATAGCTAAGAATTTATCAATGCCATTAAGGGAGGCAAGATGGCTAATGGTGCAACGTGACAGGATTAGGGTACAGACATTTCTTAACAGATGGGAATGATGGCTTCCACCCCAGACAAAGTTTGATAAATACCAGGCCTTATTCTTGTCTCAGAGCAGAAGCACACTCTCTGCATGAGAAGTCAAGGTGTCGCTCAGTTGTAAACTCTACTTCATTATAAGGGTGAGGGTAAAAGGTACCTTGAATTAAGAGCAATTATGAACATTATTGCTAATCCTCAGAGCCAGGCTGCAGAGAAGGCATTATCCACAATTTGAGGGGAGGACACTGATGTTAAGAAGTCAAATCACTTTGCAGTAGTTCTTGCAAGAGAAGTGAAGAAGTGAGATTCAAATTAAATCTGTCTGATCTCAAAATCCATGCTCTTTCCTGCTTCAACATCTAACTTCTTATGGCAGACAGACACCTCACTGGCTTTACTTCCAACTCCCGCCTACACTGTGGTGTATTTTCTTTACTGCTATCCTCGTTCTTGAGGTCATTGAAAAATGGCCCTTTCTTTCATAATGGGAGGATAGGTTATCTTTTGGTAGGTAGTGGCATTCAATCAGGGACCAAAATAATTTACTTCAAATACCCAATTCTGTCCAACGTGCACTAGAAGAGAGGTTGGCCAACGATATCTGCAAATCAAATCCAGCCCACCGCCTGCTTTTATCTGGTCCACAAGCTAATGGTATTCACATTAATAAAAGGCTGGGGCGGAGCGGGGGAAGAGTATTTCATGACACGTAAGAATCGTATGCAATTCAAATTTCAGTGTCCATGAATAAAGTTTTATTGTAACACAGCCAAGCTTGTTCGTTTACATAGTGTCTATGACTGCTCCCAGGCTACAAAGGCAGAGGTGAAGGATTGTGACAGAGACCATCTGTGGCATTCTCATCACTACACACTGCCGTTCAACACACTCCAAATCTCAATGATGCACTTAGAATTCAACAGCATTTCAAGTGCCACACAAATTGTCACACAGACATTTTTATTATTTCTTATTATTAGTGCATATTAATCATGTAAAAAAAAAGGAAAGGAAAGCGAACTTTAAGTGTAGCACTTTTAAGGCACAGTGGACTGTGATTATCTGTCATACAATTACATGGCAAAGCATCCTGTTTATTATGCAATGACACTTGAGCTGTGTGAAAAGAATACAATTTATTGTGACATTACCAGACTAAGCGCTCATCACAGTATCCCCAGCTTACAGGAAAGCAACAGTCAGAAGAGAAAACTTACAACAGAGGATCTCATCACAACGGGAGAATTCTTTCACACATTCGAAAAAATGAGAACAAGGGGGCGACAAACCAGTTACTTCCCACGGGGCTCACTGTTAGCCAAGCAGAGCTATTTACGGATGGTGAGTTCAGGTTAATCGTATTGGATTCCAGCAGCCAGAAGGCACGCGCAGAGAAAATAAATTTGTCGAAGGCTAGCTTTTTAGGAAGGACAGGTGCTTGAAGCCTCAAAGACACCAACAGGCAACTAAAAAGCAAGGCAAATGATTTCAAGCAGCTCTCCTTAGCTTGTGATGAGCCAACAGACGTTAGCAATACTGCCCAGTTTTTGTTTACTAGAGAAGTCAGTGCTGAGCTTGAAGTGACTCAAGAATTAGTCTTTAGGAAGAGCCTCTCTAGAACAACCGTTTTAAAGAATATCTTTGAGGAACTTGGGAAAACACCAACTCAGTGCAGAATCAAGTGGACTTTGCTAAGATGTGTTGCAACAGAGGGTGGTAAAAATGTGGGCAGCAGAGACAGGTGTACCAGACAAATCCACAAAACTTGTCAACATATAAGATGCTTAAAGTCAGTGTTTATACTTTGTACCACTTGTCAGCAGGGGTTTTGTGGACTATACCTGAATCTGTCAGGTTACTGAACCAGTAGTCAGTGGTGTATTTCATTCACCCTTGTGGCCTTAGCCACCATCGCTTCCATGAAGTCGTACCAGAAACAGAAACTGAGGAACCTGATTGGCCCAGTCGTACAGCAGTTTGATGACAGCAGTAAAGTGTTACGGCGATTTATTTCAGCTCAGGACCAAGACTGCAAACTTGCTGAATGAGAATCACCTCTGCCTATTATAGATGAACCCTGAATTCTGCCTGTGCTGCAGATCTGATCATGCTTCTTAAAACTACAAGGCAGAACAGCACTTCTATGGGAAACTTACACTGCGGCAAAGTCAATATGGTGACAACTCGTGTTTAAATCATGAGTGATGTCAAGCTGCTTTATATAATTTCCCACATGGTCAGATTCAAAGGGAACAGGAGTTCCATTCCCATACTAATTTGTAGTGTATCCACTTTCCAAACCGAACCACAGTTCTGGCGGGACTTCTGGATCTCAAAATCCATGTAACTGTACGACTGAAGAACACTTACTTGACCTTCAGTTGGAAGTGACTGTACCTGCAAAGGAATGATCTACCAAAGGCCAAATATCAAGAGGGGAATCTAATGAAGTTCTGTAAGTACCTTCCAAGTGATAAATACACTCAATGAAAATCATACATGTGAGAACTGGTAACAGTATTTGATAGTGTCTATCTGCGGGAAGAAATTTTCAAAGAGGAAATATGGAAAGTCACATTACCAATCAGTATTTAACAGACGAATATTTGCCATTGATTTCAAGCCCCAGGTAAGTGAAATAGTATTCCCTCAAAATAATTCAATTCTTACCATTACTAGACTTAGATTTTTTTAAATTGTACTCAGGCATTAATATATAATTTGGATTCCATTAATAAAAAATTAGTGGAAATCTGTTTTCTTTCTAGTTACACAAGTGTTTATGAGTCTCAATTTTGCCTCTTGGCCCACAAAAAGTTTGCCAACTCTCGCTGCAGACGAGTACAGGTGTGTTTTTACATTTAAATACAATTGCAATACAATGAACCTTCCTCTGAACAACTGGTCTTTCTAGCAAAAGCATTTTCATATCCCAGTAATACTACCGGATGATACCTACTTCTTTCCTTGGTTATGATCATGTATTCTCATTAAGTCAATTTCCTAAGAAAATAACATGTGAGTCTGTATAAGATTTAGGCAGAGAAGAAACTAGTTATCCTGAACATCCACAAAGCTCTGTAACTCCACTTACTTGTAATGCTGCAGGGAAAAAGCAGCTTTTTACTCTACTAATCCAGCTCTATCACCAGCACCTTTCACGCTCGACAAAAACAAAAGCACGCCAAAGATACTGGGGACCGCCGTCTTTACCTGAGTCTAGAACATTTTTTCAAATCTTTTTACTTACTATGCATCATTTCTAAGAACATATTCAGATTAGTAGAAGTCCAGTAACAAGAACGTTTCCGAATTCAAAATGGTTAGGTTTGCCTTTCGCCTCTCCCGTTTTTCTCATCAGGACAGTGGCTGCCTGTGGGTTTTGCCTCAGTGGTGCTGGTTTGCTCTGACTTCTGGTACTAAGGCCCTTGCTTCCTCTTGGCTAAAACCCCCTGCACCTCACCTCTCAGGCCAGTGTGTCCTCTGAAGGTGGGCAAACAGCCTTCCCTTGGCCGCAGTAATTGGCTCGGCATGGGCTTGTTAACCAAGGAAGCAACCAGTGTCCGTCTTGGGGTTTTGTTAGGACTGCCAAGAGGAACTGCTGTCTTGGCTGAGGTTATGAAGACGCCAGACATCTGAAGCTGCTGGGTGGCCACTTCTCTGTCACACAGAAGAAGTGTCCCTGGCGATGAAAACAGCCCGGGAGGGGTGCAAAACAGAGACACAGGGCGATCCCGACTCTACACCAGCATCAAGCATGTGGGAAGCTGTGGCGCTTCCACCGGACTTCTCAGCAGGACGCGATGACAGACATCCCCACCGCGGGAGCCACTCACAATGCAGAGCGCGCTGGCGGATGCAGCGACTGCGTCCTTCCCATGGAATCCCCCTCTTAAATCAGCTTTTTCTACATTGGGCCTTTTGACCGTTACATTTCCTCTCCAGATCTACGGTCTCCGAATGCTAGTGCTGAGCGTGTGCTGCTTTGCCTTATCTTACCTGGGGTGTCTCTCCGTGAGCACAGCACTTTTAGCACCATTTTGGAAAACTCCTCTGATGGTTCCTGGCACAGGATCAGCTGTGAAAGGCTGTCCCAGGTAGATGCCCTCCGTCTGCAATGATAAAGTCGTTCACTGAAAAGTGGATTAATCGTGTTTCGTCTCTGTGCACACCCAAGTATGACTTCATTTTTTACGAGGGATAAAATGATCCTGCTTCTTTTCCTGGCTTTATTAGTGGCATTAGATTTAATTAAGTGCTCTATTAAATGGTTCAGGGAAATATAAAAGGCTTTTTCTTGAACTGTGACTAAAGAAAGCCCAGCTACTTCCTGGTATGTACTCTTTGCGACGGGGCTCCCAGAGAGCAAAATCCCAACAGAAACACAAAACACAAAAGCATATTCCTTTAGCTCGGCTTCTCACGTACACAAAATTCAACGAACCGGATTTTTGAAGTTCCTGTCTCGGGTTAATACGAGTAGCATCACTTCACCCGTGATCAGAGGAAGGGGGAAAAAGCGAGTTTAAAAAAACTACTTTATTTTTTATTTCTTTTTCAGTTACATACTTTTAAACAGGGATGTATTTCATTATTCAGACATTCAGGCAATGTTGACTTCATTAGTGTTGACAGAAAAGAAGCATAAAAATGCAAAACATTGTTGGCTTAACCTGAACATACCTGCGTTACCTATTACTGACCAGTTTGTGTTGCCAAAAGACTTATTCCTTGGCATTAAAATGGAGCACTTAAAAATATTGCTAAAAAGCAAATGTCTACACACTGGTCTTTGCAGCAAATAAGGGTATTTATACTTTTAAAATATTTTAAGTCCATAATTGGATTAATATACACACCTTCTTATGTATAAGGAGTTCAGATCATATAAACACTGTACAGTCCAAAAACCCTACTGAGAATAAAACTAAATAGGCTTATGATAAGAAATACAGATATCGCATGTATTTACAAATATCATAGACACACAAATTTGGTCAAATACTGTAAAGAAAAAAAGTGGTTTCACATTATAATGGCCAAAACATCCATCTACCTTGCTCAAGGCAAACAAAAAATGAAAACTCAGTATGTAACTCCTGTCGTTTAAGACATCCTGACAGTATACAAACAGAATGGAAACTGCTGACCAAATTATATAGCAAATGTCTTCTAGGCTGAGCGTGGGCCTTTAAAATCAAGAACTTGAAAAGACCATTGAGACGATTCAGAGCAACGGTGATAAACAATGTCCTGATTTGCAGTATTCATATGGGCGCCTAATTCATCAAAAAGCAACACGCTGAACTTTTTGGCTAATAAGAAAAATAAGTTACAAAGTACAATTAAATCCCTGCAAATGCAATAATGAAGTCAAAAATGTAATTTATTTCCTTTAATTACACATTTCAAATGTTACCTTGAGACAACAAAAATAAATAAGCACGCCAGAAGGCATGCACTTAAAGACAAAGAAAGGGCTACGTGGAAAGAGCAAATAACAATCTTATCAATGACAGGTGAATGCGAGATTTGGAAAAACTCGTTCTCTTTCTAGCCAGTCTTTTTGTCTTAACTCTTCTTGAAGAATCTGGCTTGTAGAATGAGACCAAAGAATACCTGTGTCTTTATGGCTTCAAACAAACTAGACTTAAAGAGTGGCATGGGTTTCCTTTTTCTTTACAGAACTGTTACTTTGTTCATATCCAGGCACTTCAAAAGACTATGGAGGCAAAGCACCTGACCCATCCTTTCCAAAATAGTTTTCGATCATCAAAATTACACTAAAAAGTAGGAAAATTCCAGAGAACCAGCAAAGTTGAATACAAGAGACTAATGTGCACAGAGAGCAAGAGAGTGACCCAGTTTTTATTGCTGGGGGTCTTTTCTTTTTCTTCTTCTTTTTTTTTAATCAAAAAGCAAATAATTAATAGACACCACTGCATGGCACATCCAAAATTTTCTGCTTAGGGAGAATGTAATCATTCAGCAGTAGGTTTCAGTGGGATCTCCTCAGACTTCAACCTTACACATTGCAATGAGATTCACATTGATTTCTTCTCCTTAGTGTATTTAAAACAAAAACAAAAAAAACTCCAACATATTTCATTTCTCAAAGTATTCATTTCTTGCTGTCTAACATACATTATTATCTGGAAGCATAAAGTTACATTATACAAATATTTTGCTTTTTTTTTTTTTTTTTTTTTTTTTTAAAAAAGCGCTTCTGCCACTTGAGCAACACTGTACTTGGCGTCGTGGGGCCACAAAAGCAGAGCTCCTACCTAGCGTGATTCGTTCAACTGCTACCATCTGCTGAACCCATAGAGCTTTTCCCTCAGTACCTCTGGGCAGTGACTGTACCATGATTTCACAGAGAGAATGTTAGTATGACTCATGAATAGCAGTACCATCAGTAATACTGAAATCAATGCAGATGTCACACAAGAAATGAACTTCTCACAAAATAACTTCTTTTACATATTTGGGCGACTGCGTCTTCTCTGTTGCATTATTCCATTGGGGAGAAAACTCCTGCTTGATTATGCTCTTACAGAAGTTATAAAAAAACCAGATCAGGCATGTGACTGATACTGAAGACACTGTACTGCTTTCTACAATAGGAGGAGAGCTTCTGGAAAATGTCCTCAGAACGGTATCCGTCAGTACCACCTCCTTGGTCCGTTCCATTCATTGATGGGCAAAGCACTCATGTTTGGACAAAACTTTAAAGCTTCCATAAAAGTTAAATTAGAAAAAAATATGAATGTAAGACAACCACAAAATGAAGTATGAAAGTATGACATTTTGTTTCTAAGAGTGAGTCCTCGAAAATGTATGTGGTCACTACAGAGATGATTTTAATCACAAGACAGCAGATGAACACGTAAGTAACTCCCCATGATCTGTCTGTGTCCAGAGTCATTTGTGACGCTGTATGGTTTTCCTTTTCCTTCGTTTGAAAAAACAGCAGCACCTGCAGACGGAGGGAAACACTTCTTGTATTATAAAGGTACTAGAGGGTCACAGAGTAAAGGCTGAGTTTAGCGTATTAATTTCAATGATCGTAAAAAGCAACAGGCTAATGCAAGATACACGATGAACATGCCAGGGAAGCAAATATATTAGTGAACCTAGGGCAGAGTTATTACTACTGCGGAACCAACGTGCCTTTTAGAAGATAGGCAGACAGTCTATAGGCAACATTACAAGAAGCCACTAAATTGGAAAGGCTCTGCATCAAGACTCACTGAGCAACTAGAGAATTCTGAATGCTCACTGACCCACCATCTTTTACTCTGAATACTTATTAACCTCTGGCAGGGGCGTGCTTTATAAAATTCATCTTACACGTTCTCTCCCTTTATTCCTGATATTTGTATATGATTATTAAAGTCACTGTCAGAAAAGCAATAATGATCCTAATACTGAGGATATGGTTTTCGCCAAGAATGAGATTCCAAGAAGAAAAAGAGAAAGCCCAAACAGACTCTCTTCAACAAACCTTCTCCACCACATTTACGAACTGGAAGAGAGAAAAGGCATTAACTAACATGTCAAGACAGGCACTTTTTAATTCTTTAAGGGTCAAGGTCAAACCGATCCTAAGTTAATTAAAGTAAAAGCTGCGCTTAACATTAAAAATAGCATAATCAAGGTGATTTAATTCTGCAGTCTATGAGGGGAAAGCATACGGAGTTTCATTCTTAAGTTAAAAAAAAAAAAAATCTAGAGATGATGCCTAAGAGACCTGATTTTTTCCATTTTAAGTTCTCCTAGTCATGAAAAGATGAAACACACGCAGCACGTGGGGAGTGATGGTGAAGCTGGTACCAACTCACAGGTAGAGGAGAATCACTGAGCAGAAACTCACACCAAAATATATACACATGCATACATCTATTCTAAAAGTCCGGCATTCCTTCAAAAACAGGTCTGGCTCTTCTCCCCTTCCACACTTAAGGGAAAGTCCCTCTCTCAAAACGTGACGAAGACAGGCGACACACAGAGGCTCTCTCCTCTTTTCCATCAGAGTCTAATGTGTGTGCATATGTAAATCCTGTCTGTAATTAAAGAAATATCTATATACGTGGGGATTCAATCAACAAAATGCAGCCAATTCAAAGCTTGTAGAGAACGTGACCTTCTAACAATGTTCCTCTAATTCTTACCAGCCCGCCTGCAAAGAAGGATATTAAATGAGTAATTTCAAGCTAAGCATAAAGACCACCCTAGCTTCAAGTGTCCTCTCCAGCAAAAGACTGTGGAAGATGAAATAACTGTTAGATACCTTTTATGTCTTTCTGTGAAAGAAATGTAAACAGAAACCCAGCCTGTCCATCTAAATTACATAATCTCTCCACCCACATTATCATCAGTCCAAAGTAATTTCAGACCATTTATTGTGATTTATGCTATGACTATGAAATCACTGTGGGGCATTCGAAACCAAATTACATGACTGGATTTTTTAACCCCATTCAAACAGCACAGAATGATTAGACCATGGAGTGTGAATAAGTCAAACCTTTATATGTCAGCTGCCACAGACGCAACTGGAATCTGTGCAGTTATCAATCGTTATGATTTTTACTCTTACTATGGTGATCACCAGAACAACCCGAAACAAATTATTCAATCAAGGGCCTTGAAGAGAGCTACTTCTGTGAAAGAAGCCTCTGGGTACAATAGCTTTTTCTGGATTTATAAAAACAAGTCAACTTTACTTACTTTAGTTACTTTACAACTAACTGTCAGTTACCTAAATACTTTCTCAAATCTGTTATATAAATTTTCTAAAACAGTGAAACAAAATATTATTTAACTCAGATTTTAAGAGATGAAGACCATTGTTCAAAAAAAAGGAAACCTTTCAATAAAAGGATAGTCATAAAATGTTCACATTGTAAAAAAAAAAAATTAATTGGTATTTAGAAGAAACAGGCCAAATATTTAGAATATTAAATTTAAGAATATGACCACATTTTAATGGAAATTTGTTATTTAATACAAAATTCTATTAATAATGTTCACTGTTTCCAACTACTGTATTTGTGTCTTTAAATTTGAAACTACAATCTTTTAAGTTTTTCTGCTGAAAAGGTGTTTTAATAAGTGTTTATTAAAAAGTGTTTCAGGGGCGCCTGGGTGGCTCAGTGGGTTAAAGCTTCTGCCTTCAGCTCAGGTCATGATCCCAGGGTCCTGAGATCGAGCCCCGCATCGGGCTCTCTGCTCATTGGGGAGCCTGCTTCCTCCTCTCTCTCTCTCTGCCTGCCTCTCTGCCTACTCGTGATCTCTGTCTGTCAAATAAATAAATAAAATCCTTTTTTTTTTAAGTGTTTTAATAAGCCTTTTGGAACAGGGAATTTAATGTAATACATGTTTTGATCAACAAGTTCCAGATTTTCCACACTTATGTTAGCAATTCACCTTGTCTGGCTTATTTTTCTAGTATCATCAATCTGCTTTCCAACTCAAGACAGGTAGTCTGTCCTATTTCTTAGGTCATCTTTCCTTCAATTCTGTATTATTTAACACAGAAAAGCAGTCTAAGCATTTACCTGAGACTAAATAAAACTTTCAAATGAACCATGAGTATAGAAGCCTTTTAATTAAAAGGCCACCTTAAAAAAGACATCTATTTGTTAGAAATAAACCCACCAAATAAAGAGTACATACACCCTTGAAACAGATTTGACAGAGAAGCTGGCATGCTATTAAATGGACAACCACCAGAGGGCAGCATTGCTCTAAGCAATACAAATGCATCCACATAAAGGAGAGATGCTCTCAAAATAGACTATAGTTATCAAAAGAAGAAAATTGTGGCTGGTTTCTTAAAACTCATTACCAAAGCAGGTGATTTACAGCCTGTGATTCAGAAATCATACCAACTGTCCTCCATCTAAAGCAAGGCTGCTTCCACATGGCCATTGTGTCACATGACCCTTTTACGCTCCTCTCAGTCCTCAGACTAATATGAATTTATCTTATTTATTTACTGATTATCTCCTCCACATAAAAAATAAGCTTCGTAAGGGCTTTTGCACAGATCCATCCCACAAACGGGCACACATTTGGGACTCATTTAATATATACTGAATAAATGGATGATTTGCTTCCTAAGTGCAACTCCTAGAGTAAGAACCTAGTCAAAAGGTTCTTACTACATTATACCCCATGTTCTAAAGCTGGAGTTCTTACCTCGGGCCCACAAGCCCTAGGGAAATCTCACAAAATGCAGATCTGAGAGCCTGTGGAAGCATTCCTAGAGAAAATCAGTTTGCATCCGATTCTTACAGGAGTCTAAACCTCAGAAGCCCTGCTCTGCCGACGTGCACCTGTCAGGCCTCCCCTCCGGCTTCTCCATTTCCAGCGAGTCCCAGTCCCAGGAGCTGTGAGCTGAGCACTGCACATCCCGAGGGCCCACCACGTCATCAACTTACATGAATGTGGGCCATGTGTAAAAGGAAACAAGGTAATTCTAACATGTGGCTCAAGTCAAACGGGAACAGAAGTTATTGATAACAGTAACCAAATGATAGCAAAAGGTGCAGCAACGAGCACAGATCACTACATTCAACTAGCTGGTCTTAGAAAATCACCCACACCTTTAAAATTTTTAGACACATTTTTCTCCAAGCTGCTCAGTGGCGGCATTTACTTATTTGTTAGTCCATGCCTCATTTGGGGTCTCTTCAGATCTGGACTACTGACAACCCTGGGGAAACTAATCAAGCTGGCCAGACACTTAATCATGTTCTTCTCAGTGCTTTTCCTTCTCTTGGCTCTTTCTTGATTATGCCTATGTGTTTCCAATAAGCCGGTATGCTCTCACAAGTCAGGTTCATGCTTCTGACATGATTCTGTAGCTAGCCTAAAAGCTTTGAAGCCACAGCCCCACTTTTTTTTTTTTTTTTAAGATTTTATTTATTTATTTGAAAGAGAAAGTGAGAGAAAGAGTGCATAAGCAGAGGGGAGGGGCAGAGAGAGAGGGAGAAGCAGGCTGCTCACTGATCAGGGAGCCCAATGCAGAACTCAATCCCAGGACCTTGAGATCATGACCTGAGCCAAAGGCAAACACTTAACTGACTGAGCCACCCAGGTGTCCACCACAGCTCTGCTCCTAAATTCTTTCCAAATAAATAGTAAATCCTGTTTCTGATGAACTTGAGGGCTGTTGCTGTAAATACTGTTTAGGTGCTAAACAGGAAATCATAATGGATCAAAGTCCTCAACTATGTCAAAAACATACAGAAGAGCCGAGGCTTTTCTAAGAGATTCTGCACCATTTCCCCTTCATCCATTGCCTCTTTTCCTGCCTCTAGGATTTGACTGTCTTCCTGGATGCCTGTCTTAGACCTCCTTCTCACATACCTGAAACTGACACACGTGTCTCCATCTGGCGGAAGTTCCTATGTGTCCTTTCTCTAATGACTCACTGGCTCCACCTTCAATAGAGAGACTGCTCGAAAGGTGCTGGGCCCTACCCACCTGGGACTCCAGAGCCTTGCTTCTCCTTATCTAGGTTACTGGGCATACAAAAAACAGCTTTTAAGACATCTGTCTTTAATTCTTTGACAAAGGATTTGCCCCCTTCAAGTCTATACATGCAAATGTAACTTTGTATCTCTGGACATCTTGGTATAAAAACCCCGTAATTTATCAGTCAAGCAAGAAGAGTTCAGACAGAGGCCCAAGACCTTCCCATAACTAATCCAACTGGAAACCTGCACATCCAGCCTCATCTTCAATTTCTTCCTCTCAATCCACATGCCATTAGTCTCTCTAGTCTGAAATGACATTCAAAGTTGTCCCATCCTCTCATGCTGGCTTACTTCAGAAAGTCTTGCCTCCCTCACTGCTAAGAGCCTCTTAACAGACACCCAGGCTAAGTGTCCTCCTCTCTCCAATGCGCCATCCCAACTCACCCCCACAGAGAGATGGCCTTGCCCTCCGCCTTTTAAATCTCACCACTGTTCGCCGCAGGCTAGGGCATTAGGTCCACACGGCTCTTATAATTTGGTTCTGATCTATTTCCCTCTCCTCTTAGTCTCATCTTGCATCAAGCTGCCTTTCTAGGCAGTCAGTACTACAGAAGGGAGAGAAGGAGGGAGGATGAATCGATTTCATGTCATCTAATGAACCCCAGGAAATGACACAGGCCACAGAAGTGCTGCCAAACTATCTCAAGGCTCAATCTGATTATACCACTTCTTGGCTTAAAACCCACAGCTTGCTTGCTTGTGTTGAGAAGGATCATGTCTTTATTGTTGCTGTTGTTCACCTGCCTACTAAAGCCCTTTGCGACTGGGCACTTAGACTATCTCAGCTCCCAGGGGGATGCATTCGTGTGTATGCGCGCACGCACGCACACACACACAGTATACGAGTGGATCACTTCTCAGACCTGCCTCACTCTGTCCCTGCTCCTATGTTGTTCAGCCACTTCTCTCGGACTCCTGCACCCAACTCTTCAGCCAAGCCTGCTCACCTTGGAGAACTAGGGCAAATGTACCCTGAGCCGTGAAGATATCTCTGATCTTCCATGTTCCGGTCTCTCAAATCCAGTCACACTGTATCCTATGAGCTAATCCTTTAATAGCTGGTTTTAGACCAATGACTCTCAATCCTGGTTGCTCCTCAGAATCAGCTTACAAGCTCTTTAAAATTACTGTCAAACAGGGGCGCCTAAGTGGCCCAGTCAGTTAAGCACCTGCCTTTGGCTGGGGTCAGGATCTCCGGGTCCTGGGATCGAGCCCCACGGCAGGCTTCCAGCGAGGAGTCTGATTCTCCCTCTGCTTACTCATGCTCTATCTTTTTAGAAGTAAATAAAATCTTAAAAAAAAAAAAAAATACTGTCAACCAGACCCCAACCACAGAACAATTAAATTGGAAACTGACAGAGCTCAGCCTAAGTGTTAGCGTATTTTTGAAACTCCCCAAATGCTTGTGACTTGAAGCCAGGACTGGGGGTCACTACGTGAAAGTTACTTGTGCACTTTCTATCTTTTCTAAGAGAGTGCAGGGGCCTTGACTTTTCGTAATCAGTAACTGTTCAGTAAATGGTGGAAAGGGGACACAAAGAGAAATAAAGGTGAAAAAAGATAATTACAAACTACCTTAAAACTCTGTAACTATACCAAAGGAAGCTTTGTTTTCCTAAATTCCTGGAAGGAATAATGAGGGTGATACCCCTTGTGTCAACTGTCTTGAAAAAAATTCTTAGGCACAGTGAGGAGAGCAAAATCTCATTACTAATGAATGAGCCATTTTATATGCAGGACAAGAGAACATTTTCCATCACTTGAAAATGATATATCAAGCCCTATAAGGTACTATTCTAGGAAGCCTGCGCCTCTAAAATGTCCAATGTGAAATACATTATAATTAATGGGGTGGGGTGAAAGGGGCCTCCACCAATTACAGGTAAGAAGAAAGAGAGGGAGTTGGAAACCCATTTTGAAAGGGAATTCTTGTCAAGTTCCTAGAAAACTATAAAAAGGTGGGAGAGAGAAGAGAAGCAAGCGTAAGATGCAATTTAGGAGAAAACCACACTCACAGCCCCTCACCACAGACTAAGAAGGTATGAGGAATGCACTAACAAACTTGCAGGAATGTGAGAGTCACCCTGATAAAAGGGAAAGCAAATGCGATGTGCTGAAAGTTTTTAACCAGTGACGAGGCAGGAAAGGTGGGAGGATTTCTGTAACCCATCTGGAATCGGGCTTTACCGAAATTACAGGTTGCTATCCATGTTAAAAAACAAACAAAGAAACAAACAAAAAAACCCAGCTCTATTAAAAGAGAATTAAAGTTATCAGAAAATTAATGCTTTTAAAGTATACAATTTAGTGGTTTTTAATACATTTACATCCCTCACCACTATCAAACTTGAAACCACTTCCATCACCCCCCAAAAGAAACCAGAGAACCTAATCTACTAACAGCTTCTCCCACCCTCCTTTCCCCTGCCCTAGGCAATAACTGGATCTTTCTCCCTGTGGTGGCCTATCCTGGATATTTCACATCAACGGAATCATAGAACACATGGCCTTTTGTGCGGGGCTTCTTTCACTTAGCATGTTTTCCACCTCATTATTTTACACTGTTGAGTAATACTCCACTGTATAGATACACCAAATGATTCAGTCGTAATCATTTAGTAGTAAGTCACTGAGGCCTACTGTTTTGGGTACCCGGGATCTGAAGATGAAAAGGCCTTGCATACAAGAAATTCAAAAAGTTTCACGAAGTGGGACAGAGCTAAGGAGGATAACATACCAACGGCAGACTTAAGGAACCCAGGGAGTATAGGGTTCGGAACAGAAAACGGGGCAGGGCAAGAGAGGCAGGGGTTGGACTACAAGAGGCACGAAGGGCCGTGGGCCGCACCAAGGAATCTGGACTCGAGGCTCCAGGCTATGGAGGACCTCTCCTTCAGGAACAGCTTTACCACCACATGTGCTTTTTTCTCATCTTCCAACACCTATGATGAGAAACCCAAGCCCACAAACACCCACACCATCCCAACTAAATAAATCAGTATGCCATTCTGCAAAGCCACCTCCACAAAGCATTCCCTGATCAGCCTGTCCGTCAGTCATCTTGCTCCTTAGATCTCAAATGTTTTTTCCTACCTTTCCATGGTAGTTACCATATGCAAATTATGAACGAGTACTAAGACACAGCCACCTTCTCTATGGTGTGCCATCTACTGAAGGGTTGGGGCAGGTTCAGACTATTGGTGAAATCCAGGTGGCATAAGTGGGGGTCCGAAAAAATGGGAAAAGGGAACGGAGTTGGCTCAAAGCAGGTGTCCAGGACAAAATGGACACAGAAGAGCCAGTCTCAGCAAAGAGTCGGGGTATGGAAGTAAAAACAGGGGACACCTGCTGGAAGGACAAGGCTGAGGAGAACAAAGACTGGAGAGGTCATTGGCAGCGGGGAGACAAACAGGGTGGGACTAGCTCCCAAGCACCTGCCATGTGCAGTACTTTATCACAGTTAATTTCCTCAATGACTTGCGGAGCGGATATTATGATCCTCAGTTTAGAGAAAGAAACCAAGCTTGAAGAAGGTAACTCTAAGTGGAGGAAGCAGGGTTCTTCAACCCACGCTGGGTACACAGGACGTGCACGCCCTGCTCGGCCACATCACTCTGGGAACTCCGCGTACAACTGCACAAGCAGACATCAATGGTGGTATTTGCTCTCACTGTAAAAATGCCCGAGTACAGAGCTGATTGATTACATCCTCAAATCCACTAGGTCACGCTGTCAATAAATTCCACAAAGTGATAAAAATGGATATTTGACCACTGCTCTTTAAAGAGAAATCTCCCCAACAAAAGTCTCTGCATCTTACGGGCCCGCAAATGAGCATTATTTTGGAATTTATGTAAAGTTTCTTTTGGATAGGAGTAGAATGTTCCAAAGTGTGCTAATAAGCAAAGCAACTTTCTCTGTTCACTCCCAGGCTCACTCAAGATTTGTCCTGAAACTGAGAGGAACAATATGGAACGTGGCATTTCAACTCGAGGCAGATACCAGAGAGGAGCTTAAATCCAACACTGACTCGACTTAAGAGGAATCTTTTTGACACAGTATCTGCAATGAGCAGGACCTTCTTAGGTGAGGACTTCTGTAGCGCTCTCTCACTACCGTTAATCCTGAGTTTATCAGCGTACCCCACGTGCACTCAATTGCGATGCAAGTAATCAATGAAATACTCTCTCAGTGATACTATCGGGGTGGGTGGGGGTGAAGGACCTGCTGTGTGTATTTAATCATCTTTCCAACAGGGAAAAAGAGAGCTTAAAACTCAAAAACCTTTCTATTTCGAATAGCAAACGAAGCCTCTGGGTTACAGAACAAACGCACGAGCACAAGCAGAGTGGGCGTTAACCAGCGACTCACTTAAAAGGTGCCCCCAAATCTATGTCAGTTGAACAAAAAGAAAAAAGGTGCAGCAGGCAAAAGAGCTCCTCAAACAATTATTTTTTGCTTTTCAGACCTAATGTAAATGACACCAAATATTTTTGAACAACTTCGACCAACTGTAATTTCTAGGTTGAAAGTTTTTGGTTGTTTTTTTTTTTTTAAGCGCAAAATGATGCTAAATCTTCGAAATTACAGTCAAGGGAGCTATTTCTGCCTGCCTACACTTGAAAACTCACCACATGTTCAACACTTTCTGGCAGCTATACACAAAAACAAAAACAAAAAACAAAAAAGGAGAGAGAGAGAGAAGGAAAGGGAGGGAGAGAAAGAGAGAGAGAGAAATCATCAGATGTAGCCCACAATGAAAAATCACATTGTTTTTATGCTTACTTTTTTTCCCAAGAAGCATTATCATTTACATTCACAGAAAAACTACTTTAAAACTAATAATTATGCATGCAGCATACTATAAAATTAATATTTATTCTTTTTTTTTCAGATAAACAATGCATACTTTTTATTTTTTTTAATTTTATTTTTTAGTGTCCCCAAATTCATTATTCTTACCAAAAAAACTGAGCATCTACCCTACCAAAATAATTTTCATGCATCAATACTCCTATAAACAAAAAGCCAAAACTGCACTGTTACTTCTAAGAAATTGAGCCCAGTTTTTAAATAATTATTTTTGTATTACAAAATATATACTGAAACACAGCGCTACTTTATATGAAGTGGTCGACTGAAAATATCACTTGTTTTGCATGCACCAATTCCCTGAAAAAACTTCCTGGGATAACTGTACATGACTATAAATCTCAAACATGCACAACTGAAGCACAAAAAGCTACTAAAAAAGTCAAGCAAGTACATACTTGGTTTCATCCATCACTTCTACTTCCGTAGGGGCTGTAATGGGTGCATTGGAACGTCCTGCAGTAGGGTCATCTGTGTTCAACTCTCCATTTGTAGAGCTTACAACCTGCCAAAAAGAAGAAAATATATATATATACAAAGTAACAGGTTATATACAATGATAAATATTAAGGTAAAATTAAGGTTAATTTAGAAAGTTAATATGCAGAACATAAAACAATTAGTATGTAGTTGAGCTGTTTGTAACTGAATATAGTAACAGGTCTAATATTTTATTAAAATTCAAGGTCATCCAATATTTGCCTTTCAACTTCCTTTTCATCTTGAAATTTCTGTCTTGTCTCTTTCCCTCTGCTGTGTAAGACTAACTCCTACACTTTGGTGTCAAATCAGCTCCCCAAGGTGTGCCCATCTTGCATTGGCACCTTACTACGTCACGAATTATCTCCCATGCAAACTTCAATCCTGCTCCTTCCGACGGATTTCGGTGTGTAACCAACCTCCTATCTCCCTCTCATACTGCTCATTTGTCTACCCATTTGTTCACGCTCAGATCCTGGAATCACAGTGATTCCTCTCTTTGACTGAAACCCCACACCTCGTCTGTCAGCAGGGCTGATTAAATTCCACCCTCAAAACTCATCCCCAATCTAATCAGTTCTCCCACTTGTATTATTACCAGGACTTTAGTTCAAGCCACCATGATCTCTTGTGTGAATAAGAGCAACAAACTGTAAACTGGTCTTCTGCTTTCACCTGCCCCCGCCCTCCATGAATGTACTGTCCACACAACAACCAGAGCGCTCATTTTAAGACAGAAATTAGACCATGTATAATTAACCTGCTCAAATCTCTCCAAGTATCAACTTCCCATTTCACTTAAAATAAAGATCCATATTCTTGCCCCAATTTACAAAGCCCCACAATATCTGGATTCTGCCCACCCCTCCAATCCCATACTACCTTCTCTGATGATCACTAGCCTCCACCCAGTACGTCAAACTTATTCCCACCGTAAAATCTTGGCATTACCTATACCCGATGCCTGAACTAACTCTCTTCCCGCTGACTGGCTATATTCTTCTCTTTTAGATTCTCAGAGAACATCTCAAAAGCAGTCCTTTTCCATCATACAATCTGAGACTTCCATACAGGACATCCTATGGCATGTTATACTCTACTGTTAACTCTTTGTATGGCATTTATCCAGATAGTTTTCTGGACTGTGTTTCTTGACACCCACTCTCGCCTACTCCTGCTCCATGACAGCAAGGACTTTGTACTATTCCCCCACCGTCTCTCCCTACTAACCCTGGCAGAAAACAGGCAATCAATAAATATTTGTTGAAATAAATGAATGCATGCATGAGTGAAATCCTAAAACAAAATAAAAATCATAGCAAAATTCCCACATTCTCCCAAATCCTCTTTGTCCAATAAAGTCACCTCACTGTCCTATTTCTTGCTTTCCCCTCAACTTCTCAAAACAACAGTCTTAACTTAACACCTGCATTTTTATAAAATTTTCCACTCATTTATTCCTTAATCCCTTGCAATCTGTACTCTGTCGCTACATCGGAATTCTAAGTAAGCATACTCTTGCAGGTTACCAACATTTCCTAGAAAAATATATTTGGTGGCCTTTGCTTTCTCCTCATTTTCCTGTACATTTCTGTATCACTTAGCACCAGCTGATACTCTGGAGGAGACGGGTCTAGAAACAACGCCTAGCTCTAACGCTCACCCACCGTGTGACCCGGGAAAGATACCGCATCGCGCTAAACCTCGGCGTTCTCAACCAGGAAACGGCAAACGGTAGTACCCGTTGAACAAGACTGAGAGGAAGAAACAGAAATCAGTGTGTAAAGGGCAGTGACTGGGCTATTCTAAGAGCTCCAGGAATTGTCGCCCTTGTTCCTCAGCCAGTTTTGCCCGCATTCAGGGCTTCAGCTACAGCCTCTACATAAAGGACTTGCTGAGCCCCACCGCTCACCCACATGCCCACCTAGGCCACATGTGGTACCTCAAACTCATTACTTCCAAAACCGAATTCCTCATACTCCTCTCAAATGTGTCACTCCTCCTATCTATGGTTCCAATTCCTAGTAAACCCTACCATGTTCCCAGACCTCCAGGCTCAAAACGTAACAATCAGCTCTGCTGCTTTCCCTATCTGAGCTCATCATAAGGGAAAAAAAAAATGCTAATATATCAAAAGCCTGGAGAGCAGACTGACAGCTGAATACTAGACTTAACAGGTCCATCTACAGAACCCCATTTTACTGAAACCTAACTAATTCTGACATTCTTACTGAGAGGCCACAATGTGCCAGGCACTGTCCTGGGAACCTAGAAAACCACAAGAAAAACACCCTGGTCCTTGTGGGCCTGATATTCCAGTGCACAGAAACAGGCCTCTCACCCCACAACTCCAAGAAAAGTCACTAGAAGTCAACCAACAAATCTAGATGAATGTAGGATTATAGAGGCTGAGTTATCTGTACCCCATGAACAAGTACTTAGAAATAAACACTGCAAATGTGCCCACAGCTGAAAACACACAGAACGGCCTTGATCCTTGTCAGAGCAACCAGGCCAACAAGAGTAATACCCCTGGGTCTCAGTCTGCTGCTCTGCTTCCTCCTTTCTGCCATTCTACTGAGTTCCATGTCAATTTTTTCTCTTTATTTCTCCCTCTTTCTGAAAACATTTAACAATCATTATTGGTTCTAATTATCAAACTTAATTTGGTTCTTTATTCTTAATTTTTAAAATGTCAGCACTCCTCCACTGTTTTGGAAAGGAGCTACAAAGCAGGATTCTTATCTTATACTTTTGTATTCGCCACTATCTGTAATTAGCAGAATGCTTTGCATGCAGAAGATAAACAGCTCATGCAACAATTTCCATTGCTCTTCCCTCAACATGATATTCACAGGTTTCTTTTCCTCCTTCGAGTTCAGTGGCCCAAGAGAGCTGGAGGGACCCCATCTCAAACTACAGGCAGCTCCTTGAACATGCCTCCCCTTATGTTCAGCAGCATAACTGAAAATTCAAAACCCAGGTGTTCTAAACTTCCAGCAAGAGCAACCGTATGAACACGGTAATTATACAATCTGACTTATTTCAGTTCACACAAAGTCACACCTGACTTTAATAAGCTTTATTTTAGTAAAATGTTTCAAATCTCATTTTGCCTCATTGATCAGAACCAGACTAGAATGAAATAATATCTTCATTTATGTATTTTTTTAATGTAATTTCTCTTTGGTTTCCCAGATTCCCTAACTCTCTTGAGTAAAGGCTAAAATCCCAGGCTAAGAATAGAATCGATGTGGTAAAAGAGTTCTCTTGTAAAAGTGGCCTACCTAATACTGGTGACACGAGAGTATATCAGGGCATTAAAATTGTTTTCACTTAAGAAAACTAGTATCTTTTAGGAAAGGGATTTTACAAGAAAAAACAAAGACAAAATATTATAAATAGCACATGTCATTACATTCCTAGAAACCTAAATCAATCAAACAAATATATACAAATTATTTTTATAAACCAAATTCTAAAAGAATGATTCCATTTAGGTAACATCTCTAGAATTATAACTTGAAGTAGAACATAGGAGTCTCCAAAATATTGGTGTGCATCAGCTAATTTTTCTAATGACAGTATCCAAAATGGACGGCTGCTCAATGTCCACAACAGCCAAACTGTAGAGAGCCGAGATGCCCTTCAACAGATGAATGGATAAGGAAGATGTGGTCCATACACACAATGGAATATTACTCAGCCATCAGAAAGGATGACTACCCAACCTTTTCATCAACATGGCTGGGACTGGAGGAGATTATGCTGAGTGAAATAAGTCAAACAGAGAAAGTCAATTATCATATGGTTTCACTTATTTGTGGAACATAAGGAATAGCATGGAGGACATTAGGAGAAGGAAGGGGAAAATGAAGGGGGGAGAGATCGGAATGGGAGATGAACCACGAGAGACTATGGATTCTGGGAAACAAACGGAGGGTTTTAGAAGGGAGGGAGTAGGGGGAACAGTTTGCCTGGTGATGGGTATTAAAGGAGAGCACAGACTGCATGGAGCACTGGGTGTTATATGCAAAAAAATGAATCATGGAACACTACATCAAAAACTAATGATGTACTGTAGAGTGACTAACATAATTAAAAAAAATTACAGATGCTTTGAGGTTTGACATTTAAATTAAAAATTTAGGTGTTTTACAGGGTTTTTGTTCTTATTTTTCTTAAAGAAATTTTCTCCGATATTCCCACTTTGACAAGAAACTTAGTACAGTTTTTATTTTAAGATGTCCAAAAAAAAACAAATAAAAAGGCATCCAGATGCGGTGTTAGTTTTAGTGTACCAGAGTTTAAGAGTAGGGGGCCTTGAACCTGCAGCTAATGATGGGAGAGAAATGATGGTTCACTTGATGGCTGCCAGCCATGTCTAATTCCAAAAGAAGTCATTCGCAAAGACTTCTGAGTACAAAGATAACACATGGTATCTTTGTAGTCAATGATTTTATAAGGCCAATTAATTTACTTTCCACATACAATGAATTCATACAAATTAGAGTACCACCTTCCTCATTTCCACATGAATTATTGAAAGCATACTACACCAAGTACACAGTAGAGGCTCACTATGTTAGTTAACCAGATCTCCTTCTATCCAATAAATACACTAGAAATACTAAAATGTTATCTATCTTACTTATGCCCTAAGCTTTTTCTAAGAGCCATCTATAAGAAAGCACACTAACAAATGAGATATAGGTAAGAGTAATTCCCGAAGAGTCTTCTGGACCTGTGCTAGGGTTCCCATGTATCACAAGAAACCAACTTTCTTACATATTCTAAAACCCAGGGGAACCTGGGCGGCTCAGTCAGTTAAGCGGCTGCCTTTGGCTCAGGCCATGATCCCAGGGTCCTGGGATCAAGCCCCACATCGGGCTCCCTGCTCAGTGGGAAACCTGCTTCTCCCTCTCCCTCTGCCTGCCTCTCTGCCTCCTTGTACTCTCTATCTCTTTGTCAAATAAATAAAACCTTTTAAAAATTAAAAAAAAAAAAAAAAAACAACCCAGAGCGAGCTAGAGTTATAACTGATCTTCCTGATACTCCAACTGACAACTGGAAGGTACAGTGAGATTCTCACTGACTTTCAGCAAAGAGAAACCAAAATGGATTTTTGATCTAACTTTCACTTATAAAGTACTAAGCAGAACACTATACTGAGTACTCCAGTCTTTGAGACGTTGCTGTAAAGGTTACTATAAAAGGGTATGAAAATAAACCTGTAATGCTGAATTTCCCCAGTGACCCCTGGATAAGACACTTTCCTAAGCTAAGCAGACAGAGCGGAGCCGGACACTACTCATTTGCTAAGGGCACCCAACCCCTCTCCTCAAACAAATGCTCCCTCACAGACCTCAGCACCCTGGAAAACGGGACAAAAGACATGACTGTACTCATCACTCAATCCGCGCCCCCACCCTTTGTTAGTACCTGTGTGCTCTGCAAGATGTGAGAGAGCAGAGTAAAGTGGTGACTGGCCATGTTTTAGAAAGAGAAGCATTAATGACGACGAGCACAATGGAGGAAGGGCTGAGGCATGGCACCTGCTATTCCCAACTTGTCACTACACACGTCTCCTGATCATTCCGAAATGCATTCATCCCATTCTTTTCTGCTGTCCTCACCCGCATGGGTATGTGTCAAGTGAGGCTGATGAAAATCCCTGCGTGCCCAGCACAACAGGTAACGTTTACCCATCCCTTGCAGGCACAGCAGCACTGTGTGGAGTCGGCCCTTTTCCCTTTCAGGGGCTCAGATGCAACAGTGTTCCTTTAACCACAACCAAAGGCTGTACGACCAGCCAAGATTCCCCAACAACTGGCACTACACCAGTGCACGTGAAGCAGTCTTCAGTAGCGCCCTCGACATCTGTGTTCCTCCCTGTGCTCGAAACTGCCTCTCTACTTTCCAGGACCGGGCTTCCAGTCGACCTTGAGGTCAAAGGAGCCATGCTCCAGCAAAGGCACAGTCCCCGTGGGATTCGAGATGAACACTACCTGCCGTCAGTTGTAAAACCTCATTTTGGAGATTCTGGTTTGCAAGGCAGAGACACATCAAAAAGGCAGATAAGTGACATGACCTTCCCTCTCAGCCCTGACACCAAACTAAAATCTGCCTTCTAATTATCTTGCAAATCCTCTCATTTCTTTTCATTTCGGCTACCTATCCCTTTCCCTCAGCTAGAATTCTGAGAGCTGTGTCCCTGCCTTAGACTTGTTTTCCCTAGAAAACATCCCTAGAAAACACACTAATAGACACACTAATAGAGTTACCTTCCTTATCTAATTCTCGTTACGGCTACCCAACACCCTCAAATGAAGTCCAAACGTAATAACAAGACCTGTTAGGTTCTTCATGACTTGCCTCCTGCCCACCTCTCGGTCCTCTTTCTCAATATACACACTGGCGCGACTGGACTGCAGCCGATTGCTCAAAACGTCTCTCTCTCTCTCGTCCGCCACCTTACGTGTGCTGCCTTCTTGTCTGGGACGGTCCTCTCTAGACCCTTTCCATCTGCTAACTCCTCCTACTGAAGCTCTACTTTAGAAACAGGTGAAAAACAGAATACAGAAAGGTTTTTGCTTTTTCCAGGAAATCTTAACCCGTGAAATCCAAGTTAGGTGCTTCTCTATATGTTCTCATAGCGCACTATACGTCCTCCGCTTACCACTCTGCCTGTTTCACTGACTTTCCCCATTGGCTGGACGCTCCATGGGAAAGGCACCCTATCTTTGTTATTCTTCCTTCTATTCAAAGACTCCAGTACAATGCCTAGTACCTCCTGGAAACACATATATATATATCTGCTAAATAACGACTGGCCCAGAAACTGAAAGTGCTAGGTCTAAGATTCTTAGCCATATTTATTACCAAGGATGCTAAAGGTAATTTTATTACCAAGGAGCAGAGAGGAATATGCCTGATTGCCCAGGTGCTTTTCCAAAACACATATAAGCCAAGAACAAATTCAAATTTAGTCTTCAGGTATTTGAATATAATTTTTAATCTCTTCTGTGGGAAAAGTTTATCAAACGTGTAGCTGGATCCTTCAGGTCAGTGGATTAACATGATTACACTAAAGATATAGAATAAAATTGGATAAATTCCAATTTGGCAATACTTCCTTTGGGCTGTACCACTAGACTTCACTTCCCAGAGATTAATCAAGTTTCTTAATCTGAAAAAGCAATAGATTATTCTAGTATTTAGTATTTCAAAAGGCCCACCTTCTATGCTATTCTCATGACAAAACCATGAGGTAGAAGTATTATTATATTTCCATTTGCTGGGGCATCTGGGTAGCTCGGTCCGTTAGGTGTCTGCCTTCAGCTCAGGTCATGAGCCCAGGGTCCTGTGATTGAGCCCCGCAACAGCTTCCCTGCTCAGCAGAAAGCCTGCTTTTCCCTCTGTCCCTCATATTCTCGCACTCACTGCTCGTTCTCCCTCTCCCTCTCAAATAAATAAATAATCTTTAAAAATCTGAAAAAAAAGTTTCCATTTTACTGATGAATAATCTATGGCATAGATTTTAAACTTGAATTTGACTCTAGGGCTTGCACTCTTAAATGCAATGAAATTAACCTGGCAAACCAGATGTGTGACCTGTAATAACATACTGTACTTCTGGGAGTGCCTGAGTGGCTCAGTCGTTAAGCGTCTGCGTTCAGCTCAGGTCATGATCCCAGGGTCCCGGGTTCAAGCCCTGCATTGGGCTCCCTGCTCGGCGGGAAGTCTGCTTCTCCCTCTCCCATTCCTGCTGCTTGTGTTCCCTCTCTCACTGTGTCTCTCTCTGTCAAATAAATAAAATCTTTAAAAAAAAAATACATATTGTAATTCTGGAAAAACAAGGAGTTCAAATTTAGACTCCACCATTCAGTTCCTATTAAAAGCACACCTGAAATAACGAATATCCTAGGATGCTTCTGTAAGTCAAAATAGCAAGAGGTTTCATCTTGTAGGTCAACTGGAAGCAGCCCGGAATGCTTTGTGGGGCTGCACTGAGAGCCATTCTGAGCTCCAGGAAAACACTGCAGTGACAGATGAGGGATGAATGCCATGGGCCCCAATGGGCTTATTTGGGCTAACTCCTGATTCTGTTTCCAAATATCCTAAATCTGCACCATATTTATTTCTTACCAGATAGCTATCAACTTATTATGGTAACGCCTTTTCTAAGAAACTATATGATGACAGGACCTTAGTATTTGCTGAAGGCTAGTTTTTTAATTGCCATATAAAGTCTCTGCATCTCCTACAAAGTCAACACTGGAAATTGTCCAACAGGGAGTGTAATGATCATCGCGGAAAGAATCTCAAGGCAAATTAGTCTCACACTTTTGTATTAATAAAAAGATTTTTCTCTTTCTCTCTTCCCTTTATCAGAATGAGAATGACTGAATACATTGTTTCACTTCTTTGTTCAGAATCAAATGTAGTATTCATTTATTATAATGATCACATTAGCTTAGATTTTAGGCACTTTTCTTTCCTCTTCATATTACTAGTTTTAAATTACAATTTTATTAGCCCAACTATACAAGTGGCATATTGTAACTTTTCAAACTTTTTACATGCATAAGATACTAAGCATAAATGAAGTCAGTATTTTAGGACAGAACAAGATTCAGGCATGAGCCTACTTAGGCTGTCGGTACATTTTTCACAGGAGTTAAGCTTGCTTAATGTCCATCATGTCAGGTTAGTTAATGGTGTAAAATATATTCAGGAAGTCAATAGAAATAGTGTAAAATTCTTTGCTTTACTTATGTATTACTAAAATTCTAGTAAGTAAAACTGATCACATCCTGAATATTAGGAGGAAGCCAGGTGTAGTCTCCATAGGCAGAGAAGCTTTAAAGGGACGGTGAGAAAGGAGTAGAGTGGAAATGTCTCTCGAGGAACATATGAAAAAACAGAACATACAGTACTAGACTGATGAGTCAATAATCACCCCTTGATAGTCTGGAGATCCCATGAACCACCTCGGGGAATCCCACAGGGTAAGAAGAAACTAAGAAAACAACACATTTGTGGTAATGGTGCAGAAATGGCCGGAAAGCTTTCTAATACTTTCATAACTGTTGCAGATATCCCTGACACTGAGCCAGACGCCTGCTGTCGTAACATACAAACACTTAGAAACGTGTAAACGTGTACAGACACACATACCATCCAGTTTGTGTTATGGAGCCAAATATAATTTGTTCTATTAACTTTTTCCAAGGATGTGAATTGGGGTCATAAAAAATGTTTACAACTCAGGCACCCTTGCCTCTAAGTCCTCTTCAAATACCTCTGTTACACAGGACTGAAAGGTCCACAGACTACAAAGTTCTATAAAAATATTTGGTTACATACTTAAATTACCTCTAAAAGTTAATGGTGAGAAAAACATAAGAACTTACAAGATTTAATCAAGAACTGACTTTTAGAATTCAAATCAAGAAAGAATAAAATCCAGAGCAGAGATCCAATAGACTATATATACATATTCACTAAGAAAAATGCAAATTTGGTAAAGCATAATGGAAAATTATTCAAGTGGAAATATGTGGAGAAAAAAATCAAAATTTTTAAAGGAAGTTCTAAATTGAAATGGATGGAGATAACATTTATTATCTCAATTACTTTGAACCGGCATTTAAATTACCTTAAGCTAGCATTTTAAAAGAAATAAAAGACTTGGTAACCTTCCCCTTTCTACAATTCACATAAAAGACGAAAATTGAGGGGGCATGGGAGGGCAAGATAAGGTATTCTAAGGGTACAGAGAAGGGGGGGAATGAACACTTCAAAAAAATAAAGGACGGCCTTAAATTTTTAGAAATATCCAGAAAATTGAGGGGAGTATTTAATAAATACTTCTTCTTGAAATTATTTTCTCCATCTGATTTTCTAGAAACAAAATATACCATTGTAACAGCTGGGGTCATGTTCATTTGACCAATTAATCAGAAAGTATATTCTGAGTACTAAAGATAAAAAATGTCCTATCTATTCAACTGACCGAAGTATAAAGAAGGAAAAAAAAAAATCAATGAAAAGGCAAAGTTATAAAGGTGTTCTACTGCTTACGACATTTAAAAAAAAAAAAGTCTGATCTTATTACTGAAAAATCAAGTTTAACACGTATTTCAAGTAATACAGTTTATTTCTCTAACCTGTTGTATGACTTACTTTAATATTGTTCTGTGTACTTGCAAAAATGAACAAAGGCAAAATCGTAGTATCCCTGGTGGTCTTTCCAGACCATGTTAATTTTGCTTTTTGGTTAAATACAAAGGAAGAGAATTATGGAGAGTTCAGCAACAAGTTTTTCAGTAGGATATGAAGTCATGCCATGAGTTCCAAAAAAGGGTTAGTTGTATAAATCTGGGAAATAATCACTCATGCAAAAATCAGAAAATACCTGTACCGAGCCACCATGTCTGTCTGCTGCAAGGTGAGCTCTCAAATGGTGGGGATTTGCCTGCTGGGAGTCCCAAGCTGCCCTGTGGTCTGCCGACTGCCATTTATTTAATGCATGTGGCATGCATGGAAGAAGAAAAACCCAATATGTTAAACATCTCATCCTTATAATATAGAAAATAAACGTATAAAGGAAATTTAAAATATCCTTGCTATTCTGAGTCACAGATGCAGTTAACTTTGCATACTGGATGTGGAGAGGTTTTCGTCACATGGATACCATAGGTCATGATCAACCACAGAAATAAAACAGAACCATAGAATTGAGAAGTGAAAGGGCTTTAGATATGATATGATCCAGCCTCCAATTTTATAAATGAAGTTAACAAAGAACCAGGGAGGTAAAAATGAAGTGCCCAGGAAAGCATTCCAAATAAATCACCAAAGTACTAAAATGCCATCCAGTATATTATCTTACGGTAGATGTCCCCCTTGGTTTTCTGATGAGGAACTACTTCTAGCAAAGGTTTTAAAAAAAAAAAAAAGTCTTTAAACAGCTGTACTTAGATCCTAGAAAACTTTCCTCTCTTGCTTAGTACCGTGCTTCTGATTGAGAGGTTAATATGAGAAAACAGAAGAGTTCTTTAAGAAGTGACAAGTGTTATATAGAACACTATGAGGATATGACAAGGAATTTTTTTTTTATTAAGTGATAATCCTACTTTATATGAATCCCTTTGCTTCCCTGACCTCTTTTTATCTGGTTCAAATTAAGGAACCCATTCCCATGATAGGCTGATAATTCTTGATGCTTTTACATGACTTGGCAAACTGGCATGACAATAACCACAAAAAATAATCTACCGGCAGAATTAGCAGTAGCTGCTTAACAGGGGTCAGTTTTTGTGGACAGCACTAATAAAAAGATCGGGAAGGAATACAATATTTAAGATTCTTTTACATGTTCGGTTCTGCATTTGCTGCTTTGCATGTGTTATCCCACTATGAGATAGACAGTATCATCCTCACTCCAATGATAAAGAGACTGAGATTTTAAACACTTGACTAAGGTCAAAGACACTGCAAGAAGTACAGCAGGGATTCTAACTCAAGAGCCAACTGCTCTGCCAGTAGTACTAACTAGTGGCTCATTAAAACAATGACATATGTTTATAGTCTTTGGTGCTCTTTTCTTTCTTTTTCAACCTAAGTCATGAAAAACTTGCCAAAAAAAACTTGCCACAAAGTGCCAAGTATACTGGCCCCTCAGGAGCCTGAGCCCATCAGTAGCCAGAGCAGGCCTATGGGAGAAGAGATGTTAAGTCCAAATAGGCACAGTGAATAAATGTTCTGGCACTAAGCCTCCCAAATTAAACTGTACAATGCAAAATTACACCAGAAGTCTGAAGAGGCATGAGGTCTATCATCAAAGCACTCACAACAGTTCTAGGTCTTTTTGTTAAACCCTCCGTGTTCAAAACCAGAATTTAGCAGCTGTGTAGCTTAAACTAAGGTAAATTCGAAGAGATTAAATCTGAAGAGGATGAAAGGATGAAAATGATGCTAAAATGGAGACGAACACCTAAATACTGCCTAGAACAACAGGTAACATATAAGGGTCATGGACCTCTTTAAGAAGACAGGAACAGCTCTCCAGCCTCTCTTCAGAAACAAAAGTTACATGCATCTAACTCCTTCTCTGAAATGTCAGGAGATTCTGAACTTCAACCACCAGCTGTACAGTAAAAACTGTTTAACTGGGGACACTGCAACATTTCAGTCATTTAACTAAATGTTCTTTTGCGATTGTCAATTTTTAGTTTCTCACACACCTGAAATGTTTACTGCTTCAATGATGTTTACGAAAAGTTAAGATACACAACTTTTCTATTATGATGACAGTGCACATATCCAGGTCTCAGATTTAATACGTAAGCTACCCTACAAGGTTTCCTGAAAAAAACACACAATGAAAAACAAAAATCGACTCCCTACATTTAGTGCAACAAGGACTACATAAATAAAACATGGTTCCCGCCTCAACTTAGCTCACCATCTAGCTAGGAAGACAAGTCAAAACACACAGGAAGCTCAACTTGAAGACATCTGAATTATAACTGAACTCAAAATTAAGAGAAGAGTTTCACTTATTACAATACCTAACAGCTCAAGAGGACATCTCCAAAGAACATGAATTATTGATCATCATCCAATTGAGAAATTAATTCTGATTTATAAAACACAAACTCCAAGTCTTCACTTGGAGCCATTTCTTTCTATATGCGGATCTTTCCAGAGTATTCAAACTATCAACTGATACTAATTTATATCTGAAGAAATTTGTATTTAAGATCCTTTATTGTCCCAATTTTTCTAAGGCAAAATTCTAAAACTACTCTGTTTTAATTGGCTGTACTTTAAAGCATAATATTGTTAAACATCCCCTAAATGGAGCATTTTATTTTGCTATGATTTTTATTGTGTTGTGTTCTTTCCTTTGATTTTTATCTCGTTTATTAACTCACTTGAATTCCAGTGGAATAAAAGATGTAAGAGTAAGAAAAGTTGGCACATTATCCTTCCCCAGAAAGAGTTAAAACTGAAAATTCCAAAGACACCATTTAACTCCCAATTAGCAAAATGTTTTATGTCAAAGATGGATTAAATCAAGCTTCTTTTTACAAAAAAGAGAAAAGCGAGAACACCACTCAAAAATTTCAACAGCTTTCAATTACCTTATCCAAGAAATACAAACTCTTCACTCTCTATTTATCTGCTAGGCTTGCCTGGAACCTAGTCTCTGCTCAATGCAAACTAAAATGCTCACTATTCCTCAAACAAACTACATTTTTAAACTTCTCCTTCCTATTTTACACTGTTCACTCTCCCCCAAATGCCCTTTTTCTTTCATCCACCTTTAAAAAACTCCATTCATTCTTCAGGCTCATCTCAAAAGCCACCTTCTGCATACAATCTTTACAGATCCCCATACTCCAATGACCTTCATGGCAGTTTACTAATATGTTCCATGTGACAGAGGTTACACTGTTTGGTAATACAGTTACTTGTGAGTTTACTGTAATAATCCTAACAGTAACACCAGCCATGAGACCTGAGATTTACTGAATGCTTATAGGAATTAACAAGCATTTTTCTGTTTCACAGATGAGAGAACTAAGGCTTTGAAAGATGGAGTAACTTGTCGAAGATCAAGTTATACCCAGGTGTGTCTGATTCCAGAGAATGAGCGAGCTCTTAACCACTCATTACAAAATAATTTCCTATAGGTTATGTTGTTTTCCTTCCTTGTGCATTTCTGCAATATGCAGAATAGTAGCTTTCAAATAGGAGAAACTCAACAAATAATTTACTGAGCTAATTTAGACTGCAGTTAGAAAGATCAATTGCTATCATAATTTACTCCAACAAGATATTCAAACACTTCCACTCTCATAGAGTATCAAATATTGCTGTTATACTAATTTATACCACTAATTAAAAATTTATCATTAAACATTTCATGTGATTTTAAACTAGTGAAGAGTGAACCTGAGGGGAAACAGTTCATTTGTTGCAAATCTGTGTATTTTCAATCCTTATTATGCATGTGTATATCATCTTCATCTACTGAAGGAAAAAAGATGTATTTCAATCCTTCAATATGTATCTATATGTGTGGATATCTGCTCACATACACACATCCACATGGGCACACCTATAAGGCTATCATCTGGGCATGGTAAAAAACCAAATTTATTTTTACGCTGTCAAAAGGTAATACAGAAGCAAATCAAGATATTTCATATCTGAAAGAGCAGCAAACCTGGTTTTTGGATTGTTGCATTTTATCTCTGTGCTGATGTGCTTCTCTGTTTGATGACAGAGCAGGATCTTGCTGAACCGCACCCACTGGAGTTGGCTACAATACAGAATGAGCATCAATAGTAAGACTATTGCAGAAGTCTTACTCATAATTATTGAGTTGCTTCGTGGAATCAAAGAAATAATAAAAGACACCTAAAGTAAAGTCTTACAAAATGGGATCATTCTCGAAATACGTCACTAAAAATAAGAAATTAAAACAAGAGAACATAGCTACTTTTTACACTATTTTCAAAAATGTTTAAAGGCTTTCTAATGCTGTCTTTACTTTCAGGTTACTTTTTTATATCAGAAGAATAAAAGTATATTCATGTATGTCTCCCATTTTCAAAGCCAAAGCATAAACAGAACAAATCATTTTAAGAAAATAAGAAAATTATTTTCAAAATAAGGTAATAAAATGGTTTGTCGTCAATATTTTGACCCAGGTGAGACTTACATAGTGAATTCAACTTTGGATCTAAGAAAAATGTAGATTAAACACTTAAATAAGCCAATTGTTCAAAAATACCTGAATCTGAGAGTTTGGTAGTTCCAAATATGGACAAAAATTGGCCAACAGCAAGCCACGATTAAAGTTTTGTAAGACATTCTTACTTATCAAAAAAAAAAAAAAAACAAAAACAAAAACAAAACAAAACAAAACAAAAACTAGTGAGAATAAACATTTTAAAAGTTGTCCCTTCAAAGAAAGAATTTCATGATGTGTCCCTTTAAGTGATGAGTACCAATCCTACAGTTACAGTTAAGACTAATTTTTTTTTAAGTTACAAAAACTTAGAACAGTTTTGAAAACCCAAAACGTGCTCTAATTTTTAAGTACCAGTCTACTTAAGATATAAGCTAAGTAAAACTGCTAGTATAATTAAAACCTATAATTTAGAATTACAAATGTTTTGAGAAATGGCTGAAATAAACAAAACACAAGACAAACTGATCTTTTAAAATAACAGGATATTATCCAAAAAAAAAAAAAAATTTACACTCGACAGTAAGAAATAAATCAGGAATGAAAAGTTGAAAGTAACTCATTACTTTAAAAAGCAAGGAGTCCAAATATGGGGTTTCTATAAAATTCAAAGAATAATTTTAGTTTTATGCTGCCTAAAATGCCCAGGAAGATGAAATAAAATGAATCCTTTAAAAAAATTATTTGCGGGCTCCTGGGTGGCTCAGTGGGTTAAGCCTCTGCCTTCGGCTCAGGTCTTGATCTCAGAGTCCTGGGATGGAGCCCCACATCTGGCTCTCTGCTCAGCGGGGAGCCTGCTTCCCCCCACCCCCCCCCGCCTGCCTCTCTGCCTACTTGTGATCTCTCTCTCTCTCTCTCTCTCTCTCTCTCTGTTAAATAAATAAATAAAATCTTCTAAAAAAGTTATTTGTACTCAACTCTTTTCACTGAAGAAGCTGTACTGTGGGGAAAAAGTTACTACAAATAATCTTTCATTATATAGCACAGAGTACTCACCAATTGTTTACCAATCCAGTCATACTCATAATCAAACATATATCCTTTTCGATCAAACAAGTCAGTAAAAAGCTTTCTTAGGTAGTCATAGTCTGGTTTTTCAAAAAAATCTAGCCTTCTTACATAACGAAGATATGTTGCCATTTCTTCTAGAAAGAAATAAAAATTATTCTGATTATACTTTCCTATATATTCATTAATAATAAAATTATTTAAAGTCAAAAAACAGTGTTACAAAAATATGAAAAAGTAACAAAATTCTACTAAAATTTAAAATTTAAGGAATTTAATCACAATGAAATTAAAAAGGAGAAGAGAAGGGAAGAAAAATATAGGGTCAAAGGTCAAAGGAGGTTTTACTTAACAAATTCCTCTGCTTCATTTCATTGGAAAAGCTAAAATTATTTTACATTGTTATTTTGAGTAAAAACCTTGGATAGTACTAAAAATTGAATTAGTAACTTAACACATAATTACTTAAACACAAGCACCACACTCTACTCATAAACTCAAAAATTCCTTTAAAATACTGATGGGAATTGATTTATATATGAAAGCATCCACACTAGCATGATGGATTTCTTCTACCATCAGGCACATTCAACTAACTGACCAACAGAGGATTCAAATTCCTAACGTGGGCCATGAGCGGAATGCTAACCAAACAAAGCTAAGTGATCTCTGAAATAAAACCGCAGCAGAGTTTAATTTTTCATTTAATTTCTGGTCATACAACAATCATTTGATAATATATAAATTTCTCTGTGCCACTGTAATTCCCAAATGTATTAGAGGGAAGTATTTTTCTTAAAGAGCCCACTTTCCCAAAGGAAAATAAAGAAAAAGCCATAAAAATCAATAGACAAAATGGTGAGCAATCAGTAAAATAGGGTTTTACCAACAGGACACAAAAAATCACTGTAGTGAGAGATGGAAGGTTACTCTCGGGTGTTTTTCTGATTCAATTCACTGACAGTGGCCAGTGAGAACAGAATCATGCACAGCCCAACGGGCAATGAGAATGGCACCCAATGACCTTCCTCACAGGGTGACTCTCACTATTCTACATTCTAGCTAATTACCTGGCTAAGTGACTCTGACACCCCCATTCTATCCGGCAGAAATCTGTATACGCTTCATAATAACACAGAGCCAGTCTGCCTTTACCTACACTGCTAGTGTGAACCAAAATCTTTTTTAATTTCTGGTTCTAGATGTTAGAGCAAAGACGAAAAATATGCAATTAAAGTTTGTTGTCCCCGAATAACGAAAGCAAACTCGAAGGGCTCCCTGAGATCACACTGCTTGCTAATACTCCAGCACTGATGCCAGCATTGGACAGGAGGACACGTGAATATTGAAGTGAGGCATGATCTCAGTCTTGGACCTTCCAGATTGGTTCACTTTTTACTTACCGACATTAGCAACACATTATTCTTACTCCTTAACTGATTTAGGAATCAAGAAAATTTTTGTTGGCTTAATCTGAGTTGCCAAAACTCTGCATGGAAGTAAAACTATTTTTATAAAGCTCCCCAACGTAACATTAGCTTGCCAGTACTAAGGTTTGTAAGATCTTAATGTACTTTGAAAACTAAATCATGTATCACACACCTCCTTTGAGTCTGACAATGAGACTCAAGTAACTAACAGTACGCACCAAAACTTTACAGCCGCATTGCTCAGCAAGTATTTTAACTTATTAGAAGTATGTCACGGATATTTTAGCTGATATCACTCTCAACACTATCAAAAAATGGGATTTTCTTCTATTAATTCCATCTTAACAGAGCAAATATACAAACTGTCCCTGTGGTCTATACATCAAAGGCTGACATCTTTTAAATCATACTTTGAATTCGTTTCTTCTAAGCATGAAAACCAGTCATTACAAACTTGAGCAATGGAAGTTAACTGCTGTGGTTTTCTGTGTATAAGCACATGTTACTCATTACCTGGAAAATTTTCACATAACACTTCTATTGGTGTGGCTCGTTTTGTATCTCCAATTTTCTGATACCTCTCTTTTAATGTGTCAGCCTAAAACAGAAAGGAAAAAAGTCCTGAGAAGCTGGTGATGTTAAAATTAACTACTTGGAAGACAGACCCCTGACATATTAACAATTTATAAAATTCGAAAGGAAACACAAAAACAATTACCTTTAAACCTTGCCAAGGAAGACTGCCTCTCAGAAAATACATGAACATATGACCTAAAGCTTCTAAGTCATCTCTTCTACTTTGTTCTGAAATATAAGAGAAACATCAATTTCACTTTCCTCTCCCAGTTAAGGATTCAAGAATGGAGAACTGACCCTTTTGTTACATATACATTAATTCCCAAAGTTCAGTATATAAACTTAAACTATCTAGCACTTAAAAGCAACAAATCATGTCCAGTTAAACAATGTTCTTAACATTAAAATTATTGTGCATCTTTAAAATATGCCACTACATTTTTGGGGGTCTTTTTGTTTGGTTGGTTTTTTTAAGATTCCACTGGGCACTCATTGCTCTCTTTAGATATCTATCCACAGAAGTATAAAGCAAGTCAGAAAGGGTTCCATGATCAAATACAGAGTCACTGTGTACCAGAGCTCCATCCTGAAGACCCAGGATATAACATATTAAAGGTTAAAGAAAAACCCCAGAGATAAAAATGATTCACTTCATTTAACTCTGAAACTCCTGAGCTTATACGAGCACAAAACATCCATCCTATATACTCTCCATTAATATTAAATGCAATTAGATTTTATGTAATATATTCTTTAAAACACTTGTATTTGACCTATCCCAACATTAATAACCCCTCTGCCACCACCAAAAAAAAGCTGCTAGAACAAACTGCCATTTTCAAATCACTACTGCTGTTTTAGTAACAAAATGTTGCACAGCATCTAACTGAGTGAGAATCACAGAGGAAGACTCGAAAAGGTACTTATATTTGCTAAGTGAAATTTTTTTCCAATTTTTTTGTCACTGAAGTTAAATGTTTAAGATTCCTTACTATTTTAAAATAATACAAAAACTCTAACAATAAGAGGAAAAAATAGTACTTTAATTATAAATGTGTAAGATGTTTTATCCAAATGAGTCATCATCATACTACCTAAGCAGTACTGAATGCTTTTGAAAAAGCAAACTTTTCGGGACGCCTGGGTGGCTCAGTTGGTTGAGCAGCTGCCTTCGGCTCAGGTCATGATCCCAGCGTCCTGGGATCGAGTCCCGCATCGGGCTCCTTGCTCAGCAGGGAGCCTGCTTCTCCCTCTGCCTCTGCCTGCCATTCTGTCTGCCTGCACTCGCTCTCTCTCCCTCTCTCTCTCTGACAAATAAATAAAATCTTAAAAAAAAAAAAAGCAAACTTTTCAAAGCATGGCTCTGAACTAGCGTGAACAGGACAGGAATGGTTTTAATTTCTACTATTTAATCTCATTCCACAACTGTCTTCTGTAACACTTGCTACAGTGTGTGTGTGTATGTGTGTGTGTGTGTGTATGTGTAGTTATTATCTAGTCTTTATCTATCCTCCCACCAGACGGCAGATTACAGGACAGGAGATGTCACTTGGCTCATTATCCTCAGGACCAAGTATAATGGCAGCCACAGAGCAGGCACTGAACACAGACTACTTAAATAGAAAAATGAACATTTGAAAACACATCATACTAGATATGTGTCCCTTTCCTACAAGGAAACAAAGATATCCAAAAGAAAATGCATCACATTGTTAGTAATTAGGGTTATGAGATTGGAGGATTAGACAGGACATTCTACCTTCTCATTTCATATACTCAAACTGCAGCATAATGGCAAATTTTTCTCTTCTGCTTCAATTTTCTATCATAACAATGTACGCATATGCTATTAAAAGCAGAAAACTTTCAAAATAAATAGACTCAAGGTCTTTTTAAAGCCATTTAAAAAAAAAGTGGGGATGTGAATAACATGAGAAAGATGAGTAATATATTTTATATATACAACTTGACCATATTAGATCCTGGGACCCTCAAGAATAAAGAGTCATGCAAAGAAAAAAATATACATATTTCTGAACTCCCACTGAGAGTCAGAATCACCTCTGAAACTTTTAAATGCCTCAAATGAGTGACTGATTCCTTGAGTATGACATGAGCTAAAAGAACACGCATTTTAAAAAGCTTAGCAGATGATTCTGAAATACAGCACTAAAGTTGATAAACACTAAAAAAAGAAACTCTTTTCATTGAAGTATACTTTACACATAATAAAATACATCCTTTGTAAGGGTACGGTTTGAAAAATGTTAACAATGTACACCTAAGTACCACCACAATCAACAACTATTTCCAACACTCCAAAAAGTTCCCTTATGCCCCTTGCCAGCTATCCTCCCCTCCCCTGGCCTCAAAACAGCCACTTATCTGCTTTCTGTCAGGATACATTAAATCTGATTTTTTTTATACAGTTTCATATGAAAAGTGTCGTATAACATGGACCCTTGGGTCCAAATTCTTTCACTCAACATAATCTTTTTATGTTGTTGTGTGCATTGGTAGTTCATTACTTTTTATTCCTGAGTAGTATACTACAATATACTTATATATTCACCTGTTGCTGGATCATGAGTAACTTCCAGTTTGGGGCTATTGTGAATAAAGCTTTTACGAACATTCTTGTACAAGTCTTTGTGTGGACATATGTTTCCATTTCTCCTGTGTAAAGTTTTAGGAGGAGGATTACTACTTCATATGGAAACTGTAGATTTTACTTTTTAAGATACTTCTACACTGTTTTCCAAAGGGATTGTGTCATTTTATATCTCCACCAGCAACATCTGAGAATTCAATTATATATTGAACTTGTATCCGGCAACCTTGCTAAAACTCAGGTACTGGTTGGTGTATTGCCCATTCCACATTTAGCATGGTCACTCTTTTATACTTCAGCCCTGCTAGTGGCTGTGAGGTATTAGCTCACTGCGATTTAATTTTAATTTCAGCAGTGACTAGTATTTTTGAACACTGTTTCAACTGTGCTACTGCTTATTCAAACATCATTTTGTGATGTTTTACTCATTTTTTAAAACTGTACTATGTGTCTTGCTATAAAGTTGTAAGGGTTGTTTGTGTATTCTGGATGTAAGTAATTGTCAGATGTAAGTTTTGCAAACATGTAGCTTGCTTTGTTTTCTTAACAGTATCTTTCAAAGAACAGAAGTTCACATTTTGATGAAGCCCAACTTAACAGGGTTTTGTTTGCTTATGCTTTCTTATGTCCTATCTGAAAATCTCTGACTAGTCTAAGGTTGCAAAGATTTTCTACTTTTTCTTCAAGAAATTCTACCATTTGGGTTCTTAAATTTAAATCTAGGATTCATTTGAGATAGTTTTTCTTTTTGCTCCATGTGGGATAAGGGTTTAAACTCATTTTCTTCAATACCAATACCTTGTTATTATCATATAGTTTCTTTAAATACTATGCTCTCCATCCTTGATTTAACTTTGAACCCTTCTCAAAAACCAATTGAGATCTGTGTAGGGGTCCATTTCAGGACTCTGTAATGTGACCCATTTATCTATGTCTAGGCCAATACCACCAAATATAAGACGAAAGGGAAAAGTAAAGATAAATGAGGAAACCAATGATGACAAAAAAGACAATCAATTGAGAAAACCACAAAATCAAAAGCTGGTTACATGAAAAACCCAATAAAACTGTATCACTAGGCTGGCAGACAGAAAACACAAATTACTAGCATCAGGAGCAACCAGGGGGCACCAGGACAGATCCTACAGACATCAAAAGAATGGTAAAAGAGTATTATGAACAAACATTATGCTAGTAAATTCAACAACTCAAAGAAATGAACAAATGTCTTAAAAGATAAATTACAAAAATGTGAACAGTTCTACGCCAATTAAAGAAATTTAATTTATAATCTAAAATCTTCCCAAAATATAACCAAAGGCCCAGATGGCATCACTGCTGAATTCTATTAAACAGTTATGGAATAATACTAGCTCTACACAAAACTCCTTCAGGAAGCAGAAGGGCATCTTTCCAAACTCTTTTCATTAATGATGTTACCAGTCAAAGGCATTTTACAAGCAAAGGAAAATACAGGAAATGTCTCTCATCAACACAGTCACAAAATCCTTCAAAAGTTAATACACAATGACTAGTTCATCCCATGAATTTAAGGTTGGTTTAACTTTCAAAAACCAACTATGTAATTCACCATGTCAATAAAATATATAAATCATATGATCACCTCAAAAGATATAGAAAAAGTACCTAATAAAACATAACATGCATTTATGATATATTTTTTAAAACTCATTAAATAAGCAATAGGAAAAAACTTCATTCTGACAAGGGACTTCTATGAAAAATCTGTAACATAATTCTTACATGGCCATAATTCTTACTCCTACAATCAAGAACAAAACAAGGATGTTCACTCTCACATTATCTATTCAGTGTTTATACTAGAAGCCTTGTTAGTACCAAAAAAAAAAAAAAAAAAAATCAAGAAAAAAATTAAAAGGTATTCAGATTGGAAATAAAGAAGTGAAACTAGTTTTTTCTGCAGGCCATATGACTATATAGGTGGAAAATCCAAAGTAATCTACAAAAAAAAGAACCTATTAGAACTAGTACATGAGTTTTAGCAAGGTTACAGGATACAAGTTCAATATATAAAAAATAAATTGCATTTCTATGAAAGCAATCAACAACTGGAAAACAGATTTAAAAAGCAGTACCATATGAAATACATATGAAATAAGCAGCATATGAAGTACTGTAGAGATAATTTTAAAAGACTGAATGATTGGCAAATACTGACCTCTCCCAAGTAGCATTCTTTGTTAAGGAGAGGAACACAGTATAAAAGGCAATTTCCCTTTAAATTCAAGGTGTAGGGCCTTAGTTACCAGAGTGCCAACAAGCCCTGGTCATAAGGTAATCTTGCCTATATGATAGTCTCAGAAAGCAGTATTAGTCTCAAAACCTACACAGTATTTAAAAATTCAAGTCATAAATACAACCTAATAAAATAAAGCACTTCTGTAACTCAGCCTGAAATGTTCCTTACCCTCATAATTCTTTTCTTTGTGTTCTTTCATCAACTGATAAATCTGGAAGTAAATTTCACCATGTAGTGAGTAACAGAAGTCAAACACAGCAGTAACTAAAAAATACCTCCTCAGGTCTTTAACAGATCTGTTTCATGGGGGTAAAAAAAAATTTCCCAAAGGTAATCTGGCCCTTATTAGGCCCTGTTCACATTTTATAAAGCACTTAACTACAAAGGCCTGTTTGAAAATGGATGTTTCCCTGGAAGCCAAGAATCCTCATTATAGGAACCCTTACTATGAGCAACTAAGAAATTAGAAAGTGATGATTTACTTTACAACAGGTATCATTAAAGAATCTTCTAAAGTAAGTTTTCCAATAAGTTTAAAAGTTATGTAAAGAGTCAATTAAAATTTTGCTATTTAAGAATATATGTATCACATAAAATACATAGAATCAGCACATATTAAGGGCCTGGTATGGGTGAATGTGTGATACTGATGACTGTTTAAAATTCTACCTACACTTAAAGCAGCAGTAATCCCAAATAAGAAAATAAAGGCTCAGAAAGGCTAAGAGACAAGCCTAAAACTATGCACCTAAAAGAGAAAGGCAGAATTCTAAACCACATCTGCACTTTTTTCATTTCAGAAAGCAAAGGCAAAGTAGAACCAATTAATTAATCAAACATTTACTGTACATCTTCTGCAATGCTTTTCTACTTAAAAGTCCTACTCTTTAACTGAACATTATTTTCCTCTTTTTAAACTACTTTTATTCCTCACCTGTTTAGAACTATTTCTATTTTGACTTAATTTCAATTTAATTTTCAGCAACAGAAAAATATCCCTTCCTTATTAACTCAAATTTACCTCTGTCAAAGAAAAAATAGATCAAATGCTTAGAAGCAGAAAACTTTCTAATATATACATAAGTATTTGCAAAAAAATCCTCATTACTGCATTTTCCTACAAAAATGAAAAACAATGAGACCAAAAGACATGTTAGTTAACACTAAATACAGGCAAGACAAGAGAGCTCATAAAAAATCAAAAAAAACCTCTCACTGAAGAAAATTTAAATCATTCTTTATATACAAACAACAACAACAACAAAAAATTACTACAAGCAAAGGTTTCACTTTATATTTCCTTCTAAAATGTTGAAAATTATTTTTCCCTAACAGCACCCCCCACAAAAAAACTCTTCTTCTTCAAAATTCACTGAGCTTGTTTACATGTTCCAAAATTACATAATTAAGATGTTTTTTGTTAAATGAAAACACAAACCTATTTAGCAAAAGAAAAGGCACAATTATGCAAGACAATGTGCAGCAACAGCTACCAATCCAGTTACCCAATGTTGCAATAACCAGAATGCATAAAGAAAAAAAAAAAAAAGTTTTCAGAGCAATGGAACCCAGCACATGCATTCACCTGATTACTAAAGAAATGCTCTTGAAATCCAGTTCTCTTAATTTAGATAAAATCCAATAAATTTATCAGGAGAAGCAAACCAAAAAAAGAGAAGAGTGAAGTACTGCCAGCAACAGTACTACACATGATAACAAATAGTACACTATGAGACATTTAAATACCAATAAAAGCCTTTTAAAAAAATAACAAAATAACTACTCTCAGACTATAAACCTACAGCAATCGACACGTAAGAAAAGATGCTACACACCCTACGTCATCAGGAAACACAAATTAAAACAATGAGATAACACTACTGCCACATAATGATTTATAAGAAATACATATTTGGGGGCACCTGGGTGGCTCAGTGGGTTAAAGACTCTGCCTTCGGCTCAGGTCATGATCTCAGGGTCCTGGGATCAAGCCCCGCATCAGGCTCCCTGCTCAGCAGGGAGCTTGCTTCCTCCTCTCTCTCTGCCTGCCTCTCTGCCTACCTGTGATCCCTCTGTCAAATAAATAAATAAAATCTTTAAAAAAAAAAAAAAAAGAAAGAAAAGAAAAGAAATATATATTTGGTCATTCAGATGACCAGAATATATATCTCAAGATACATTAGGTCTTTAGCCACATTTTGTGAAAACACTTCAGAGCCATAAAGGTGAAATGGGTGTTTGGTAACTAATGAAGGTGAATCTTGAACCCACCCTAGATCACGGGCTGGTTGCCAGGGAGATCAACCTTATGATTAGAGGGTTGGGACTTTCAGTCCCAGCCCCCAACCTTCAGGGAGGGAAAAGTGGTTGGAGGTTAAACTAGCCAATGGCCAATGCATTAGTCAATCATGACTATGTAATGAAGTCCCCATAAAAACCTAAGAGGACAGCTTTCTGGCCCTTTTGGGAGAGCTTCCACACTTTGGGATCCAGAACACCTACATGTGTCACCAAGCCAGGGCCCAAGCTGCACAAGGACAGAAGTTCCTTTGTTTGGGCTCCTATCCTACATCTGACTGTTGATTTGTATCCTTTATCATGTCCTTTAATAAAATCGTAAACCTAAGTAAGTGCTTCCCTGAGTCTACAAAACCACTCTAGCAAAGAAACTTGAACCTAAGGAGGAGGTAGCTGGAGCCTCTAATCTGTCCATGATCAGTCAGAAGCACAGGTAACACCCTAGAGTTTGCAAGTGTTATCTGAAGCAGGGGGTTGGTGAGTGGTCTTGTAGGATGTAATCCTTAATCTTGGGATCGGATGCTATCTCCAAGTAGACAGTATCAGAATTTAAGCCGAACTTTCAGACATGCTGCTGGGGTCTCAGGGCTTCTTACAGCATAACTTTTAACATACGATCTAGCACTGTCCTTGGTATTTACCCAAAGGAGATGAAAACTTAGGTCCCACAAAAACCTGCACATGGATGTTTACAGCAGCTTTATTCATAACTGCCAAAACCTGGAGGCAACCAAGATGCCCTGCATCAGGTGAACTGGTGAATAAACTGTGCTACATCCAGACAATGGAATGGTGCTCAGCATTAAAAATAAATAAGCTATCAAGTCATGGAAAACCATGGAGAAACCTTAAATGCATATAACCAAGTAAAAGAAGTCAGTCTAAAAAGGTTACATATTGCTTATTTCAAATTATATGGTATTTGGAAAAGGCAAAACTATGGAGACAACAAAAAAGATGTGGTTGCCAGGAGTTTGGAGGGTGGGAGGTGGGAAGCAAGGGATGAATAGGTGGGTCATAGAGGATGCCTAGGGAAGTGAAACTCTCCTGTATAATACTACAATGGTTCATGCACGTCATTATAAATGTATCCAAACCCATAGAATGTGCAAGACCAAGAGTAAACTACGGACTCCACAAAGGATAATGATGTGTCAGGGTAGGCTCATCACTTGTACCTAATGTACCACTCTGGTGAGGGATGCTGACAGGCGGGGGGGGGGGGGGGAGGGGTGCTGCCTGCGTTGGGGCAGGGAGTATAAGGGAAATCTCTGTACCTTCTGCCTAATTTTGCTGTGAATCAAAAACTCTTCTTAAAAAAAAAAATGCTCTAAAAAATTACATTTAAAAAAAGCACCGCTATTTAAATGCATTTTCTCTTAACTTATTTAAATCAAGGTATACATCCTAACATTCTCTAACTGAACTTGAGGGTATCACCATATAGTAGTAATCACACAAAATTTACAAAGCTGAGTCATCCAGAAAATGTAAATTATGTTCATCGTATTTTGTTTAAGAAAGCGATGAATTGTGCAATTCATTTTTAAACTGTTAAAACGTAATTATAAAATGTAAATACATGTTTTTCAACTGCTAAGAAGCTGTTTGGGAGCCTAAGAGCTGTCCTCGGGAATTTGGGCAATTAACATAGAAATTATATGAATCACACACCATCAGATGACAGCACAGAAAGAAGACATTTTTGTAAAATCATAAATTCTGTGATCCCTTCACAGAGCTTACCACTTAGAGGCTTGAAATGTTATTCTTCTACGCAACACAGATTTTTTTATTAACATTTACAAAGCAACTGGCAGTTTATTCTTCAAATCCTAATCCCTTAGTTCATGAATATTCAATATTAATTTAAAAAAAAACAATTCTACTATTACTTAGTAAAGAGAAATGCAGAGTATTTACTTCAAATGACTTCAACAAGACCAGTTTTGTCATGAAAGGAAAAATGAGTGATCCAAAGGAAGATTATAACATAAGGTTCAGGGGTGCCTGGGTGGCTCAGTGGGTTGAAGCCTCTGCCTCTGGCTCGGGTCATGATCCCAGAGTCCTGGGATCAAGCCCCGCATTGGGCTCTCTGCTCACTGGGGAGCCTGCTTCCTCTTCTCTCTCTGCCTGCCTCTCTGCCTACTTGTGATCTCTCTCTGTCAAATAAATAAATAAAGTCTTTAAAATGAGGTTCAAAGGAGTTGACCAAAACAAAAAAAAAGTCTTGAAGAAGTATTAAAAATAAGACACTCAAGCAGACACAATTTTAAAATAACATTTCAATATAAAAGAAGGCTTCCACTAGAGCAGACCATAGAAATCCACGTGTCACACACAGCTTTTATAAGATTTCATTTTGAACAGTGACTCAAGAAGGTGTAAGAAGGTACACAGTGAATAAAGAAATCTGCCTACTTAACATTAATCGTGCAGTGAAGATATATATATAGATATACATATATATCTATATATATATATCTCACAGGAATAAAGAGGTTAAAACCCACACTGTGATTTTACACTATTCCAGCTTTTTCCTTTTTAAATCTGATACAGTGCACCAATCTCCACAAAGGAAAAATACTTATAAACGTGCACAAAGGTCTGTCTGAACAAAGTCTCTCTTTTGAAATGCTCATGTGTGTACAAAGTCCTTGAATGCACAAGAGTAAAGAATGAATAAGAAGGCTTTAATTCCTCTTAAAAGAGTAATCACCAAAGTCCAGGCAAAGTCAAAAGGAAAAAAATATATAAGCAAATTAAAATCACTACTAGAAGATTCCATTTTCACTACTTTTTCTTTTCTATCTGTTCCTGACTCCACACAAAGCTGGTGCTTTAAACTCAAAACATCACTAAAAAGCCCATGTTCACAGCCATCTCACTTATAAAAATGCTTTAACTCTTCAGCACTTAAACTCATGTGACTTAAGCTTACTCTTAATTTCTTAAAAAACAGGAAATCATGTAATCTGGGAAACAAATTTTCTCTGCCCATCTACTTCCCAAGTACTACATAAAAATTAAGAAGCAGGGCTTTTGTAAATAGGAGAAAGTAAGGATTAAAGCCTTTGTTCTTTGCAATACTTGCCAAAGAAATATTTTGTTTTCTTGCTGAAAAAGGAGTAAAAAGATTACTGTAATAGTTAAATGCCATTTCCCAAGCTCTGAAGGCTTTTCCTAACAGGGACAAACATATCAGATTTGCTTTGCCATTTCTACAAATAGAATGCTGTTACATGTGCCATTGTTTGGATAAAAAAACATCGGGCCATAAGGAAGTTGTGACTTCATATCTCACAATAAAATGGTGGTGAACCTTTGTTAGTTGTTATGCAATAGTCTGTTAACAACTACCGTGAAATGAAAATCTCCCACAGACACTGTTCGTCTAAATACAGGTGCGCCTGATTTTAACAGAAGACACAATCCGGAAAGTTGTGTATCTATGCAATCTTATTTTAAATCTGTCATGATAGTTTGCTATCAAAAGGCACTCCCCCCAAAAACACTACCTGAATGCAACTAATTTTAGATATTTGAAACTTACTTTTCTTAAAGTAAGGCAGATTTATATTTTTCAGGGATTTCAGACAGCTGAAGAGAAAAAAATACCACAGCTCTTCCTATCAGGAGCCTGTCAGGGAACACACTTTCAGTAAGCAAGTGCTATTAGTTCCAACTGAGAGGAAGAAGCAGGGAATGCCACAGAGAGCAGATAAGTCTCCAAAGAATGGTCAGAGAAGAAGCTATGACCAGGAGTTGAAGCCTGAGTCACGTTACTGCTAAGGTCTTGAAGAAAAAGTGACTGTATACCACAAGGTACATTTAAGCAGGGATGATGGGTAAGTGCTGATTGGTTTATGTTTCTATTTTTCTTTGTGAGTGAGATGTCAGGGATGGACTCTAAAGGCAGAAAATAAAGTCTGACTTTCTCTGATATGAAAACTGACCACGGTTTGAGACTTCAGAATAAACTACTACAAACATAACCTAGAACTGACTTTTTTTAGAAAGGCAAAGAGGTAACCCAATGGGAAAGAATAGGGTATCATAAAAAGAACCTCAACCCCTAATTCACACCATATGAAAATTAACTGTAGACTGTAGAAGAAAACATAAAATGTCTTCATCTCCTGGGGACAAAGATTTCTCAGGATTCAAAAAGTAATGATCATGAAACAAAAAACCGGATAAATAACTGATTTCACAAATATTTACAACTTTTGCTAACTACTGACATCACTAAGAAAATGAGTAGGTAAGCCACAGACTAGAAGAATCTATTCACAGGACATATATCTGGGAAAGAATTTATATCCAGAATATATAAAGAATTCCTATAAATCAACAATTAAATGACACACAAGTCACAAAAGAAGATACACAAATGGTCAATAAGCACAAGTAACAGAGCTCAGAATCATTAGTCATGGAGAAACAAACCACCACCACATATCCACTACAACAGCTAGAATGAAAAAGAAGGACAACTCCAAATATTGTCAAGACTTAAACAAACTGAACTCTCATTCGTTACTGGTGGAAACAGGAAATGGTATGAAGCTTGGGGGTACTGATGGGCAGTTTTTGATAAAGTTAAACGATATCTACCATAGGACCCAACAGCAATTCCAATTTCAAGTATTTACCCAAAAGAACTCAAAACATACACCCACTGAAAGATTTTTTTAAAATTCCTTATAGTAAAACACTTAATAATCAAAATGTTCATCAACATTAGAATAAATAAACCATTTTGTGTGGTATATTTGTGCAATGGAATACTACTGAACCTCAAAAAGAAACCTCTAAAAAAAGTTACTGATACTTGAAAAACAAACATTAATCTCATAGTGAGCAAAAGAAGCCAGATGATCCCATGTATATGAAGTAACAGAACCAGCAAAACTAATCTATGGTGACAGAAATCACAATGGCTACTTTTGGAGAAAATGGGGGAGAGAGCACAAATGAAGTCTAAGGAATGATAATAATGTAACTCCTGACAGGCTTGTGGGCTACCCACATGTGTACATATGTCAAAAATCACACATGATATACTCAAATGTTGTAAACTTTACTCAATGTAAATTTTATTTTAAAAAATGAACTTTTCAATAAAATAAGAATTACAAATACTGTCAATTCTAGTAAGCTTGCTTTACATACTGCTATTAGTTACCAATTCTGAAACAACATTCTGAGAATCTTAGGCTTATAACTATGAGTAAAATAGAGTAGTGGTAACCATAGTTCTCATTATTGGCAAAGGAAGACATATAGAGAGAAAAGACAAGGGAATTACACATATGGAAATGGAGGTACTACTTTGTGGTCTTAGAATGAAATTTAAAAGTATCATAATCAACTCGGGATTCTTAGTAGATAGGTATTAATATATGTATGTGTGGACATGTATTTCACATACACATATGCATTTCATAGTTCCACTGCAGAAGGGGCCTAGAAGCAATAACACACCAGTAGCAATGAGTACACCCAGTGCCCAGATCTTGCTTTCTGTATAACATTATTCAATAAAAGAACCCAGGGAAACTTGAAGAAACGTCTGTTTCTGGGTTAGAGCAGAGAAACTACAAGATGAATCTGGAACAAATTGTAGCTCCAGAACGTAAAGTTATCAAAGAATCATGAGGATAAGCCAAAGGACAGAGCAGCCAGCTGGACTGGGCAACCAATGGCCAAATCTGGGACAACATGAGTATCGAAATAAATAATGACAGCAGTGAACTATACTACTTTCAGTAAGAATCCATGAGTCCTTGCTTACTTCAGTCAATAAATGGGAAAAAGAGAAAAAGCTTCTGCTTACATTAGATTATCAGTAAATACATAAGGACTGATGAATTAGAAAATCATCAATGGATGGTAACTAAATCTAGTGGGTAAAATTTGATGAGGAGCAACATATTTGTATTTACATAATCTCACAAATTCACTTACAAAATACTTTTGAATGGCAAAGGGAAAATAGGAAACTTGTTAAGTATAACTGAGCAGACACAACACTAAGCAAGGGATGAAAACTACATGCAACCAACTGACATCATATACCACCTGACATGGCACACTGACAACACTTCACTTGTGATTCTGTGCTACAGATGCACACTCAAATATAATCATGAAGAAATTATGAGACAGACTCAAATTGAAGACATTCTATAAAATATCCTATAGATACTCCACAAAAATATGAAGGTCATGAACCAAAAAGAAAGGTGAAGGAGTGTTCCAGACAAAGAGACTAGAGAGATGTGACAAATCAATGAAATACATGTTCCTGGAATGAATCCTTGACGGGGGCGGGGGGGGGGGCTGTAAGAAACTCTGTGAAGTTGATATTATTTTATAAGGAACCCTCTTTAAAAAGTTAAATAATTTGTTTCAAGTCATACAATTTCTATACTGTAAACAGAACCACTACGGTATGTACTCTCAGCATTCAATGTATTGGGCAGGATGCCATCTCCTTGGCTGGCTGTATAGAAAGCCAAAGTCTCAATCAAAAATCTTCACACACACATTAAATGCAGTTAAAATTAAGTATTCTCTCATAATCTTTAATAAAACTAATTTTACGCATCTGCCTAACTGTATCAAAGTTGAACATTTCAAGTTGTCATATTAAAAAAAGAGTGAATGTAAGGATCTGTCATTCATTTATTCTAGAGCAACTTACTTTAAAAGAATTTTATTAAATATAAATCAAAGTAAACTCTAGTCAGATGTGATAAAGAAATTACAACAGAAGCAACTGTAATCCCCGCAAAATTGAACCATAATAACAAATAAAAACTCACACTCTTAGGATAGTTACTAATTCAAATTTCTGTACTTATGAAAGGTACACATACCTTTTCCTAAATGTGTGTTTATGCTCATATATCTAGCTGTTCCTGTAAGGCTCTTGTGTTCTCTGTATGGTATGTGTTTCTTTGTCTCTGGATCAATATATTCCTTTGCCAAACCAAAATCTATAATATGAATAACTTGCTGGGTTTTGTTTCCTGGTCGTCCTATTAAGAAGTTCTCAGGCTTTACATCTCTGTATATCAAGTTCTTTGAGTGGACATACTCCATGCGAGAGATCTTGATTCACACACAAAAAAAAAAAAAAGAAGAAGAGAAAAGGAAGAAAGAAAGTTTTATTTCAGGCTGTCACTAGCATAAAAAAGCATGATAGAGACAAAACAAAATTCTCACAATGAAATCAACATAAAGAAGAGACCTATCAGAAAACAAAAATAATCTTACGCATCTGCCTAACTGTATCAAAGTTGAACATTTCAAGTTGTCATATTAAAAAAAAGAATGAATGTAGGGATATCTGTTTCAACCCTTTAAAAGTAATATAATATCAGTCTATAGTTTCTCAAAAATATATCCAATTAGGACCAAAAGTCTTTGCTTTCACTGTATTGGTCAGTTACAAATCTAAGTATTTGAATTTCATGAATTCCTTTCATACTGGTGAGCCGGATTCAGTCAGCACTTACAGATGATCCCACCTCAGATAATCAAAAGCATTACTAATACCAAGTCTTGAACTGATACTTGCAAAAACACGTATTCATAAAGTTGCCATTTGTTCTTCCTTATCAATTCAATCAGCGAGCAACTGTTACAGTTGTATTAAAGAAACTGAGATCTAAACCATTAAATAAAAATAACACAGTACCCTTTAGGATATCTTTCTTTTTCTTTTTTACAATGTATTTGTGTCTTTCCTTAGGTATTAAACGTTTTAAAAGATCCTGAAACCAGAAAATCTTGGAAGATCACTTTAATGATAATACAGCACGTTTTCACCAATTCTTTTACACATTTTCAAATAAGGTTCATTGTACAAAATGTCACAATGTAGGACATTACAAACAAGAAAACAAAATTGCTTCGTTTAGCAGTAATAATAGTTGACAACAAAATGTAAACATACAGTCACTTAGGCCATTTTCATTTGTTAACAAATTCTGGATCCTAATATACAATATTTCTATGACCCATACTTTTCAGTAATGATATACGTTGAGCATTTTCCAGGTTATAAGACCTTTTTTTAATATGTACTTTTTAATAACTACTTATTATTTTACATCTATTAATAATTTACTGAACTAATCCTGTAATTTCTCTACATTTGGGTTGTTTCCCTCATTATGAAAAACATCCTTGCACAAAAAGCTTAAGGATATGTGAACAGTTCCACCAGCTATATTTGTAGAAGTGGAATTAATGAGTCAATGGAGAAAAACAACTCGCAGATTTTGCAACATACTACTGGCAGAGATTTCAAAACTGCCTTAAATCATCCTCTGAGTGGTTTCCCCTCAGGTTCTCTGAAATTTAAATATTTTATAAGACTCCCTCACTGTTTCTTCTTTTCCTGGGCCATTAGAATTTATTACTACTAACATTATAAATCCACATTTCTGGGAGTTCTCTTTTCTATGCATTCATCTTCTCTATGAAAACAGGGCTAGAAACAACTCTCAAACTTGAGAACGTTCTGACTTAAAGCAGTAAGGTATTAATTCTTTCACCCAAATAAAATACAGTTGGCTCAGTTATTTTAAGTTCCATGCATCCTAAAAAGACAGTGAGATGATAAGTAGAAACTTCATTAGCTCAAATGTTCTGTAAAGGTAACGTCCCAAAGCCTGAAACTTGCAATACAAATGTGTGACCAAAAGAACCATACAAACCGTCCAAACAGCTTCAGAACCTCCTGCTTGACTTACCAGCTGGATGGCGATCATGAGAACGGTCTTAAGGGAAAACGTCCTGTCACATAAATCAAACAAATCTTCCAAACTAGGTCCCAGCAGTTCGAGCACCATGGCGTTGTATTTACCACAAGGGCCAAAATAGTAAACTTGAGGTATACCATCTGGGAGAAAGAAAAATGATTTTAATCACTTCCTCATCTTAAATGTCAAACTTCTCTTCCTAGGAAATTAATAAGCAATTTAAGAAATAATTTTGTATTTTTAAGATGTGCAGCAGTATTTGAGCTTTTTGCCTACACGTAATGAACTTTTTCTGAGCCAACCTTCTCCCTCCCTGTACCTTCTGCATGTTCCACAGGCAGCCTGGTCACACCTGTCCTGTAGCTGCATTACTGAACGACATCACAGACAGTGCCTCCGTGTTGGTCTCCAACACCGCACCAGAGACGGAACGGGGTCTTTTAGCCTCATATTTCCATGGCCTAGAGAAACACTTGCCACACAGGAAAGATCCAATTTTTTTTTTTTTTTTTTTTTTTTTTTTAAAGCAAGTAGTCACTGCTCTCTTAAATAAGTCTGAGGGAAGCATAATGCTAGCATCACCCTCCCAGATTCCCATCCTCTGGTATACACACACACAGTACACTTCCTTCCCTATGAGTGCAGGTAAAACCCCCAATTTCACTCTTGCGGGTAGGTTACGTTATGTGACAAAGGTGACGACATCAAGGCCCCATCAGTGGGCCTGATCTAATCAGGTTGAGTCCTTTAAAAAAGAGGGTCTAAAGGTCAAAGATATTCAAAGCAGCAGAGAAGCTCTCCTGTTGGTTTTTAAGATACAAACTGTCCTGTCATAGAAGGCGCCATATGCCCTGGAATGGTGGGCAGGCTCTAGGAACTGAATCCCATAGCCACAAGGAACTGAACTCTGGAAATAACCAGTGAGCTTGGAAAAGGACTCTGAGCCTCAGGCCAGACTCTTGTCCAGGCTTACACCTTGATTTCACCCTGGCAAAACCCTCAACAGAGGACCCAGTTCAGCCATCCCCAGAGTCCTGGCCCAAGGAAAATGAGAGATAAGGGTCTCGTGCTCTATGCCACTAAATACTAGGTAATTTATTATATGAGAATGTAAAACAATACAAACTCCAAATATGAAGTCTAAATGCACAGAAATAATCTGTACTTGATTTTTTTGAACTAAGAGTTTCACAATAAACGAACATATCATCAGTGATCAATTTATCTTAAAATACATTTATTTATTCATTTGTACAAAGCAAACTTCTTCCATCTTCAATGTCTCACTTTTACTCACAAGTGATTTTTTTTTTTCTGCTCACTAGTTTGATTCTAGTAATTTCAGAAGGGAAAAGACTCTCTCAAGATGTAACTTCCCTATTCTTTTTTAAACTGTCCTCTTCTTTTTTAAATATATTTCAGTTTGCTTCTCCATAACATTAGTAGTTTGGATAAGACCAGTTTTTCTCAAATGTGAATGAGTGAGCCAGCAGGCCATCTGGGGACAGGAAGACAAGATAATAAATCATGGTGGGGGTGGGGGAAGGGGGATAAGTTCAAACTGCATACATGACATCCCTTCCCAGAAAGATTCCTGACCAACCCCTCCATGTGTGTATATCAGCACACCCCACCACACACACACTTAACACTTCTCATCATCACAGAGTATCACTATTTTAGTATAAGCCACTCTTACCAGAGCCTGTCTTGCATTCATGTGTCAGATTTACCCCTCACATGTGTAAAAGCAGGAAAAAAAAGTTCAGAAATAGTGAATGAGAAGCTCACTAGAGTTTATTCTTTAATACTGCTTTTATTATGCTATTAAGAGCCTGGAGATGCAATTAAGACATTAAAACTTCTCAGCTACTAAGTTTTTAAAATTATTTCCACAATGCCTTTTATCCCCCCACTCTATCCCTGAAAGTTAATTTTCATGCTGTTAATTAAGAAATCTCTAATAACTTACTTCTACTCTTTAGCTTATTGCTTCTGATCTGTAGGACGAAAGCAAACCAGATCAATCAAGCTTGTTAGAACTACATATGGAAGGTAAAAATAAACAGGTTCTGAGGTTCTTCCATGAAAGGACTGTCAAGGGGCTTTCTGACTTCCTTCTGAGTCACCATCTGTATTCCTAATAATTAAAGTTGTTGTGAAATGACCTCTCAATAAGGTAGCAATATACTTTGGTTGATTAAATGACTGACTTAGGGACGCCTGGGTGGCTCAGTCAGTTAAGAGTCTGCCTTCAGCTCAGGTCATGACCCCTGGGTTCTGGGGTGGAGCCCCCATCGGGTTCCCTGCTCAGCAGAAAGTCTGCTTCTCCCTCTGTCCCTCCCTCTGCTGTGCACATGAGAGTACACTGTCTTAAAATCTTTTTTAAAAAATAATAAATGACTGATTTATTCAAATGTTTTCAAAGGTTTCCAAAAACAGAAAATCGTTTCAGAAATCTCACCATCTTAAGTAATTCAATGAATGCTTACAGAACATCCACTATATCCTTATGCACATAGTGGGACACTATGGATTAGGGAGGACACCATGATCAAGGATAATTTAACCCAGGAATGCAACTTTAGGTTAACATCCAAATATCCACCAATGCAACTCACCACAGTAACAGAATAAATATGAAAAACCATCACATCATCTTAATAGATACTAAAAAAGCATGTGACATTAACTCTCAGCAAATCTGGAATTGAAGGTAACTCCTTCAACCTGGTAAAGGGCCTCTATGAGAAACTCATAACCAACATCATACTTAATGGTGAAAGAATGAATGTTTTCCATTCATGGCTGTGATCAAGACGAGGATGTCCACTTTTACCTCTTTTATTCAACAGTACAATGAAGCAAAAGAAAAAAATAAATAAAAGGTGTTCTCAAAAAATGAACAAAGATAGTCTGTTACTTTAAGAAAAAGTGAAATAATTTACTTGTTCCTATTTGTTACCAATAATAAAATTCAAGCTTTCACATGAAAATCAGATTTTGGCTAAATTCATATCTGCCAGGATGACCTTTGAAAGCTTCCCAATACTAAAAAGAAGAAAAACAGAATACCTTTTCTGATAAAACTGTGGTGATATTAACTATTATGACTTAATTTTAGGTAGTAAATATGGCAATAATTGAAAATCTAATTCAGTAAACCAGTATTTTCCAAGTGACCAATGTATGTGTTTATAAAACCATGCAAAGGTAAATGATCTAAAGTACAGTGGGTTTTAATGTAAGAGAGAATAGGAAAAGGTTTTTCCATGTGGCTTCTAACTCTATACTGCAACTTGAAGAAACTACCACTGGTCAAGTTTTAGTGTAGTGTCAAAAGGATAGTTATAATTTAAAAGTTAATTAATTAGCCTAGACTAACAAGGCTGTGAGTTAAAATCTTGTTAGAGAAATATGAACTGGGACATTCTGGGCGGGGGGGGGGGGGGGGAGCCCTCACCTTTCCAAAAAAAAAAAAAAAATGCATACAACAATACTGAAGCTGTGTTGTTGGTAACAGTGAAAGAAAGAAAGAAAGAAAGAAAGAAAGAAAGAAAGAAAGAAAGAA
>NW_019154103.1:38055627-38129480 GCF_002288905.1 Enhydra lutris kenyoni
AAAGAAAGAAAGAAAGAAAGAAAGAAAGAAAGAAAGAAAGAAAGAAAAGAAGAGAAAGGAAGAAAGAAAAGAAAATTAAAGAAAAAGAAACCAAATGGGAACCACCTAAACATTCATCAACTCCAGACTAAACCAACTCTGTCATACCCACACTGTGGAACTTAAAATAGCCTTTAACTACCTATGGAGATAAATTGTGAAGGACAAACTTCTTCTTTTTATTTCTATAAGTCTGAAGTGATCAATTTTGTCGTTTACAACAACCATACGTTACTTTTAAAATAAAATGTTTCTAATGAGTCATTAAACACAAATACGAAAGGAGACTGGAAGGAAAAACCAAAAAGCTAACAGATTACTGAAAGTGTAGGTGATTTCTATTCCCATATTTATACTTTTTAAACTTTTCCAAATTGCTATGAACAACCCCATGCTATTTTTACAATAAGGAATAAAATACTCATTTTTAAAAGATTCTTCTGGGACCACAAAAAATATCTTGAACTGGAAAATGATTTAGACTCCATTTATTTAATCCATGTATTAATTCCCTGAGCAAGTATTTCTTAAACATTCTCCCAAATACTGAAGATTATGCAAGGGTACCTCTACTCTTATTAACTCTTAGCTTCATTCCAGAGCTTCTAAAACAAAGCTAAGTATACCATTCTGACTCTGTGGCCTTATAATGTGTGTGGCTTCCCCAGCCCTCCCAGCGTATCCCACTAACACAAGGAACAGACCTATTCAAAGGTTCTGATTTACTCTGCCTTATTTTGAGCTCTTCTAAAGCTACATTTCAAAAAATTTCTACTCCAGTTCTACCATCCAAGCTGCCAAGTTCAATTTTTACCCGACTTTCAAATCTCCTCTTATCAAACTATCTCTATTAAGCATGACATGATTTTTTTTAATTATTAACACACAATTTCCCATAGATGAGGCAAGGCACACGTAAGTAAATCTGCTTCGCTCTATTTCATACAAGCCAACTCGTTGCCAGGAGAAATACCATGAACCTAACATGCACATTCAATCAAGTTATTTACATAATATACCTTTGGGCGTAATAACACCATGAGAAAAACCAGCAAAGAGACAAGAACTTTGTTTTCTCAAAAACTCCCTTAAATGGCTTCAAAGTGTCTCAAAATTACATAGCTCTACCTTACTCATGTGGCTAAATTCCATAAACAGCATTACATTTTATTGAGTAAATTTAACATGTAATCTACAATTTGAACGAAAATACTTCAGCTTTATCATGCAACATAATTTTACCTTAAAATATGACTCAGCATAAATTTCTGAGGGAAAAAAAGAAAAAATAACTCTAAATGACTCTTCAAGATACATACTGTTCTATGAATCAATGAGTGTACAAACTTCTTAGGTAAGTATTAAGAACGTATTTCAATACCAATTTCATGTCACTGAAGTAAAAAATCAAGATATAAATCAAGATATAAATAAAAATAAAAAAATTAAAAAAAATAAGATATAAATTTTCCTAAAAGATCAAGAACATAAAGCAAACACTGTAAAGGTCAAACTAGAATTTCATTTCCCAGGACAAGTCTGGGCAGTTTTCTGAGCAAACAAAATTAAGTTGTTAGGAGTCAGGAAACGTTGCGACCAACGAATAGGAGCTGGGGAGTACCCCAAGCAGCAACAAAACAAAACCACCCCAGCCAGTATGAATATGAGAGGCAAGACCACCAGGCAGAGGATTTATGGAAGGAGAGATGAAGGAAAAGAAGGCGAGAGAGAAGAGAAAGGCAGAAAGAAGGCTTAGAAGGAAGAGTAATGAAGTGTTACATCATTACCCATGCCTCTTGATCACAGTACCTGGCTACTTAATTGAAGGAGTGCAAATCAACTAAGAGGCAGGAGCAAGCTTTGTACTTGGTCTTACATCCAGTGAAGTTTCAACTATAAACTCACACTGCACCCAGTTTGACTTGTTCTAAAATTCTTTGTGAGACTACTATAAAGAGCCATCCATGTGAATTTATGGAAGTTAGTTCTGATCATTTCCAATATCACTAATTTTCAGGGCTGCTTATTAGCACCCCTCATCTTCAAGACAAGTGTATCTATTCCCAAGAAAAGCTGAAGAGTGGGCAAAAATATAAAATTCATACATTATTTGAAAATACAATCTCACCCTTCGTCTCCTAAAATTGATTTTAGGAGAGTACATCTGCTCTGCTCTATTTCATATGAGCCAGGAGAATTACCGTGAACCTAACATGCACATTCAATCAAGCTATTTACATAACATACCTTTGAGTATTAATAATGAATGCCACGATAAAGATCAGCACAGGACAAAAACTGTTTCAGTTTTCTCAAAAACCCCCTTACTTTAATGGCTTCAAAGTGTCTTCATTTTCTATTTCAACCTTCCATTTAAGTGATAAAACATTCATTAATTTAAGTCACAGAACAGTATCAGCAGGTCTAACAAACACTCTTAAAGACTGCTTAGTACTTTATGCCAGGTGTGGAAGTACTTCAGTTCCTTAGAGTTGGGTGACAATTAAACATTATCATTAAAAGAAATAATATCATGATGTTTCTTTCCATTTTTCAGGTCTGGTATTATTCTTATGGGAAGGATTAGAACAAAACCATTAACATTCTGATTAGGAAATTTGAACTCTACAGATGTGCTTAAGAAAACTTAAAATCTGACTAGAAATACTATACAGAATTATCACGCAGGGTATGTTCTTTTCCAAGGAAGTTTTACTTTAAGGTGCTCTTAACCTTTACCATAAATGCTTTCACTCTCAGCTCAACAGTTCTCAACATGTGCTCTGGAGATACACAGTTGGGGGGTAGGGGTGGCCCACGAGATCCTTTCAGGAGGTCAATGACATCAAAATTATTTTTGTAAAAACACTAAGATGTCATTTACCTTTTTCACTCTCCTCTCACAAGCGAAAAGTCGAATTTTTCAGAGGTTACATGACATGTGATATGGCAGTGGACTGAACGAAGAAGAAGAAAAGGAGAATCTAGGTGTTTTTTAGTAAGCCACACATTAAAGAACTGTACAAATTTGTAAAATAAGGACACTTTTCTCAGATATTTTTGATTTGGAAAATATGGTAAGTTGTAATTGTAAAATGTCAGTGATATTTAAAAATGAATTAATACAGCAACATATTTATATTTCTGTTTTGAGTTCTCATAAGGTAAAATATCAATAGTTATTAATCACAACAAAAGGTCTCTGGGATCTTCAGAAAGTTTGAAGAGCAAAAAAGGATCCTGATACCCAAAAGTTTGAGAATTGCTGACCCCGCTGTACAGCAAGCTCTAATGTGAACAAGCAGGTGCACTGAGATCCAGACTTGGTCAACAGTGGTTCCATTACATCCAGCACCCACACTTAGTAATAAAATTCTACCATAACCCCAAATAAAATAAAGCCACCTCACTGTAAAAAGAAAAAATGAAAAACAAAAAACAGTCCTTTCTGTGATAATTCTATTTACACATTGAGATTATTCTAAATTTCAGAGAACATTAAAAAAATAACAACACCTACAAATAAGTATTGTTCATTATATTGAATATTGAATATTACATGAATAAAGAATATTGTATGAATATCAAATAAAATTATATTCATTATGTAATGTTCTATTATTCATTATTTAGTTATTATTCTCTGGGCCTAATTAATTAAGGAAAAAAATAAATTCTCTGTATCATTTTTACCCCCAACCTTCTAGTTTGCAAATGTTTTTCTCACAATGGGATACTTGATATTTAAATCAAAAATTAAAACAAAATATGAAATCATACTGTTTTTAATGGCCTTAAACTTTCAATCTTTTTACTATTACATAGAGAAATTTTAAAAATGATGCTGCATTTTAGAAAATTAAATCCATAACCATTTAGTCCTACTCTATTCAAAGTATTTTTTAAATTTAAGATTCTTATGTGATTAATTTCTCATTAAAAATACTATAATTACCACATCACATACAACTAATCTAGTATCTGCACCATATAAACCAAACTAAAACCACTAACAGTTAACCCTTCCTTCTTATATTGATAACGTACAGCATTCTTTAAATGTACACATTTTCCATCAACTATAAGGGCCTGAACACAAGAACTTTGTACGCTTCTATCGTACTTATGTATTATGTATTAATATACTTATGTATTAAGAGTTCAACATTCCTTAAGTGACAGAAATTCCCATATAGAGAGGCCTCCATAAGGAATGAGGAATATTATGTATACTTACGAGGACTTCTAAAAACAATTCAGCTAAGAGAGAAAAGGGAACTCTCGGAAGCTGCTACATCAACTGTTGGTTATCTAAGCTGAGATTAAGTCTACACTAACCACTGGCTCACCCATACAATATTCTTTATTGTGTTTGTTAATACCAAAATACAATAGGTGACATCCTAATTAGTATATTCACTTCACATTAATAGTTTTTACAGTATTTTCTCTGTTTTCTCAAATAGACGGAAAGAGTAGATACACGGAAAGATACACGGAAAGAGTAGAATTTCTTAAATTTCTTCAACACAGAAAAACTCTAATCAGGCTTCTCTATGAATAAATGAAACTTCAGATATTAACAAATGGATATAGCCAGGTTTAAAAGCTTTGTACTGTTACAATCTTTCTTTTAGTAAATAGTACGATCAAATTTCCATACATTATGGAATCACCAACACACATTCGGCTAGCAAACAGACCGAAACTGCCTTGAAAAGATGTGAAAATGGAGGCGTCTGTAAACCAGTGCAAAACACAGAGGCAACAACTAAATCCTGACTTTTTAACAAGACACAAACCAAGAAGGCAGAGGGGTCAGTACAAGGCAAGGAGAGGAGCTCTTTTAACAGCCCCTGAAAGACAATACTATGGATAGGTAGGATTTCTGAAAAAGCCACTGCTGCTATTATCAAATTATTGTTTAGAAAGAACTACATAGTTCAGAGCACATCAAAAAGCCAAGGCACTGACTTAGAAACAATGATTTAACATATGCATGGTCTCAAACAGGGTGTTTAGTATCACTCCTATAGTTGCAGTTTTCCAACAACAGTAATTTATAACGGAAAAAAGATTATTCTACTTCCTTTGGTAAGCAATAATTTATGACAAAGAAAGGTTGTTTTAATCTCTGCGAGAAAGATTATCAGCTAATAAAGAGATTCTGAGGAATAAATAATTGCCCCCAACAGAGGGGCCTTTGAAAACCATTTGATGTGAAGAATTAACATAAAGAAACAATACTCAGAATCACTGATTCTCAGAGAAAATTACCCCATAAATTTCAAAACATAGTCCCTGCACTCTCATCAAGTATCAACAATTCAAGTAAATAAAAAACCATATTATTCTAATAATTAAACCCTATCTTCTCTAGAAAGTTATTATTTTTAGATGGCTGAACTATACAGTTCAGTTAATTAGATAACTATCTGGCTATCTTCTAGGTTTATCATTTCCATTATTTTAAAAAATACTTATCGTTGTTTTTTTTCTTCTACTTCCAGATTCCTAAAATGAGGAATTAAATTTGCCTAATTAGAGAATAATACACAAATGAAATAAGTTAAAACAAATAAAATTTTTGAAATGGTATGGCTATGCTTCTGTGTCAGAAATGAAATAAATTAAAATTATAATACTATAACAATCTTTATAATACTGATATATCAAACTTTCAAAACCAATCACAGAAGTTTAAAAAAAACACTACAAGAAATTCTGGGAATTCTATATCACAACTTCACATCTAGTAAGAGAAAACAGTCCCTCTCATTTAAGAATTTATCAGTTCAATCATCTACCAAGGAACTACAATTGTCGAGCTTTCTGCTCAGTTTGAAGGATAAAAAGGCAAATATATCATTTTATTTGCCTCAAAGAGTTCAACTGTTAGTGGAGGGGAAAAACATAAGCAAACAATAATGAAATATAGTATGATACATGAAAAGCAAATATATATTCAAACTAATGTCAGGTCAAAGAAGAAGCATTTTTGTAGAGAGTGGAAAACAATGTCAGGAAATGCATTGCAAAAGAGGTGATATTTAGCTAGGGCCTAAAGAAACAAATTTGTTGAGAAAGAAAGACATTCCCAAAGGAGAATATATACAGATGAAAATACAAAGATCTTTTCAAGGAACAGTAAATTGAGAGCAACCAGAAAATGGATTCCCAGAAAGACAAAGAAATGTTATGCTAAATGGTAGGACAGAACTCTGTGTTCATCCTAACCGGCCAAAATCAAAAGATAATCCAAAAGAGCAAAGGGGCCTTTGAGAAGAGAGAAAAATCACTGGAAAAGTGAGGAGAAAAGAAGGGAGGGAGCGAAATTCTAAGTATACAGAATTTCTCATTCCACTAGGGACAAAAATGGATAACTAAATTTTAAGAATGGAGGCAAGAGATAAAGAATTGGAAGTTATGGAGCACCTGGGTGGCTCAGTGGGTTAAAACCTCTGCCTTCGGCTCAGGTCATGATCCCAGGGTCCTGGATGGAGCCTCACATGGGGCTCTTTGCTCGGCAGGGAGCCTGCTTCCCCGCCACCCTCTCTCTCTGCCTGTCTCTCTGCCTACTTATGATCTCTGTCAAATAAATAAATAAAATCTTAAAAAAAAAAAAAAAGAATTGGAAGTTATCCTTATTTAGACACCAATTTCATCTTTTTCTCCCTCCTCCAGTTTCAAAAAATTCAAGATCTTAAGATGAAAGCCACATACGAAAACAGGAGGAGGAAGTTAAAGGGAGCTGATGCCTTACTTTTGAGCAACTCTATCAACCCTACAATGGTCTACCTGAGAACTTCTTGTTTATTTTTCCTCACAAAACATCCCTTCACTTGTGTAACTACTGCTGTCGTGATTCCTGTTACTGACAAAGTCATTCGTGCCCAACGCCGAGGTCAGTGTGGTTTTATCTCTGTTCCTCTTCTCAAGTCACACTCTACTCTCTCCTGGGGGATCTCAGCCATTCCCTTCGTCTTAAAAACCACCTATGTGCTGATGACTCCCAAACCTAGATCTTCTTTGACTCAGTAAATGCTGACTGGATATGACAAAACAAGACTATTCAATATATCACATCTTCACCATCACAGAAAGTGATCATGGTATCAAACACAATATTATAATCCTATGGAAAGCTAAGTAGTAAGAGAGAGGCAATCCCTCATCTATGCACTAAAGCTGTACAGTCCCACTGTCCTAAAGCTGTACAGTCCCACTGTCTGTAAAGAACAGATTCAATGAACAAATGAGAGAGAAAACAGGGATATTCTCTGGGCAGTTAGAGAAAGAGAATAAGAGACCTAAGGATTTACTGGAGGTTCAAAACCCACACAGGCAGAACTAGAGAAATTATGTATGTTTTCAGAGACAGCTCAATAAATAATTCTAAATCTTTTCAAATCTGTTTTTAAAATTTTTTTTTTAATTTATTTACTTGATAGAGCACAAGTTGGCAGAGCGGCAGGCAGAGGGAGAGGGAGAAGCAGACTCCCGCTGAGCAAGAAGCCCAAGGAGGGACTTGATCCCAGAACTCTGGGATCATGACCTGAGCCAAAGTCAGACGCTTAATGACTGAGCCACCCAGGCACCCCAAAATAAATCCATCTCTTAATTTTTGTTTTTACTGTGGTCAGGTATACATGATAGAAAATGTGTTATTTTAATCATCTGTCAGCGTGCAGATCAGTGGCACGAGGCAAATATTCACACTGCTGTGCACCCGTCACCACAATTCAGCTCCAGAACGCTTTCATCACTTCATACTGAAACTCCATACCCATGAAATAATATTTTCCCATTTCCCTATCTCCTCAGGCCCTGGCAACCACCATTCTGCTGCCTGTCTCTGTGAATCTGACTATTCTCGGTACCTCAAATAAGTGGAATCACATAGTATTTGTCCTACTGTGACAGGCTTATTTTAGTTAGCAAAATGTCCCTAAGGCTAACCTATATTGTACCATGAGTCCAAACTTCCCTTCTTTTTTAAGACTGAGTAATATTTCAGGGTGCCTGGGTGGCTCAGTCAGTTAAGCGTCTGGAGTCCCAGGATCAAGCCCTACATCTGGCTCCCCGTTCAGCAGGGAGTTTGCTTCTCCCTCTGACCCTCCCCTTTCTCGTGCTCTCTAAATAAATAAATAAATAAAATCTTAAGGAAAAAAACTGAATATTTCATTGTATGTATAGATCACATTGTTTATCCGTTCAACCCCTGATGGACACTTAGGTTGTTTCCACCTTTTACTGCAAATCATGCTGCTCTGAACATAGCTGTATAGATATCTGTTAGCAGACAATCTTTGGTACAGATAATAAGTGGGACTGCTGCATCAAATGGTAATTATAGGTTTAATTTTTTTTTTTTTTTTGGAGGAACTGTTTTCCACAACATCTGCAGCTGTACCATTTTACCGTCCCTTCAGCAATGCACAAAGATTTTTATTTTTCCACATTCATACCAACACTTGTTGACTGGTTGCTGCTGTTTTTCATTTGTCTGAAAACAGCCATTCTATGGGTATGAAGTGGTGTATCTCTGTAGTTTTGATTTACATTTCCCTAACGATTACTAATACTGAGCATCCTTTCAGGTGCTTATTGGCCATCTGCATATATTTGGAGAAATGTCTACTCAAGCCCTTTGCCCACTTTTGAAGTAGACTGCCTGTTTTCTCATGGTTGAGTTTTAGGGGTTTGTTAAATAGTGTAGATATTGATTAATTATACCTATTTTTAAAGGGAACACTAAAAAGCAAACTGCTACTTAAATAAAACTTAAAGTACATTAAGAGAGTTAAAGCTAAATTACTTTGAATGGCTAATTTATGACTAAGAGTACTCTGAAAATATAATCCTTTCAAGTATCAATTCCAAAATCCAACTTTTTTTTTTTTTTTTTAAGCAGGCTCCATTCTGACTGTGGGGCTTGAACTCAGGACCCTGAGATCAAGAATCACATGCTCTACTGACTGAGCCAGCCAGCATCCCCAAAATCAAACTATTTTAAAAATCATCAGTCCCTCCCCAAACAACTAATGTCTTGTTTTTCTACAAAGATCACATGGGCACTCACAAATGTTTTCAAAATTCATGATTGATTTTAAAAACTATGTAGTAACCTAAATTGACATGATTCACATAAAATACTCAAAACTATTCACACTTGTAAGCTTCATGCAATACCATTCATATTTCGATCTGCATAAATGCTATGCCACGGAGCACAGGGGAGCACCTGATATATATGGAGTGTCTTCTACATAGTGGGCCTGTCACTTGCAGCCCTATGGCATTCAAGGATAAAGATGTAGGCTTCATTTCTATTATTACTTTGACATAATCTTTAAAGTTAAAAAAGGCAAAGAATACAATAATAAAATTAAGTGTACCTTTGGTGTTTAATTCAATGACTCCCTAAATTCTAAACTGACTTAATCATTCTTCTCTAATTAAAGTGTTCAACCCGATTTTTTTAAATGATAGCTTTACTATGTAAGTAATGATCGATCTGTTGTCTTTAAATCTCCCCAGCATCCAATCTTCCTTCTGATTAACACCCAAGTTTCCCAATAGGCAACCCCCTTACCCCATTCTCAGTCCCGGAGTTTCAGGTAGCTACTGAGATGAGCAAAAGATCTAAGTTTGGGCAATCAAATTCATAGCAATTAAAACAAGGAAAGTCATGGGACATAAAATAATACAGTAAGATTTGGTCCTAGAACTTTCGTAAGAATTTTCAGGAAAGACATGACATTATAGGGATGCCTGGGTGGCTCACTCATTTAAGCACTGCCTTTGGCTCAGGTCATGATTCTGAAGTCCTGAGATGGAGCCCCACACCAGGTTCCCTGCTCAGCAGGAAGCCTGCTTCTCTCTCTCCCTCTGCCACTCGCCCTGCTTGTGCTCACTCTCTCCCTCTCTCTTTCTCTCTCTGTCAAATAAATAAAATATTTGAAAAGAAAAGAGAAGAAATGACATTATAATTGCTAAGTTCAGCTACTGGTAACCACCTCTGCCATCTCATAAAAAGGGCCAACCAGAAAATGAAGCTTACACACACACACACACACACACACACACACACACACACAGGCAGAGGCAGAGCACAAAAACAAATTCAAGAATGTCCCTCATGGCAGTATTTGAAATCCTGGATACAATAATGTCTTATAAATAGGTCCCTTCTCTGAATTTCCAGGAGATGAGCCAATAAACTCCCCCCCCCCCCCCGCTTAGTTTCTTAGGGCTTTCTATCACTTGCTACTTCTAACTAACATGTATGGTTTCACATATAATTGGTTTTATCCCCCCTATCCTTTAAATCTCCGTTGTCAATGATAATTTTGGTAACTCCTGGAGGGCTCTCTGTATCAGACTTAGATGTGCATTATAAGAAGCCTACAGTGATAAAAAAACATTAATACAAAATGTCAATTTATTGTCCCCACAGTGACTACTCATTTGGAAAATATGCTGTTAGGAAAAAAAGAATGTGCAAATTAATAATGCGTTAAGTGCTCAATTCTATGAATTAGAATGTAAACATGTGCTTACAAAAAGACACATGAAAAAACTTCATTTTATTAAACCTGGGGAAACAAAATATCCCTGCCTGATAAGAAACTATACATAAAAAATCATTATAGTTAGCAGAACAGAAGTAAACAAAAAGCATAGCTGTGAGAGGCTTCCACATAAAGGCAATGCAACATACTATAAGAAATTTTCTCATTAGTTTTTTTTTCCCCTAATGGCCAAAAATATCCATTCTCACTAATTTTAGAGTTTACATAAAAATACACCTGTACTTTAAAAAAAAAAAAAAAAAAAAAACTTGTATTAACTTCCTACAGCCAGTGAAATTACTGCACACTTGTAGCTTAAAACAGCAATTTATTTTGTCACAGATCTGGAGGCCAGAAATCTGAAATCAGTCTCATTAGATTAAATCAAGGTGTTGGCAGGGGCAGGTTTCCTCTGAAGGTTCAAAGGGAGAATCCTAGAAGTCTCTGCCAGGTTTTTGTGACTGCCAGCATTCCCTGCTTATGCTCTATCACTCTAATCTCTGAGTTTGTAGCCATTTTGCCTTCTCCTTTCTGTGTATATAAAATATCCCTCTGCCCCTCTTCTACAAGGACATTTGTGGCTGTGTTTAGGGGATACCCAGATAATCCAGAATAATCTACCCATCACAAGATCTTTAACTTCATCACACCTGCAAAGGTAAATTTACAAGTTCCAAGAATTATGATATAGATATCTTTTACGGGGCCATTTTTCAGCCTACCACTATGTCATAAGTCATTTCAACAACTATTAATATCACCAAAAAGGCTAAGGCTATAGAAGTCATATGCATCTTGTATTCTCAAACTAAATTTTTTTCACAATGTTCTCTATTTATGTTAGCAGCAATGCAGTAAGCTCCAAAAACTGTCATAACTAAAATAAAAGGAGGGAAGCCTGAGTGGTTCCATTGGTTAAGCAACTGCCTTCAGCTCAGGTCATGATTCCAGGGTCCTGGAATCAAGTCCCCCATCAGGCTCCCTGCTCAGCAGAGAGCCTACTTTTCCCTCTGCCTGCCTCTCAATCTCTCTCTCTCTCTGACATATAAATAAATAAAATCTTGAAAAAAATAAAATGAAAACATTAAGAATCTAGTGAAAAAATGTCTTATAAGCATAGCCTTAAGAAATGATTCATTTTAACCAAATTTAAAATACTATTCTTTGAAACCAAAGAGTTATGATAACAATTCATTTTATTACAAATGTAAAAAATAATATACAACTTTACCTCCAGATCCTAACTGTTTGTAGAATCTGTATTCCAAATGTAGCTGTGGTGCTCTGGATTTCATGGGCTCCTAATTAAAAAATAAACAAAAATAACAAAAAAATATTTAAATTATTAAAACATCACTAGGCCCCAATCCCAAATGTTATAAATCTTGGTGTCAACTCTTGCATAATTTAATATTCTAGTAGGGATCTTTCTCTAAGGTTATATCCAAATAAAAATCAACTTTACATTTAAGTAAAAACAACTGATACCATAAATGTACATAATGTCAACTGGCTAATAGAAGAAGCAGAAGCAATAAGGAAGTCTATATGTCTGACTCTTTGACCCTGAAGAAAATTATACTCCAAACATTCATGACTAGGGAAAATGGTGGCCCTTACTCTTTTTCTCCCATTCCCAAGAAGTGACCTCTGAACTGTGTATTTCTCATGTAAATGTTCTAGGTTAAAGGGAAGTCACAAACAAGTGAAAAAGAACAAAGAAGAAAATTTTGACGGAAGATTTTTTTTTTTTTTTAATTTTAACTAGGGTATAGCTTACAATAAAACATAGAGTTCATTAAGTATTACACCCATGAGTTTAGGTAACTACATACTCCGACAACCACCACCTCAAAAAACCTTTAGAACATTTCCATCATCCTTCCCTCAGAGGTGGTTACTTGTTGACTTTTATCACCTTTGGATGAGTTTCACCTTTTGTTGGATTTCATATAAATGACATTACACAGTCTATGTTCTATATGTGTGTGGCTGGCTTTTTTCACTCAACATAATGTTTTTAAGAGTTACACACACAGAGAGAGAAACAACATAAACAAAAGCAAAAGACACTCTAGATATAAGTAATAAACAATAAATGTGTGAAAATATCTGCAGAAAGCAGGAAACTATTTAACAAAGTAACAGGCCATCTGTATAAGATCCAGTAGGAAATTATAACAATGTAACAATATTTAAACAAAACCAACAGAACTTCAAATTTTTTTTTAAGACTTTGATAAGTGAACTTGCAAACTCAGTCTGCCAACAAGTTAACACAACAGAAGAGAGAATTTGGAAACTGGAAGATATATGGGAGAATGTCCATAGAACTAGAAAATGATGTAGAATGCCTCTAAAGAAATTATATGGAATGAATGCATTATGAAAGAAGAAAAATGGAAAACATAGGGGAAAAAAAAGATCGATACCTAAACAATACACAGAGAAAGTCTAATAGACATTTGATAAGAGTCCCAGGACGACAGGAGGAAAAGAAGTGAGCAGAAGCAACAACTGAAGAAGTAATTGCTATGAATCTTCGAGAACCGATTAAAGACAACAAACCACAGACTCAGGAGGAATATGGATCCCAAACAAAAGAACTAAAAACAAATCTATACTAAGACCTATCATAATGAAAACTCTAACCCATGACAAAGACTACAGATAAGAAATGAGTAAAATCCCAGGGGAACAATTACAGTCATAAACTATTATTGTGAGAGAAAACAATGAGCTTAGCTCTCAAGAGGCAGGACAGAATAGTTAAAAGAACAGACACTAAAACTACACTGTTCTGAGTTTGAATCCTAAATTTGCTATGTATTAGCTGAGTGGTTTTGGCAAATTACTTAACCTTTTTGTACTTCTCAGTTTCCTCCTCTACTAAAGAGGGATAAAACTTTATCCTCATCATTATATACACATTCATATAATTATTTATATTTTATATATATATATATATAATACACACACACATTTACATACATGACTTAAAACAGTGCCTTCCATATAGGGAGTGCTATAATACCTATAAATTCTTCACTTAACTCTACAGAAGTATGTAACCATAAAATGTAATGAAAGATGCAATCACCAGTGAAATTAAATACGCAAGTCACTCACTCACTAAAACTCCCTAGATAAAAACAGAAACTCCCATCTAATTTAGGTGAGTCAGTTCAGCTTGATTCCAGTACTTTACTAGCAGTAAAATTTTATTACACCACCATATAACAAAAGTCTAATAGGCTGACATTTTCATTATTCATGAACACCAGGTTAATAGATGAATGCAAACAACAACAGATGAGGGTACCAGTTGAGGTCAGATTAACAAATTACCCAGAAACAAACTACCAATCTGAACTAGGATAACATTAAGTAAACGTGAAAACCTTTCTAAGAGATAGAACTGAAAGTAGTCACTGAGATCTGCTCTCTGAACACCACTGTTATCAAAATGCCCCTGTTTGTAACCAAAATATAGAAATCAGATGGCACTGAAGGTAGACAGACATAACATTTTCAAGTGATTGCTTTTAAGGCAGGTCCTGAACAAAATTACATTCTATGTTAAGAACAGATACAATATATATAAATAAGAAAATATATAAGGAAATATTATGCATATTTTGTATATAAAAATATTTAATAAACTAAGTACCAAACTATGGTCCAGTAGTGAAATGCCTTCTGTCCTACCAAGCTATTTTTCTGTCCTACCAAGCTATTTTTTGGGTGAATTCAAGGCAAAGGTGCCTCTGTACCATACTTAAACCTCAAAGTATTAGACACAGATCCAAAAAAATTGCCAGTTTCACAAGGAAACCACAATTATTATACGTAGCACTGATCATTGTGCTTTATAAAAAGGGGCAATCAGAGCAGAGGGAGATTGTTCAAAAAATAAAAGGAAAATAATAACTAAGGGGATAGTGATACACAATAAAGATAAAACTAAAAAGAGTTGTACACACATGTGTATATGTAAGACTGAGAGATGACATACTAAACGTTTACTAAGGCATCAGTGGAGCAAGCAGGGTAAACAAGTCCTGAATCTGAGAATAACAAGACCTAAGAGTTACCAATTAATGCCTGAAACAGACAAGGGCAGGTGAGCCTAGAAGAGTGGCTCCTGCTTTGACACCGTGGTTGATGTGCCACAGTGTTATCAGTTCACCATCACAGCTCCTGGGAGCTGCTCACCGCAGGCTCCTAGAGCAGTAACACCGAGTATGGGTGTCGCCACATTCCTGTCCTTGCATGCCACCCCCACTCCCAACACCACACAATGTCTAGATGCTAGGCTGCTGGCCTAGAACATGGAAAAAGGAAGAATTCCAAAGACATGAAAGTCAGCAATGCCCTTTCAGACACTGTCCAATGCCTGCAACCTCAGCCTCCCTCTGTGATTCATACAAACTATTGTCTCTTGTTCTGATTTCATGATCAGAAGAGAATCTTGTCACTTTAACTTGCTTTCTATGCAGATCGGCCTACAGAAAGCAAACATGTTTACAATGATTTGGGGATTCTGGGCGTGTTAATAATAGTAAAATAACTCATTTTAAATTAGAAGTTAATTCTTCCAAATATTTATATCTCTGAGAGCTTGACTGATGGAGTGAACTGATGGTTAATGTAAATCCACTTTTAGTTGCCAGTGACAAGCTTAACAGATGACCTAACCAGATTTGCTACCATAAAGCCAAAGAGAGACCTTAACACTAAGGTGAACTCATCAAGGCCAAAGCCAGTATCAAAGCACATGTCAGCCAGCCAGTCTCTCCTGGTGGAATCAGAACCCTATTGTGCATCTTTACTTCCCAGTGAAAATAAACAGCTTTGTTACAGCCAAACTTCGTCTATAATCACAGAGACACTTAAAATTAAGTAGTACAAGTTTTCTATCTCATCTCCAAAGTTTTTCTATTTCTCTGCTGTCTCTTCTTCTGATAGTCTCTGCTTATATATTAATCTCACATTACCCTAATAACAGTGGTTCTTTTGGCAGAAGCAAGATTGACAATGGCAAGAGGACTGGAAAACCTAAGCCGTGCTTAACCTCAGGGAAATCTGGCTGGCAAGCCAGAGAGAAAAGCTGTGCCTGAATTAAGTTGGGTCTCATTAAAATTCCCAGATCCCAATTCCTCCAGAGAAGAGCTACCTCACAGCTGTCATAGTTGGCACAGTCAGAACTATAGAAAGGTCCCATGGGACACTGCTTTCCCTGCTATCCTCCACTCACATCAATAATTTCTGAATCCCTGAAGGTCAAACAAGAGCCAGTATTACCATACAGAAAAGATCGGTAGAAAGAGAGATTTTGGAAGCTACCCGGAAATATATTTTCAAAGAATGTAATCCTGAATTCTAAGGACACTTCTGTCCAAATGCTTGACTCATTAAGGGAAATTTTGTTTTCTAGTTTTTCAATAGTTAAAAATGCCAATGTGCCAGGTTCTTTAAATGAAAAACTATGCCAAAACTCGAAAATGAAATTCTAAATTGCTATCAAAATAAAGGGACTGTGTTCTTGTGGCATAGAAACACAGACATCTATACATTATCACATACTTGAGGGGTGTGCTTATGCCTGCAGCTTAATGACAGAAAATTCAGTTATGCGTATCACTTTCCCAGGAAACATTCAAATTACAAATGATATGAAAACAGAAAAGTAAGTAAAATATAAACTAGGCATCAAAGACAAAACAGGAAAATTAGAAACATGAACTTACCAGTTTAATTGCCACATATTCATTTGTATATAAATTTTTCCCTTGAAAAAGAAAGAAAAAATGTCAGATTCTATCAATAATTAATTCTTAGAGATATATTATGTAAAACTCTACTCTGGGTGAAAAAAAAAGCACATAATCTATTTACATAAAGCAAAGGGGGCACCAGGGTAGCTTAGCTGGGTAAGCATCCAACTCTTGAGGGTCCTGTGATCCTGGGCTCCTTGCTCAGCGGGCCATCTCCTTGAGAGTCTCCCTATCCCTCACCCTCCTGTGCATGTACAACCATGCTCCCTCTCTCTTTCTCTCTCAAAAATATCTTTAAATAAAGTTAAGGTCTTCACATCCAACTATGTAGGAAAAACCTCAATGACAAGGAAATCTTACATTTATCGATTCAATGACGTATTTAGCATTTCACCTGGATTCAGAGTAGAAGGAGATACTATTAAATACATTAGCCCACTTACAAAAATGGAAAGATTATTATTTTGCTAGAACACTGCACACAACTCAGAAAGTAAATCAACAGTCAAACACATGCTAAAATAAATGTCAAAACCAGAACATCTATATAAAAAGAGGAATACAGAATTCATTTTCCAGTCACCGGCTCATTTTAAATCCTTCATTATTATGAAATGTGTTCTCATTAGAGCTCATATGTAATCCAGTAAATACATTAACACAGAAAAAATCTGGAATATATTAAAAATGAAACAAAGAAAGAAACATATTATTCAATAATTGCCTTTGACAAACTAATTAACTACTTCGAGGGGAACAAGGGTTTTTAACATCTTAGCTCATGACCACATTAAATTCTGAATATTTTAAAACGTAGATATAGACTATAAGAAAAAAATATCACCCAATATATAGGAATCTTTCTGAGCATTTTAAAAAGGTAGAAAAAGTTAAGATTTTATACGGACTGGAAAGTATAAAACATGTTAACCTCTGTATGTTGAAAAAAATTTACCATATACAAAGAACAGGCAAGTAACAAACCAAAATAAAGATTTAATATCTTTGATAAATTAATGTTCCTTCACAAGTACAGTAAAAAGAATAAAAAACAGAAGGTGATTTCTGAATTTCCAGCACTGTTTCCATAAGCGTGTCTTATTTCTATAATAAGAAATGCAGAAAAATGATAGCTTTTATTTTTTTTAAAATTGTGATAGTAACTGGCCCTGCTCACATCGCTGCTGAATAGAGAACAGGCAATGTTCACACATGGGATTTTCTACCATAATACCCCTAACTTCCTTTTCAACAGTAACTAATGAGTGGCAGTAAAAACTAGGCACAATTTCAGTGTCAGATACCCACAGCAGTGTTTGTTCATACAAATACGATAACATACTTCTGAATTTTGTCCTTATTTTAATAAAAATGAATGACAAAAAAAGATTTTTTTTTTTTTTTTAAAAAAGCATTTGTACCCATGCTGAATAAATAGCATAAGGCTCCAAAGCCATGAGACCTGGAACAGGGATGGACTCAGTAAGAGTGTACATTCATTCAAGTTATTGGCTGATCCCATTTAAAAAAAAAAAAAAACATACCAAAAAAAAGTAACACACTTTCAGTCGCTTGGTTCAACATTTAGAAGTGCCTTCGTCTATACCTTCCAGAATACAGTATGTATGAAATTGCAGGCTTCCTCGAATAAGCACAGAGTAAATCATTTAATGATACAGTGAGGAATTCGTCTTGAGGAACTGATGTCTCACAAAGGAATAATTCTATTTTGAGTTCAAAGAGAGAACTTGTATATCCTCAAGACATTATCATCTTTTCACAACTACGCATGTGATGCTTAGTCACAGGTACCCAAGGGAAAATATCCACGGGACAAGAAGTGAGGTTAAATACAAAGAACACAGAACCAAAATATACCAAATTCTTCCACAAGTACTGTTTTTTTTACTGGCATTTATAAGACCAAATGTCTACTTTTAGGTCAGAGCAGAAAGCACTAAATCCTTAAAGCATCATCTTTTTTTTGAACACTAAAGATTTTGTTGAACTCTGAGGATTATATTTTTAAACATGACCAATGATGAAACAATACTACCAATGCATCTGTGCTACCTAATAGGCAGAGCCTCACAGTTGGCTTTTAATCAATGTTTTATGCATGAACAAACAATGACACGCTAAGTATGTCTCTGTGTGTATAGTATGAGAGAGAGGGAGGGAGTAGTATGTGTAGAGGGAATCCAGTTAAGACAAGGCTCCAAGCAGACTGGTTCCGATTAACTGATGTTTTAATCCCATTTCAAAGGACATTCCCGGTAGAGCTCTGTGCTATACTTAACTTGAAAAGATGGATTTACCAATTGGGTGGTACTTGGATACTTGGGTACATAGAAACCTATGTTCTACAGAAACTATGTATATGTTTATAGCAGGAATTACTAGTTGCCCACCAATATCCAAGCGCTCCATTCTCTAACAACAGAATGACTCAATTTTAAAGCGGCTGTCCAGCCAAAGACATTTCCAGCCTCTCTTCCAGCTTGGTGTGGCCATGTGATTAAGTTCCAGATATGAGCGGACAGAAGGTTTGTCACTCCTCACTTCCAGAATGAATGTGTGTTCTCCTGGCCCATTTTCTTCTTCTTGCTGGCTGGCTGGCTGGCTGGCTGGCTGGGAGAGAGCAACCAAAGGGGCAATCACCTTACATACAGAGACTGAAGCCATATACTGAGGATACAGAGGTGCCCTGACAGCCTGAGGGCTCTTCCTCTGCTTTGTGTTACAAAAAAACAACAAAAACCTATTTTGCTTACTACCACTATATTCCAGGATCTCTTTGTTAGAGCATCACAATCTGTTCCTTATTATGACATTTTTCAGTTAAGTTCCATAATATGCTTCAGTTAGTAGCAGTAGAAAACAATAAACATAAAAATGATGAATGCACTCAAATCTGCATTATTTATTTGAAATATTATCATAAGGCCTGCAGAATTTTCAATAAAACAATTCTTAAATAAAAACAATCAAACAAGAAGAATTATCAAGTATATAGAAGAAAAGAAATAACAGTAAGAGAAGTTATTGAAACTCCTGTGGCATACTTCATTATGTCAAAAGTTCCAATAACTTATTTCAGAAATAGTATCCCATAAAGCTATATGTAACAACCTTGTTCTGTGTTCTTTTATGCAGGCAGGGGTAGCCAAGAGAGCCAACAGAAGAGGCTCAGGAAAACAAAGTTTATTATCCTCACAGACAAGAAGTCACAGGAGAAGTATCACGTTTTGGTCAAGTGGTAGGAGACAGAAACAAAGGAAAGGGAGCTTAGGCCAAAGGCTTTATTGGAGTTTCTGCAGAAAACCAAGGCAAGGCAGGATCAACAGTTCAGGATTAACTAGTTTGGATAATTCTGGTGGCAAATAATTTAGGGTCTTTGGGCTATAAAGGTGCTCTCTCATCTTATACCTAGCCATGGGATGATTAATGAAGACTGCCTCCTAGAACATACAGGCCACACAAAGGAGGTACAGCTCTGGACCAGTTATTCTGCAGATCAAAGGCATGCTCCCAGCTTGAGTCCTTTGCTATCACTAAGAATTGGCTAGCCCCAGCAGGAGTAGTCTCTCCCCAGGCAGAAAGATTTTTTTAAGGTGTCAAAACATAATAGAAGAAAAACGAAAAAAATACATACAATAGAACACTGTATTCTACCTAGCTATGTTTGTTCTCATTCAGTGCCTATCAATATTTCCAGGGGTTTCAGTTGGCTATCTAAGCTAGACACAGATCTACAGATAGGAAGAAGGCAAATCTTACCATCAATACATATAAAAATAAAATAAAACCAAAAAATATTAATTCATCATTTTACAATAAATAAATAAAAATGTACAATCAGGGATGCCTGGCTGGCTCAGTCAGTTAAGCATCTGCCCTTGGCTCAGGTCACGAGCCCAGGGTCCTAGGATTGAGACCCACATGGGGCCCCTTCCTCAAGGAGGGAGTCTGCTTCTCCCTCTGCCTGCAGCTCAGGACTTGTGCTACTTGTGCTCACTCTCTCTGACAAATAAATAAAATCTTTAATATCAATGTACTATCAATTACTTAAGTGTAATTTAGATTTACAATGTTTACCTATTCTTTTTAAAATCTCAAAGCATTGTGCTCGCTTCGGCAGCACATATACTAAAATCTCAAAGCATAAAAAAAAAAAATAAAATAAAATCTCAAAGCATCTGGACAGCTTTATGCCAAACTTTTTTTTTTCTTAATAATTACCCATAAGAGAGCAGTTTCGATGGTGCACAATACCTTGGGCATTTGAAATTGGCAGGGGAAAGGTATTTGGGGTTGTATGTGGAGGTACACCTTTTATTTAGTGCCCAAGAAGGACATTCTAAACAACATGAAGTATTTGAACAGCCCTCTACAAAAAAACAGAACTGTCCAGCCCAAAATGTCAAAAGCATCTTTGTTAAAAGTTACTTACCTATAACACGAATACCTTATATTCTTTCTCACCCAATACTAATACAAACATTTCAGGGTCAGGAATCAAATTTTCAAGATGTGTCTATTACTATTGTTTTAAAGCAAGCACTTTTGGAATCCAAACCAGCTTTTAACATTAGCATGTTTACCCAGGTATATAAAGAATGTGGCTCTGAACAACTTCTTTTTAATACAGAGAAATTATATGGGGCCCTTAAAAAAGGAGTAAAATGCTGCCTTCTTTAGTATCCTATCAATAAAAATGAATAAAATTATTAAATCAGCTATATAAGTATAATTGTTATATTACAAACAGCATAAAACAAAATTACAGTGTACAGATCATACATTTAAATAAATATATACAAATATACAATAAATAACCATAGATTAGATACAGATACAGAGCCAGGTGGATGACAAATGGATGGATGGACAGGTGGATGGACAGCTGGACTAACAAATCATTTTAATCCTATTCCTGATTATTCAGCAGTATTTTGCTGTTTTTTCACTATATGTAACATATACAGGTTCAGTATATGGTACACATAGTTTCTCATATTGCCCCAGTGAAAAGGGTCAGCTAGCTTCATTGTGTGTGTATACAAACACACACACGCACACACACGCACAGAGGTATACATACACATAAATGTATTTATAAACATATATATGTAGTCATTTTGAAATTAATTACATAAAACCACTCTTAAATAAAAATGGCCAATATACTATAGTCCTACAGTCCTATCTATCCACAAAGAGATAAGAATACAAATACGTATATATGAAATATACCTGTAGAGCTAATTTATACATATAAATTTAAATAAAAATACATAGAACATGTCATCAATATAATTTCAAAACAGAACAAATATCTTGATACCATCTTTTAAGGAAGCAGAACAATCATTGTGTTCCTAAAATATGCAGGTACAATGCTGGTCCTTTACATTATCATCTAAATTTCATCTCCACAATAAACTACGAAGTAGAAGTAATTCCATTTTAAAGTTGAGGAATCTGAGGCCCCAAGTAGTTCCCTGACTTATATTTTCCATGACAGAGGGGACAATTTTTTATTTTTCCAGTATTATCAGTGCCAAATCATGCCTCCTACATGACAGACAAGAAGTACGTTTGGAAGGATGAAGGGTGCTAAAAGTTACACAGGTAAATAACCTCGTTTTTCTAATCTAAAATCAGAAACAGTTTAAGAATTTCAAGACATCTAACTTGGAGCGCCTGCGTGGCTCAGTGGGTTAAAGCCTCTGCCTTCAGCTCGGGTCATGATCTCAGGGTCCTGGGACAGAGCCCCGCATCAGGCTCTCTGCTTGGCAGGGAGCCTGCTTCCCTTCCTCCCTCTCTGCTTGCCTCTCTGCCTACTTGTGATCTGTCAAATAAATAAATACAATCTTTAAAAAAAAAAAAATCTTACTCAATATCCTTGAGTGTAAATGAAGTGTAATCAAAATGAAGTGTAAAATCATTCAGCCTTTCAAACATATGAGTCCCTACTCAAATGCAAGAGTCTGCCAGGCACATCAATCACAGCTCTTTACAAAGTGTATCACTGCCTTTTATTGGCTTGCTTCATGAAAAGACTTAATGCACATTAACAACACAAAATAGTATTAAAATGAAGGACTAACTACAAATTAGGGTGTTTTACAAGATGAAAAGAAGTAATTGAGTAGATAAACATACAATTTGATTTATTTCTAATAAGTGGGGTTGTATCTAAGGAAAATTGTAAAGCTAAGCTTTACCTTTTTACATGGCAAGTTTTCACTCTTGGTGGGCCAGTGATCAAAGAGCCCTCGAGCAACCTCAGTACTGACAGCCATATAACCATGCTGCCCTGTTCTTATTTCTCTTCATTCAGGATAGCCATATTTCTACTTTACTAGAAGTTAAAAGCCTAGATTTTGGTCCCGAGTCTGTCATTAAAATGCTGTGTGACATCTGGCAGGCAACCTTCCCTCATGGAATTTCAACTGCCTTAAATGTAGAGTTAGGAAGTTTAATTAGACCAATGTTTACCAAACCACCCTGATTACAAAAACAAACTGAATCAGTACTCTGTGTCCCTTGTTAAGAATATAGATTTCTTGAGGTGCCTGGGTAGCTCAGTGAGTTAAGTGTTGGACACTGATTTCAGCATAGGTCATAATCTCAGGGACATGTGATCAAGACCTACCTAGGGCTTCAAGCTAGGCATGGTACCTGCTTAAGATTCTCTCTCTCCCTAGCCCCATCACTCCCACTGGGTCTCTTAAAAAAAAAAAAAAATCCAGATTTCAGAGCCCCAACGTGGAATATACTTGGTTAAATGGTTAGAGAGGGGTTGGTGACAGAATCACAATGTAAATTTCACTGAATTTTTTTTTTTTAGGTTTATTTATTTGAGAGAGAAGGGTGGAAGGGCAGTGGGAGTGGGACAGGGAGTCTTAAGCACACTCCGCAATGGATGTGGAGCCCAATATGGGGGTTCAATCTCACAACCCTGAAATTATAACCTGAGCAGAAACCAAGAGTTGGATGCTTAACCAACTGGACCACCCAGGCTCCCCAATTTCACTGATTTTTATGCAGTTTCAGTATATTACCTTGGCTTTAAGCCATACATACCCTCCTAAAGGGGTCAGTTACTACATGTTTTCAAATATGAAAAAAGCCTAAATACCATTCTTAATACACTGCAAATGGCTCCTTATGGGTCCTTTTTTCTTCTCCCACCTTGTTGGGGCTTTTTAATTTACTTTCTTTTTTCTCATATTCCAAATGGGTGATCTCAAGTAAACAGACATTCACATACTATCCATAGACTATACTACATATACATATATGAATACACGTTCATATACTAGGGAACTCCTTACAAATGAAAACACAAGTACAAAAGAAATTTCCAACATTTATATTCTTTAAAATTATCACAACAACTAAACAACTAAACAATAACTGTATCATTTTCATTAGAAAGTACGTTCAGTTTAAAAAAAAAAAAAAAAAAAGCTTCCAGCATAATGGAATAAACAAAATAGTCTTACCTAATCGTAATTCTCCAAAATTGCCACATCCAATTTTTTTTCCAACTCTAAAGTTAGGTCCAACCATTAAAACTCCGGAGGATGAAGACCCAGTTCCTCGAGTGTTGTGTCCCGACCGACCACTAGGTCGTGCCATTCTATCATCTGATTTGTCCTTGTCTTTCTTTTTATTATCCATATCAAGTTTGCGGTACTCCACTTTGAATTCTTTAATCAAGACAAGCACAATGAAAAAGGGTATTGTGAGAATAGGTACATCACTAGGTTAACTGTACCAGGTAGGTAACTGTTAACATTCAAATTGCAGCAGGTAGTCAGTTAACTGAAACGTGTTCATCCCATTCGTGAAATTTTTCTCAGTTGTCTTTTCAGCAAAACATGTCTTCAAATTATCTCTTCAGTGATGTAAGCTGATATTGATAGAGAGCTAGAATATTAAGAAAAGAAAATTAGTTAACCTGAAGAATTTAAAAACATATTTTGGGGATATTAAAAACATAAGTTCAAGCAATGGATTATTGCTATTTGTTGATTCCCACTAAAATCAAACCACAGTAGACTTAGAGTAACCATTAGCCTCTTCCTATACTTTAATAACAAAGAGATGATAAAAACAAAGGAAATTTATTAAAAATTAAAAATACTTCAAAAATTTGCTATTTCATAAGCCAGTATACATTCACTAACCTAGACCTTACAACTTAAAACCATTTCAGTTTTACCTGTAAGTCAATATAAGATTTTCTACTTAAAAGCAAAAAAAGAGAATACATTTTGCAAATCAGTAAAAGATTTTAGTAAAACTGTCTTCCACATGTCCATATACACGTACATACATTTTCAAAATCTTTTCAAATATACATTCTCATTTGAACTTCATTCATTCAAGTATTTATTAGAAATTATACAAGGCACTTGGGTGGCTCTGTTGGTTAAGTGGATGCCTTTGGTTCAGGTCATGATCCCAGTACCCTGGGATCAAGCCCCACATCAGGCTCCTTGCCCAGCAAGGAGCCTGCAACCTCTCCCTCTGCCTGCTGCTCCACCTTCTTGTGCCCTCTCTCTCTCTATCTCACTTTGTCAAATAAATAATAAAATCTTAAAAAAAAAAAAAAAAAAAAAAAAAAAAAAAGAATTCAAATACGGGAGTCTGGGTGGCTCAGTCTTTAAGCATCTGCCTTCCAGCCCAGGTCATGATCCCAGGGTCCTGGGATACCCACATTGAGCTTCTTGCTCAGCAGGGAGCCTGCTTCTCCTTCTCCCTCTGCCTGCTGCTCCCCCTATGTGTGCTCGCGCTCGTTCTCTCTATCTCTCTGTGTGTGTGTCAAATAAGTAAATAAATAAAACCTTTTTAAAAAGAATTCAAATACTATTTATTAATAAATAAATAATAAATATTTACTATTACTTATAACTATATATGGAAATGGGCTTCAGAAATGGTAATGCAAAGAACACTCTTGCCACCCATCATGGGAAACAATTCTTATGTAACATTTGAACTAGGCCTTAAAAAAAAATAAAAAGTAATTTCACAAGGTTAAGAAATACTGGCGGAGGTGGAGAAGACTGGTTTTTATATTTTCTAATAGATACATGAAAACACTCAAAGCTCAAAAAAAGGCTTCTGGAGGAGTCTTCCCCATTCATCTTCTCTGGGAATTTCACCCATCTAACATACCTCAATTCTGCAAGCTTAAGCAATTCTCCTACTTTTGTTTGAACAATTTAAGTGGATTCCTATTCTCTGTAATTAAAGAAGTAACTTCAAAACATAGTCACTAATAAGGAAACCTGGATGAATATCAAGGACTCCTTACTCGTATTTCTGAAACTTATTATATAATACAATTGCAACAAGAGTTGAAACAAATAGTATCTTCCGATTAATTCCCAGCAATCCCCCAAATAGGCTTTTAATCCTAACCCCCAATGTGTTTAAGTTGTTTCATAGTATTTCTGCCATACTCATATTTTGCAAATAAAACTATAAGCATCTCTTCAGTATCTGTAAAAGACATGCACTGTTTATTCTGTTTCCAAATATAACAGAACAACTGATACTGAACTGCCCATCCTGCTGTAAATAACTACACAAATGGATAAAATTTATAAAGCACCCATTTTCAGGTATTGAGTAACAGGCACTATGGTCTATGCTCTTCGAGAAAAAGCAAACACATAAGGTGAGTCCCACCTTTACCTAAGCTCTCGAGGGAGGGATAATTTTCTGACCATGGTACAGGGAGGTGAGACACAGGTACAACACAGTGATTACAGATCAGTCACTGCTGAAACAAGTGAAATTTGTAGGATGTGGTACACAAGGTGAGGCAGTGGTACAGTGCTGGGGATAAAGAGTGGTAGGCAGAAAGCTAGACTACATGTGTAGCAATATTCTGAAATACCTATTAGACAATGGCTACTATGGGGTTAAATGAATAATGAACATACTTACTAACAGCTGCACAGTGCTGGGAGAGATTTAAGTTCATATATAGTCATGGTGGAGGAAACTCATTAATATCCCAGGAATTCAGCTGAGACACCACAAAGACCAGTTCTTAAGAGTAAAGACCATACTCTAGAGTAAAGACTACAATACACGGCTCAACTAAAGCCTAAAACCAAGCCTAGATCTATTAAGAAAAGCATCAGCTAACCTCCCTCCATTCCATAACAAAACTGAACATACTTAAAAAGACAAAAGACCCAGACTCTTAACAATGTTGGACTCCTAATGTCTAGCATACAATTAAAAATTACCAGACATGCAAATAATTAGAAAGTCCACAGCCAGGAAACCAAACTGTCAAAGGAAACACACTCCAAAATAATCCTGATAGTGGAATTAGAAAACAGGACTGTAAAACTACTAAATAGTGGTTAAAGTCCTAGTAAATTGAATAAAGAGAATGGGACAGAAAAAATTTTGAATAAATAATGGTTCAAACTGTCCCAAATTCAGTGAAAAACATTAACCTATAAATTGAGGAAATGTGAAACTTCGAAAAGAAATCAAGAGCACTGGAAATAAAAAATGCATGGGTATTCATTTCCTTAAAAGATAAATTACTGATTAAAGCACAAATAACTTTTTAGTGTCATTAATAACAAAAAAATGGAAGTAAAATTTATGACAACAAAAATGGGGCAAGTATATGGAATTGCATTATTTTAAGATTGTTATATTTGTGGGGAATGATGTGGTTCAATATTAAGTGGCCAATGTCAAGCAAAGAATGTTTATTTTAATATGCAGGACAAATACAAAAACTTAACTGAATAGGAATAACTAAACAGCTAAGGCAAAATATAAAAACAATAAACAACATCTAATTAAAACAAAAGAGAAAGAAGACATGAGACAAAAAGAAAATAAAGAGCAGTACACTACAGTCAAAAACACACAAAGGCCTATGAAAATAGACCACATTCTCAAAAGGGAAAATTTGTCAGACTGTATTTAAAAAGCAACATCCAGGGGCACCTGGGTGGCTCAGTGGGTTAAGCCTCTGCCTTCACCTCAGGTCAGGATCCCGGGGTCCTGGGATCAAGCCCCACATCGGGCTCCCTGCTCAGCGGAAAGCCTGCTTCTCCCACTCCAGCTCCCCCTGCTTGTGTTTCCTCTCTCTCTGTTAAATAAAGAAATCTTTAAAATTAAAAAAAAAAAAAAAAGCAACATCCAACTATATTCACCTCTAAAAACAATTTTAAATACAAAGACAAAGAGACTGAAAGTAAAAGATGAGACAAAGATACACTATGCAAATTGCAAGTGTAAGAAAACTTGAGAAGCTACAATATTACCAAAGTAAATAGCCAAACAAAGAAATATCTCCAAAGATACAGAGGTCCATTTCATAATGCCAAAAATCTCGATTAAGCTGAAAAACATAAAAATCATAAATACACATGAGCAAAATAAAAAACTAAAATGAAGAACTAAAGGAAAAAAGATGATCAAAGGTGAAAATGTTAACAATGTTTCAATAAATGATAAAATAGAAGACAAAAATATCTAGGGGCGCCAGGGCGGCTCAGGGAGTTGAGGGACTGACTCTGGATTTTGGCTCACATGGGATCTCAGGGTCATGAGATCAAGCCCCACCACATCAGGCTCCACGCAGAGCAGGGAGTCTGCTTGAGATTTTCTCTCCCTCTCCCTTTTGCCCCTCCCCATGCTCTTATATGCTCTTTCTAGAAAATAAATAAATCGATCTTCAAAAAATTTAAAAGGAAGCAAAAATATCAGGATTATACTGACATAGATCTAAATAATACCATCAATACCCTGCACTTAACTGACATTAATAAAATATAACATTCAATAACTACTGAATAGTATTTCCTTTAAATGCTCACCAAGAAAGATCATATGCTGTGTCAGAATTTAAATCTCATAGAGCTGAAGTATTACAGAGCACATTCTCTGATCAAAATAAAATTTAAAAAGCAATTATAAGGGTGCCTGGGTGGCACAGTGGGTTAAGCCTCTGCCTTCAGCTCAGGTCATGATCTCAGGGTCCTGGGATGGAGCCCCGTATCGGGCTCTCTGCTCAGCAGGGATCCTGCTTCCCCCTCTCTATCTGCCTGCCTCTCGGCCTGCTTGTGACCTCTCTGTCAAATAAATAAATAAAATCTTAAAAAAAAAAAAAAAGGAATTATATACACTTTTGTGTATAAAGTGGAATGGGGTGGCTGGGGGATGGGTATTGGGGAGTGTATGCGCTATGGTGAGTGCTGTGAATTGTGTAAGACTGATGAATCACAGACCTGTACACCTGAAAAAAATAATACATTACATGTTAATATAAATAAATAAATAAATAAGTTGAAAAATAAATGTGAGAAATTAGAAAAAAACTGTAACAAAATAATAATGAAACATTAAATTTTGTAAGCTATATCTAGATCAACACTTAGAACAAAATCAGAAGCTTTAAATGCCTAACTTAAAAACATTTTTAAGCAATGATCTAGGTTTTCTTCTTTTATTTTTTTTTAAGATTTTATTTATTTATTTGACAGAGAGATCACAAGTAGACAGAGAGGCAGGCAGAGAGAGAGGCGGAAGCAGGCTCCTTGCTGAGCAGAGAGCCCGATGTGGGGGTTGATCTCAGGACTCTGAGATAATGACCTGAGCTGAAGGCAGAGGCTTAACCCACTGAGCCACCCAGGTACCCTAGGTATTCTTTTTAAATAGCTAGAAAAGAACAAATTAGACATCACTTTAAGAAATACTTTAATATGGTGCCTGAGTGGCTCAGTGGGTTAAGCCGCTGCCTTCAGCTCAGGTCATGATCTCGGGGTCCTGGGATCGAGTCCCGCAGAGGGCTTTCTGCTTGGCAGGGAGCCTGCTTCCCTCTCTTTCTCTCTGCCTACCTGTGATCTCTCGCTGTCAAATGGATAAATAAAATCTTTAAAAATAAAAAGAAAGAAAGAAATACTTTAATAAAGCTATTATTAATATCCCATGGACTTATATGAAAATATAGTCTTAATAAGTGAAAACAGGAGTGTCAGCTGATAAATGCCAAAATATCATTAAAAAAATGGAAACTCTAGAACAAAAAGACTCATATCTGAAATGAAAAGCTTCACTGGATACACTTAAAAGTAGACTGAATAAAGCAGAATAAAGTGTCAATGAACCTGAAAGGAAATTCAAAGAAATTATCCAGGGAACAAAATCAATAAATGTAGAAAATAAACAACAGAGGAAGTAAATAAAGCCAAAATACTCCTTCTCTGAAAATTAACAATAAAACTGGTAACTCCTAGCAAAAATGATCAAAAATGAAAAGAGAAAATATACAAATAACCAATAACAATACTGAAAGAAGGCACATCACTGAAGATCTTACAAATTTTAAAAGGATAAAGGACAATTATGAGCAACTTTATGCCAATAATTTGATAACTCAGATGAAATGGACAAATTTCTTGGGGCACCTGTATGGCTTAGTCGGTTAAGCAACTGACTCTTGATTTTGGCTCAGGTCGTGAACTTCAGGTCATGAGATCCAGCCCCATGTTGGGCTCCAAGACTGTTGTGTAGAGTCTGCTTGTCTTCTCCCTTTCCCCTAAGGCTTGTGCACGCTCTCTTTCTCTCTCTAAAATAAATTAATTAATTAAAATCTTTTTTTTAAAGGGAAATGGACAAATTTTTTTTAGAAATCCAACATAGGATTACAAGATGAAACAGAAAATATCAATAGCTCTGTATATATTAAAAGAACTTAATTTTTTTTTAGCAAAATCTCTCACATATTTGAGTGAACAAAGTCAGGAACGAATGAGTACATATTATATGATTCCAGTTACGCGAAGTTCTAAAATCAGCAAAACAAGCTGTGGTGATAGAAATCACACCAGTGCTGCCTAGGGTGTTGGGATATCTGAGTGAAGAGTAGCATGAGGAAACTTTCTGGGAGAAGGAAATGTTCTACATCTTAAGTGGGAAAGGACTACAGAGATGTATGCATTTGTCCAAGCTCATAAAATGATACTTAAAACCTACACATCATAGGTCATAGTACCAACAACACTTCAAAATGTGACTTTTAGAAATAACCCACACCCAAAATGCAGTGCTACATCAGAAAGCTCATGTTTTTTCCATCCTATAACATTATTATAAAAGTTATCTGAAAACCCTACTTTTCTTAAAGTTAATGAATATATCAGTACTTTACTTGAGCACCTTAAAGAGCCTTTCTATATTTCTATACTTCTATTACTTCTAGAAGTAATTTTCCTTTTGCAATCTTTTATGTTATTTTCAATACATAGTTTTTGGTTTACATTTAATCAAATATCCAAAACACAATCTACATGTAATTAAGAATTCAAATAATAAAGATGAAGTAAAAATACCCCTTGGGACACCCACACCCCTTGTCTTCCAACCCACTTGCCTATGCAGAGGTAATAACCATTACTTTCAGTTTGGTGCGTATGCTCCAGACCTTTTTTGTAATGCATGTAGGCACATATTTGTGCACAGCAATATTTAGAGCTTTGTTTTACAGAAGTCCTCATGAAGCCTCTGACAAACCAGAAGTGCCTCATGAAAGAAAGACCCTATGAACGTGTTTCATATATGAAAGGACTTTTGCCCTTTCGTCTTCATACCTCTCTACCCAATATGAATGGTAGAGGAGCAAGGGCCAGCATAATGGGGGTGGGGGGCAGGAAAGAGTCAAATCTCTTCCCCAAACAAAGTTCCAGAGCCAAGAGCCAGGCCTGAAAGTGAGAGGTAGGGAGATAGTGGTTGAAAGAACAATGAATTAGCTTAAAACTAAACCTCAAAACCAGAACAGGTATTCTTAATACCTGAAAATAAGTCCACTGCCAAAAGTGAACTTATTCTTATAAATATGTAACAAGATATCAAAGGAAACTAAGATATCATCTATGAGTGAGGAAGGGAGAATAATCAAAGCAGATACATGATAATGTGGTTAGTGAGAAAGGAAGCTCTTTTCTGTTTTAGCCTTTCCAGTTCACCACATTCAAAAGAAACTCTTCATGAACCCGTAATAAGATTTTTTAGTCTTTAAAATATTTTTACAAAATACATTTTTTATTGAAATATTTTCTTATTAAGGATCTCAAACTAGTACTTTCCCTATTATAGCAACTATCCAATAGTACTAGTATCACCTACAAGTCTAGCTATTAACTATAGCCACAAATTCCAGCCTACAGGTTAAATTCAGCCTGTGATTTGTTTTGTACACCACAAACTAAAAATGGTCTTTACATTTTTACATGGTTGGGAAAAAAATTAATAATAACATTTTATAACACATTAGAATCATATGAAATTCAAATTTTATCATTCATGAATAAGTTTTTGTAAGAATGAATCCAGGGGCGCCTGGGTGGCTCAGTGGGTTAAAGCCTCTGCCTTCGGCTCAGGTCATGATCCCAGGGTCCTGGAATCGAGCCCCTCATCGGGCTCTCTGCTCAGCAGGGAGCCTGCTTCCCCCCCCCTCCCTCTCTGCCTGACTCTCTGCCTGCTTGTGATCACTGTCTGTCAAATAAATAAATAAATAAAATCTTAAAAAAAAAAAAAAAAAGAATGAATCCATACCAATTCGTTTACATATCTTGATGGCTACTTCAGGTTACATGAGTGGAGTAGTTGTGAGAGAGCATATGTGGCACACCTGTCATTTCGAACTGTTGCACAGCGCACCACAAATTGCTATGACCATGCTTTTAAAGCACAGGACAGGGTGGACTAGGTATTTCAAATTAGATAGTAAAGCACTATGTTCATTATAACACTATACTAAAGAATACAATATACTCGGACATGACCAAAAGTACTAGTTTTCCAGTGCTGTGTAACAATTTAGCAAAAATGTCAAGGCTTATAGCAATACACACTTAACTAGTTCACAGTTTTCATGGATCAGAAGTCTGGGCACAGCTCAACTGAGTCATTTGCTCAGGGCTTCATGGCTTCATTCAAGGTATCAGCCAGGCTGCATTCTCATCTGGAGGCTAAAGTAGGAAAGAATTCTCTTCCAAGCCCTTTCAGATTATGGGCAGAATTCACATTTTGGCCCTGTAACAGTAAGGGCCCCTGTTTTGCTGGCTCTGGGATGGAGGCTACCCTCGGGTCCTACACAACACCTACAGGTCCTAGAAGGTGCCTATAGTGCTGTGCCATGTAGGCTTCTCCAACATAGCCACTTACTTCAAGTCCCCCAAAAGAATCTCTAACTCCAATTTTCTAAGAATGAGTTTTATGTAAGGTAATATAACCTTCTCTCCTACCTAAGTTCCAGTCTTTGTACCCTGCTCTAATACAACAGTTGTGTCAGGTCTGGGGACCCTCACTACATGATTCCAGACCTCTCTGATGCTACCTGCCTATGGAGGATAATAAAAAAAAGAGGTCTTGGAATACCAACTAGTAGCAAAGATTTGGGCAAGGATTGATATGGCTATCCTTATTTTAATAATTATAAAATAGAATTAGACTAGGAGATTTCTAAGGATGCCCTTATATTACGGACAGTATTAAAATTGCCTGTTGAATTTGATGACGACGACTCATATATAACTTCATGATCTCTGAACCTAGTACACTACTGGGCATGTAGGGCAGTCAATAGATATTACAGATTAATAAATGAGTTATTTCTATCTCTAAACATTTCCAGGTTTTAGGTGTATAATTTCTACTTAAAGCCCCCCCAGCTACTTATCACCAGACCCCCTAACATCAGGCTCTTCGTTCACCTGAAAGACCTCAATGAGGATTTTTTGCATATGCCAACCAGTCTGCTACCCATGCTCCCAAGAATGTTCTGGATGAGATAGCATTCCCTTGCCTGAGTTACTCTGTTAATACTATCTGCTTTTCTGTCTTCTGTAGTGATTCATCCTAGCACCAAAGAAAAATCAGTTCTGGAAACTGAAGATACTCTTTCAGCTCTACCTAACGCCAATAGACCATGAGTCACAAATCCAAATGCCCAAACAAGTAAGGCAGGTAAACTGTATGAGTGAATCAAGCAGAGACTAAGACCATAAAGAATACTAGGGACTACAGCAAACTAGAAAGCAAATACTCCACTTGAAAGGGGCAGTTATTACTCAGCTGTAAATATTATCAGTGCCATTGAAGAATCTAGACATACCAATTTTTCCGGAAAATGCAGAAGCTGTGTGTGTGTGTGTGTGTGTGTGTGTGTGTGTAATCTCTGCAGTTGGTATTTGCTGAGCACTTACTACACTAAGTATTTTAAATAGATTAATTCATAAATTCTCAAAACAGTTTTTTACCAACAAGGAAACTAAATTTTAAAGAAATCACATGGCACGAGCAGCATCATGAAGTTAGTAACTGATAAGGTGAGAAATTATTTAAAAAAGGAGAATTCCTGAGTTCATATTCTTACCCACTTTACTTTCTCATGTTGTTCTTGCTAACTGTCTGACCTCTCAAAATACAGACTGTTCCCTTCTAGCTGGATCTGCAGCCTGGGACTTCCTTCTGCCTTTTGCCATCCTATATTCTCAGTATTCTATAACACCTCGATACTGGCCAATCCTAATCTGAACCAAACTGGGCGGGGGTGGGGGAGGGGGACGACCACCACTCAACAAGCCCCATTCATGTACACAGGGCTCCAAGACATTTCTGAACAAAAAGACCATACACACACACACACACACACACAGAACAGAAGAAAAAAATCATTAACCTACAAAATTGTAACATGGTGTCTGACTATGATATATATATACCTTTCTATTTAAATATCCTATTTTTTAAGAGTTAACAACTGTAACTATGTATATTCTTACCAGTAATACTTGGAGACATGAAACATTAATAAACTTCTGGAAGATGGGAAGAAACGAATATACTACAGGTGAAAGAGTGAAGGAAGCAAAATCCCAAACTAAGTGCCAGAAAATACAACAGGTAAGTAAAGAAGTGATCTGCCTAACTAGAAGTCCACAAAGGCTTCCTAAAGGAAGGTGAAATAGTGAGCACAAAAGAAGAAGGGACGGGAGGCAGGGGTAAAATGGGGGAATGGGAAAACTGTTACTAACTAAGATTAACTATCTCCTATGTAAAACAAAACAAAGCAAAACAAAATAAGAACAGACCTCTAAAGAAGCTAAAGGAGGGTCCAAAGGAGAACATGGGGAAGGGAAAATTATACTCTGGCATCACAAAATGAAACCTATCCCCATCTGGCATTCTGAAGAACTCCTTGCCTACAGACTGGTGCCCTGAGTACTCATTCTAATGTGGAAACTCAGAGTCAATAAGCACAATCGTGTATACATGACACCAAGAGACTAATGAACCAACAATTCAGAATTACTATATTTGGGAAGAAAGCTAATTATATGAAAGAAAAATACAAACAAAAAAAGCAAGTAGGGGCACCTGGGTGGCTCAGCGGGTTAAGCCTCTGCCTTCGGCTCAGGTCATGATCCCAGGGTCCTGGGATCAAGCCCCGCATCGGGCTCTCTGCTCAGCAGGGAGCCTGCTTCCCCCTCTCTCTTTGCCTGCCTCTTTGCCTACTTGTGATCTCTCTCTGTCAAATAAATCTTAAAAAAAAAAAAAAAAAGGCAAGTAAAAAGTCTGGAAAAAAAAGATCACCCACACAAAAGAAGAGAAAAACTACCAAAAATAATAACTAGATCCGGAGAGGCTTTTGAGAAGAACAGTAATATAGAGGGAGAATGACAAAATAATGCTACATTAAATGGAATAAGCAAAGATCAAGTGGGGAAACAATCTTAATAAACAAAACAAAAATAAGAAAACAAAGGAAAACACACAGGATGAAGCAATCAAACACCTCCAACTTCAAATTAATAATTTCTTTTTTTTTTAAGATTTTTATTTATTTATTTGACAGACAGAGATCATAAGTAGGCAGAGAGGCAGGCAGAGAGGAGGAAACAGGCTCCCCGCCGAGCAGAGAGCCGGATGCAGGGCTAGATCCCAGGACCCTGAGATCATGACCTGAGCCAAACGCAGAGGCTTTAACCCACTGAGCCACCCAGATGCCCCTCAAATTAATAATTTCAACAAATGCAAAGGACAGAGAAAATTAAGAAAACTTTTCAAAGAAAATTTTCCTGAACTAGAGCAAAAAGGGCCCAAAGAACACTAATCAGGAAGGATACCCTCCGTTTATGGCATCGTTATTTATTTAAAACAGTCAAATTATGGAAGTAGCCCAAGTGTCTATCAATAGATCAAAGGGTAAAGAAGATATGGTATATGTATTCAATGGAATGTTATTCATCCATAAAAAAATAAAATCTTGTCATTTGCAATAACACAGATGAAGCAAGAAAGTTTAAGGCTAGGCAAAATAAGTCAGAGAAAGACAAATACAGGATGTCACTCATATGTGGAATTTAATAAACAAAACAAACTAACAAAGGGAAAAAAAGAGCAAGAGGGAGACAAACTAAGGAACAGATTCTTAACTATAGCAAACTGATAGTTACCAGACAGGAGGGGGTGTGAGGATGAGTGAAATAGGTTAACTAGGTGATGGGGAAGAAAGAGTAAACTTACCACTATGAGCACTGAGTAAAGTACAGAATTGCTGAATCACTATATTGTATACCTGAAACTAATATAAAACTGTAGGTTAACTATATTGGAATTACAATAAAAAACAATAAAAAATTTTTAATCCTAGCATACTACTTGGTTCTCCAGCATGTCCTAACAATGCAAGCACGGTTCATTGATTTTCAGGTTTTAGAATCAATCCTACCCCAAAAATGCAAGATAAATGTTACAGAAGAGAATATAAATTGTCCAACCTTGATACAATTGACAAATGCTCAGCTGTTAAGTGGAAGTAGAAGTGGTAAAAGAAACAAGAGAAATAAGAGTATCTGTACCTTACAAAGTGTGGAGTAAAGACATAATGAGGGAAAAAAAGAGACAGTGAGAGAATGTAAAATTCTAGAATAAAACAGAAATGTAAAAATGTTATTTAAAATGTCAAAGGTAAGCAATAGAGGAAGTAAAAATAGTAACTTTCCAAACATTTAAAGACAGAAGGGTAACTGGAAATGTGTAGGCTAAAATTATATCACTGTTAGTAGAAAATTCTAAGATAATACATCTGCCAAAAAAAAAAAAAAAAAGACAATTTTACTTCCTCTGGTCTAATTTGAATACCTCTTATTGATTTTTCTTGTCTGACTGCTGTGGCTAGGACTTCCAGTACTATGTGGAAGACAAGTGGTAAGAGAGGGCATCCTTGTCTTGTTTTTGATCTTAGAGGAAAAGCTTTCAGCCTTTCACCACTGAATATGATGTTACCTATGGGCTTGTCACACATGGCCTTTATTATGTTGAGGTACTTTCTTCTATACATAATTTCTCAAGACTTTTATCATGAACAAATGTTGAATTTTGTCAAAGGCTTTTTCTGAATCTATTATGGTGCTCACACAATTTTTATCCTTTATTTGGTTAATGTGCTGTATTACATTTATTGATTAGCAAATGTTGAAGGATCCTTGCATTCCAGGCTTAAATCCCACTTGATCATAGTATATGATCCTTTAAATGTTCCAGTAAATTAAGTTTGCTAGTGTTGTGTTGAGGATTTTTGCATTTATATATATTAGGGATATTGGTCTGTAATATTTTTTTCTTATAGTGCCCTTATCTGGCTTTGGCATCACAGTAGTACTGGCTTCGTGAAATGACTTTAGGAGTATTACTTCCTCTTCAGTTTTTGGAAGAGTTTCAGAAGAACTGTATTCATCCCTCTTTAGATGTTTAGTAGAATTCACCAGTAAAGCCCTGTTATTTTGTGGTGGTGGTTGTTGTTGTTGGGAGATTTTTCATTGCTAATTCAATCTCCTTAGTAATTACAAGTCTATTAAGATTTTCTATTTCTTCCTGAATCAATCTTAGTAGGTTGTTTGTTTCTATGACTTTATTTTTTCAGATTACACAATTTTTTGGCAATAATTGCCTACAAGAGTCTCTTACAAGCTTTTGTATTCCTGCAGTATTAGCTGCAGTAACTCCTCTTTTATTTCTAATTTTGAGTCTCCTCTTTTTTTCTTAGGCTAGCTAAGACTTTATCAATTTTATCCTTAAAAGAACAACTCTTCATTTTGTGATCTTTTCTGTTGTTCTAGTTTCTATTTCACTTAGCTCTGCTCTGATCTCATTATTTCCTTCTTTCTGCTAACTTTGAACTTAGTTTTTTCTTCTTCTAGTTCTTTTTCTTTTACCTTGAACTATAAACTTTAGGTTCCTTTATATGAGGTCTTTACTCTTTTTTTTAAAAGATTTTATTTATTTATTCATGAGACAGAGAGAGAGAGAGAGGCAGAGGGAGAAGCAGACTCTGCACTGAGCAAGGAGCCAAACACAGCACTCAATCCCAGGACCTTGGGATCATGACCTGAGCGGAGCACAGATGCTTCACCATCTGAGCCACCCAGGCTCGCCTTTCTTTATTCTTAATATAGGCTCTTATCACTATACATTTCTCTCTAAGAAGTATTTTTGTTATATTCATTAGTTTTGGTATGCTATATGTCCGACAATTCTACCAAAAACTGTTAGCTATAACAAACAAATTTAGTAAAGTTACAGGACACAAAAATCAACATACAAGAATCAGTGAACTTCCATATACTAACAATGAATGCTCTGAAAAAGAAATTATAAAAGCAATCCCATTTACGATAGGATCAAAAAGAATTAAATACTTGGAAATAAATTTAACCAAGGAGGTGAAAGACCTATACAGTGAAACATGTAAGACATTAATGAAAAATATTGAGGAGGCGCAAATACAACAAAGAGAGCCAATGTTCTTAAATTGGTAGAATTAGTATTGTTATAATGATTAAATAACCCAAAGTGATCTATATATTCAACACAATCCTTATCAAAAATCCAAGGGCTTTTCTTACAGACAGAAAAAACAATGCTAAAATTCACAGAGAACCACAAAAGACTCCAAATACCAAACCAATCCTAAGGAAGAACAAGGCTGAAGGCATCACACTTCCTGACTTCAATCTATATTACACAACTCCAGCAATCAAAACAACATGGTATTGGCATTAAAATAAAAAAAAGGACACATAAATCAATAGAACAAGATAGAGAACCCAGAAATCAATCCAAACATATATGGTCAACTAATCTTTGACAAGAGCACGAAAAACATAAAATGGGGAAAGGATGGTCTCTTCAATAAATGGTGTTGGGACAACTAGACATCCACATGCAAAAGAATGAAAGTGGACCCCTATCTCACATCATTCACAAAAATTAACCCATAATGGGCCAAAGACTTAAATACAACACCTGAACCTCTAGGAGAAAACAGAAAAAAATCTTCCTGACACTGGTCTTGGGAATGAATGTTTTAAATATGACACCAAAAGAATAGATAACAAAAGTAAAATGAACAGGTAGGACTACATCAAACTAAAAGTCTTCTGTAGCAAAAGGAAACCTCCAATGAAATAAAATGGCAACCTATGGAATGAGAAAAAGTATTTGCAAATCATATATCTGATAAGGAGTTAATGTCTAAAATATATATGGAACCCATACAACTCAATAGTAAATAATGTGATTAAGAAATAGGCAATGACCCGAATGTTTATAGCAGCAATGTCCACAATAGCCAAACTATGGAAAGAACCTAGATGTCCATCAACATATGAATGGATAAAGAAGAACTGGTATATATACACAATGGAATACTATGCAGCCATCAAAAGATATGAAATCTTGCCATTTGCAACGACATGGATGGAACTACAGGGTATTATGCTGAATGAAATAAGTCAATCAGAGAAAGACAATTATCATATGATCTCCATGATGTGAGGAATCTGAGAGGCAGAGTGGAGGGTTTGGGGTGTAGGGAAGGAAAAAATGAAACAAGATGGGATCAGGAAGGAGACAAACCGTAAGAGATTCTTAATCTCATAAAACAAACAGAGGGTTGCTGGGGAGGTGGGATGGTAGGGATAGGGTGGATGGGTTTGTACATTGGGGACGGTATGTGATATGGTGAGTGCTGTGAATTGTATAAGCCTGATGATTCACAGATCTGTACCCTTGGGGCAAATAATACATTATATGTTAATAAAAATAATTTAAAACAAAAACAAAACAAAAAAGAAACTGAATTTGTAGATAAAAAAGCCCAGATGGTTTCTCTGGTGAATTCCACCAAACACTTAAGTAAGAAATAATACTCACTCTACACAAATTTTTCTAAAAAATTAAAGAGAATTACTTCCCAACTCAAAAAAAAAAAAAAAGAAAAGAAAGAAAAAAGAAAAAGAAATAGGCAATGATCTGAATAGCCATTTTTCCAAAGAAGATATACTAACAGGTATACAAAAAAGGTGCTCAACGTCACTAGTTATCATGCAAGTGCAAATCAAAACCACAGTGAGATTATTACTTTATACCTGTTAGGACAGTTATTATCAAAAAGGTAAGAATTAACAAATGTTGGCAAGGATATGGAGAAAAGCAAACCCTTGTGTACTGTTAATGGAAATATAAATTAGTATAGTCATTACGGAAAATAGTAGGAAGGTTCCTCAAAAAATCAAAAATAGAAGTACCATATGATCCAATAATCCTGTTTCTGGGTATATACCCAAAGGAAACTGAAGTAAGTATCTCAGAGAGATATCTGCATTGCCATGCTCATGGAAGCACTATTTCCTAATACCCAAGATATGGAGACAAACTGTGTCTGTCATACATGAATGGAAAAAGAAAACAGGCTATATTCAATGGAACATTATTCAGCCATGAAAAGGGAAGTAAGTTCTGCCACTGGGACACCATAAATGAAACTCTAGAGCATTATACTAAGTGAAATACACTAGACAGAAAGACAAATACTACAGGGAACTGCTCATTTGTAGAATCTAAAAAAAAAAACAAAAACATAAACAAAAACAAAAAAGTCCAACTCATAGAAACAGAGTAGAATGGTGGATGCCAGGCACCAAGAGAAATGGAGAGAAGTAGGTCAAAGGGCAAACTTTCAGTTATAAGATCAGTAAGTTCTGAGAACCTAATGTACAGCAGGGTGACTACAGTTAGTAATACTGTATTGTATTTTAATAATACTGTATTGTATATTTAAAATTTGCTTGGAGTAGATAACTGTCCTTACCAACCATCCAAAAAAAAAAAAAGTAATTATGTAATGGATTTGTTAATTAACTTGATTGTGATAATCATTTTACAATGTACACAAAACATATTGTACACTTTACATAAAATTTTGTCAATTATGCCTCAGTAAAGCTAGAAACAAATAAAATTAAAATTAGAAAAAAATTTTTTAATTTGACATAGGGAGCACCCAGGTGGGTCAGTTGGTTGAGCGTCCAACTCTTGATTTAGCTCAGGTCTTGATCTCTCAATAGTGAGTTCAAGCCCTGCATGCACTGAGCTCCATTCTGGGCATGAAGCCTACTAACAATAAAATAATCTGAGATAGAATCAAAGAGAATAATATATGCATATTATTTTTAATTATAGAAATACTACCTAAAGCATTTAAAACACTAAAATGCATTTAAAGCATTAAAAAAATTTAAAGCATTAAAATGACAGTCTTTTAATTCTTCCTCAAGGGTTAAAAAAAGTGGTTTTATCTACTAAAAAATTCAAATATTAGAGATATGAGGAAGACACTATTATTTATACATCTTTCTCTTATTTTAATATTCTAGCATGCAGTCATTAATTTAATAAAAATATTAATTCTAACATGAATAAATACTTAGTCCTAAAATAACTTAAAAACACTGTCAAAATCTAGAAAGAATATTTCAAGTTATTAAAAAGTAAAGTAGTAAGTGCCTCTACAAATCATATTTTTTGTTTTGGTTTGGTTTGCTTTTACTTTGAATGAAAATAGAGTCCACTAGTACTGGAACTCTTAACCTGAAATCCATGGACCTCCTGAGCATTTTCTTAAGACAGAATCCATAACTTTCAACAGACTGTAAGATTATATGACCCTAAAAAAGTTAAGAACCACTTAATAGTATATCATTTTCTCACTAAATTATAGATGCATTTTTAGAAACAATCTATCCTAAAAACTAACATCTCTACTTTATTTAAAAGCCAGCCTTGTTAGAAAAAAGTATTTAGGGCAGTTTACAATATACACACTACAAACCAACTGAGAAAATTTTCAAGTTAGGAAATCAGGCAAGCAGCTAGGTCATGCTAGAAATATAACTATGTAATACTAAATACAAAATGGATACCACATAGTTCAGTACCCATACTTAACAAATTTATTTTTCTGATTTCTAATAGTCAAGCAAAAACAGAAATATAAGCAGATACAAGATTCAGAATGTCCATTAAAGTCACCCCAGTTGCTAAAAGCCCACAAATAATCATAGTACTATTATACCTACAGATACAGTAATACTAGCAAAAAAACATGTCTCTCAGAAGTTTTAAATTTAAAAACTACAAGGAAGAAAATGGAAAAACAGGGTGCCTGGGTGGCTCAGTGGGTTGGGCCGCTGCCTTCGGCTCGGGTCATGATCTCGGGGTCCTGGGATCAAGTCCCACATCGGGCTCTCTGCTCAGCGGAGAACCTGCTTCTCTCTCTCTCTCTGCCTGCCTCTCTGCCTACTTGTGATCTCTCTCTGTCAAATAAATAAATAAAATCTTTAAAAAAAAAAAAAAAAAATGGAAAAACACAACATGAAAACTTAAAAATTTGGCATCCAGAGAAATAAAAACTACTGAGAGAACAAGTATCATACAAATATGCCTAGCATACACCTTCTCATAAGGCAAATTAAATAATGATCCATATGGCCTAAGGATTTTTTTTTTTTTTTGCCTAAGGATATTTTAACTTTTATTTAAAAGATACTATCCTTTTAACTGAAACCCTGAACTATCTATAACCAAAAGAATGGACAAGAATTTAATTAACATGCATGAAGCTACATGAATGTGCATAAACACTAGCAAAATATTTACAAATTATGTTTGATTCTGTCACTATTTTCAGCATACTGACTTAAATACCTGCATTTAAAAGATATAATTTATTCAAGGGATGTATTTTAAAATTATCCTCAAGAACTGATAAACAAATACAAATAATCAATTGTTTTGCTTTTATGAACAAATACAATTTTGCTGTAACATCCACTAAGAAAGATTAAAAAAAAAAAGACCTGCTAAATACAGAAAACATCACACATAATCTGATTTAGATGAACAGAAATGTAGGCCACTGGCATACTCCTAATTTGATGATCAATGATGAATCTTCAAAACATAAAATAGAAAATCAGATTCTCTAATCTTCATGGGCCAATAATTTAATACATTACAGAGCCAACTGGCCTTCTTTAGATTGCAACCACATAAAACAGAGTAAGTAGTCTGAGAACATGTCAGTATAGTATGTTGTACCTCATAAAAAAAACACCCAGAGCTAGCAAAAGCTTTCAAATATTAATGAGCCGTTCTAAATTTTTTAAAATGCTTATTAATACTCCATCTAGCTTCCAAAATATTGCTGTAATACATATAGAATTGTTCCATGTATCTGTACTATTAAGTATGAAAATTTCCTGTGGTCATCTTTTCATGTTCAACATGTCTGTCAGTGTTTTTTGCAAATACAAAATTAGAAATAATGGAAATTTTAAAATTAATTGTTTTTCATGTTACTTGTCACAGCATTGATTTCTCAATGCTTTATAACTTAAATGAAAAAGTCCCTATTTAGTATATGAAATGACCCATTCAGCATTTCAAATGCCTTATTCAGTCTCTAAAAATTACATTACAATACATGTCTGCAGGCTTCTCCGAAATTTAAATGAGTAAGGATATTTGCGATGTGATGGCTAGCCGGCATATCACATGCTTCTATTAGCAGCAAGTGTCCCAGTTAGTGGTTTCTGGCATGAGCTCAACTGTGGTTGTCTAAGAAAAGACTAAACACTTATTTTTAAAAGCTAAATCATTAACTGTAATGTCAAAAATGGAGATTAATTTCTGTAATTACATACTACAGAAACTTATTTTGTCTCGGAAAACATTTAGTAACTATCATCAACAACACTACAGTTTTGAAACCTGACTTCAGTGATGCCCCCTGTATATTCCTCTCAAGATCCAGGAAACTCTAGTCTAAAAATTGCCCCCAGTTCTATTAGAACAGGGTTTCCCAAAGTGTTGATCATAACCCTAAATCAGTGGGTTGTTCAACTAATATAAGAAGTCTTGAGCAGCACTTTTTTAAATGAAATAGTATTATACAGAAAAGAAAATGGAATACACAAAGATCATAAAGATAGTTTTGTTCAGTGAGATTTTGTTTTTGTTCTTTTTATCAATGTGTATGTATCCACGGGTCACAATGGAAAATACATCTTTACAGGTTGTGATAAACAGATTTCTATGAGTTATGGTCAGAGAAGATTTCTAAGTTTGAAAGCTGTAATAAATATGTAACAGCACAGAAGTATCAAACCATGCTAGGTTATAATCAGCTATAAGTGAGTCAAATTTTAAAGAGAAATTTTATTAAAGCCTAAATTTTCTTAATATACATAAACATTACTGAATATCTAATTCAGTAAATTTTCTATCTAGGTGTGACTCTTTTCTAGTAACTAGGATATGACTGTATCATAGGTCTTCAAAATATCTTTTATGCCTCCTCTCTTTATTTTCACAGGTGAACTTATACTCTCATTGGTAATACCCCTTATCATAGCTAAGGAGTCTCAATGGTTGGAACAGGAAGGAAGTTTAATTTGAAAATATCCAGCCCCCTAAACATTTATTACATGTGCAGCCAGAGAAGCATAAGTTACCCTCATCTCCTGCCCCTTTAAGCGTCATGGGAATGAAAAATCAACCAGAGGTCACAGTAAATTTCTATTAATGAAAAATTCACAAGATCAATCTCTATGAGCAGGTCACCTCACTGTAAAATTGCAAACACGGTTGCAAATCCCAATCATAGGAACAGTATTAAATTTAAACTCCAAGCAGTCAAGGAAAAGTCATGTTCTGTTTTGAGGGACTCACTTGCATTCAACAAATACTTACTGAATATCTACCCTGTACCAAACACAATCCAAGGGTCTGGGGATATACGAATGAACTTGTCCCAGAACAGGTCTCACCATGCCCTTTTAAGTCTATCTACTTCATGAATTCCATGGCACAGTAGTATACTTTTTATATCGATTAAAAAGGATATCCTTCTGTATCCGAGCAAAACTAAAAACAGTTGGTTCCCAGGAGTTATGTTCTATAAAACTGCAGCAAACTCTGAAACAAGAACAACGGACCAATGCTCCTAGGGAAGATAAATGGTTCAGTTCCTGCAAGCCTCTGGTCACAACATTGTCAGCAAACGATTAATATACAACCTTGTTCACGAATGTTTCTGTGTAAAGATGCCTTATTTTAATACATCTTGTTGAGTCATTAACATTGAACTTGGAGCCAACAGCACTAAAATTCACACCTGAAATAAGCCCATGTAACACACATTTTCTCAAGAAGGCATATCACACAGGCTTTTTGAGTATAGGGAACACTGGGAAGCACTTCCATACTACATTTGGGGGTCATTTTAAACAGCAAAATCACCCCCCAAAAAGCATTAAATATGCCCCAAAAAACAAAACAAAAAGGCAGAGCATCACCTTGTTCAGTTTTGGGTGGGAACATGCATGTTGGATAATTCAAATTTTTTGCCACTCTGCACATGTACATGTACATATCATGAGTGCCTGGGAAAGCACCAAGAATGTTGATCTGGGGGCTACAAATAAATTTCAGCAAGTACAGAAATCTGCAAATATAGAGTCTGTTAATAATGAGGATCAACCCTAATTGATGAGGGGAATTTCCTCTCTTTAAACATATTCCTGTCTAATAAGTAAGAAATGACAGAATTCAAGTATCGTCATTATGCAACTCCTATAATGGAAGTAGGTAAGTATCACTTGCTGTTAACGTCACCAAAAAAAAAAAAAAAAAAAAAAGATAACCTTTGAGCTTCCTGATGGAAGAAAAAAAAATTAAAGTGAACCTAATGAAACCTCTACATTTTACAACCAATTTACAGGAAAGACAAGGCACAATGCTTTTACTTCTCAAACTTAAGATAGCCCATTTATTTTATCTGATGTCCTGAAGGGCAGGAATAGTTTACTGAACTCTATCTCCCCATTATCTATTATAATACATAATACATAGCAGACATTTATTAAATGTTCGTTGAATAAATGAGTAAATGAATGAATGAGTGAACAATCTACCTCTTAGAAGTTTAGGAATGTTAATTTATAAGATCATGTCTTTTTCAAGGAAAGAGGAAAAGAAAAAGGTATGGACAGACAGGCAATTTATAGCTCAAAGTGGGGTAACACCTCACGAATCAAAGGTCATTTATACTGTAGTTTCTAATCTCCAAAACGTAGCAATGAACCAGAAGAAAAAAAAATGAATGTACTAAAAGAGGTCACAAAATGCATATTTTGCTCATTAAACAAAAAGAGCCCTTAAACTATATTTTACTTTAATCTTAAAATAATTCTAGTACGTCTATTATTAGAAAATCAAACACAGCAGGAACAACTGAAGTGACTAGTAAAAATGTGACAGAAAACAAAGACAACCTTATACACCTTGATAAATTCAGACAATCTATGCATCACAGGACACTTTGTAACTGATGTGCAGAATGAGAACCCTGACTCAGCAGATCTGAACATGTTTAGAAAACACTGAGTAGTAATCACTTAAAAAAAAAATACTAAAATAAAAAAACTTTAGTATAAATTCAGTCTTCTAATTTATCTAACAGGTCATTGACTGATAAAACCAGATAAATGAAAAGGTACTTCAGAAAAGTCAGTAGCTGCTTCATACATAGTTCTCCTAATGAAATTCTATTTTTCTTTTTAACTTCAGTGCTAATTTCTAAATTTGTAAAAATATATATAATTATCAAGTGTAGGCAAAGGTCACAAAATTAAAAGGTTCACTCAAGAGTATCGACATCTGAGGGATGCCTGGCTGACTCAGGCAGTTAAGTGTCGGCTCAGGTCATGATCCCAGGTTTCTGGGATCGAGCCCCACATGGGGGAGGGATCCTTGCTCAGTGGGGAGCCTGCTTCTTCTTCTACCCCTCCCCCTGCTGCTCTCTCTCTTTCTCTCTCTCTCTCTCTTTCTCTTTGACAAGTAAATAAAACCTTTAACAAAAAAAGAGTATCAACGTTTGATAATTTTACTTAGGAAGCTAATATCGTCAATTCTCATCATAGAAATAAATTAATATTATAACTGACAATAAATCATAGATAACCAAGTTAATTTCTACAAAATTCTATAATGAAATGTGCAACAAGTGATAGAAAAGCTTAAACTATCACTTCTCCAGACTAAGGATTTCTTTCTGCTTGGACCAAACCACAGGAATCTTTCTCCAAATAAGTGCTGTAGCCAGAAGATAGAGACAGAGAATTGAAAGACACTTTAAGTCCCAATATGGCACCAGGGTTAAGGCCTAGTTTTTCTTTTCTTTTCTTCCTTTTTTTTTTTTTTTAAAGATTTATTTATTTGAGAGACAGAAAGTATGGCGGAGGGGCAGAGAAAATGGGAGAGTCTCAAGCAGACTCCATGCTGAGTGCAGAACCCAATGATGTGGGTATCAATCTCACAACCCTGAGATCAGGACCTAAACCAAAACCAAGAGTCAGAAGCTTAACAGACTATACCACCCAGGTGCCTCAGGCCTGGTTTTTCTTACAGAGATCAGGGATGGCTCATCTAAGCCAGAAAGAAAAGCTCCAAAACATCATGAAGATTGCATTCCCTAAAAACTGAGGTTCCCCTAAATCACTATCTATCTGATAGGTCTACAGCAATGAAAATATCATGTTCAGGGTGAATATTATTGCCATGGTATTTTGGTATGCAATCAAATTAACAAGCTATTATTAAAAAGTAATTCAATACAGGAAATTTAAAGTTTAGGAATTACTTATTACTAGAACTCTTCAACATTACTGGTGGGACTACAAAACGGTATACAGCTGCTCAGGAAAAGTTTGGCAGCTTCTCATAAAGTTAAACATACACTTATCATATGACCAATAATTCTAATCCTAGGAACTTAGTAAGTCAAGTGAAATTTTCAATTCACCAAAAAGGGAAAAAAAAAAAAAAACTGCACACAAAAATGTTCAGGGCAGCTTTATTCCTAACTGCCAAAAATTGGAAACAAATGCTTCAAATGGTGAATAGATAAACATGCCCAGGTACATCCATATAATGGAACAGTGCTCAGGAGCAAAAAGAAATGACTGACACATGCTTCACCGTGACTGAATCTCAAATACCCTATGCAAAGGGGAAGGAGCTAGATTCAAAAGGCTGCATACCACACAGTTCCATTAATATGCTATTCTGAAAAAGGCAAAAGTACAGAAACTGAGAACAGATCAGGGGTTGTTAGGGGCTGGGAGTGGGAGAAGGGGTTTACTACAAAGGGGCAGAAGGAGGGAAATATTTGGACCTAACGGAATTGTTGTGTGCACGGATAGCGGCGGGGAGTGAACTTTAGTGTGCAAAAATGTAAAAACAGGAAAAAGAAAAAAACTTTATCTAATATAAAAAAAAAACCTTGTAACAAAATCATAATTAAGTGAAATGTTCCAAAAATTGAATACTTCCTTTAAATTTTCTGGCTAGCCCATAAATGCCTTTAATTTCAACTCCTACCATTTAAAAAAAGAAAACCTTTCTATAAAGTATTTCTCTACTTTTAAGCCTAAGTAGCTAAGTCAGATGCTTGTGTTTATTAGGATATTTAAAGTAGGGCCAATTTATTTGTGTGAGATATCTCATACAACAATGAAGATGCCCACTAAATTGGTTTGGAGTGAGCACAGTGCCTCAGGAAGTATTTAATCAAGGTTCTTCCATGTTAATTCTCCCTAATAAAAAAGATGAAATGATTAATCCATTCATTCAACAAACAAGTAATCACGAGAGGCCTATCATGTGCCAAATACAGGAAATGAAATGGCACACAAGACAATCAATCCCTGACATCCCACAGCATAAACAAACAATAATGTAAAGTATGCTATGTACAAGAGAATTACAGCACTTTCCGAGCACACAGCAAATGCATATAACCTAACTATGTAAGCTCGAAATCTTCCATTAGTAACTATACTGTAAAATACCTACCATCTTGGTGAATTCAAAAACACAACAGAAAAAGCATGCACAACCGTGCTCACCACCCCATCACCCCCTCAGTGTTTAGGGAGGGAAACAAAGCAAAAGACCACGTACACAGAACACTAATAAGCAATTCAATATTCATTCCCCTATAATAAGGTCCTCTTCAGGGAAATTCCAAAATATGCAGATTTATTTGTCACCTTTCCCACCAGCAGGGCATTTTTTCCTGATTCAGAATACCATACATAATCCTGAACTTATCTTGTTAAGAAATAGGATTTCAAAGGAGGGGAGGGTGGAGTAATAAAGAAAAGGAGAGAAAAGAAAAAAACAGAAAAGATGGTCAGGGAGGGGGGAAAAAAAAAAGCCAGTTAAGTATATAGATTTTTGCAGTGAAGTCTTAAAAACAAATTAAGGAAGTTTAAGGAAACTAAAACAGAGGCATTACAACCACACCCCTGCTTCTTTCTGTAATGAAAAAGGAAGCCAAGAGGACTGCCTGCAGGTGCTTTGGTATGAAGTTACCATGTGCAGAGGTAAAATTATATAATCCCAAGGACTAAACAGAGTGTGTGATGAATACTCGGCTACACCAGTTACCCGAAACATTTTCCATCCCGAGCATCCTAATTACACAATGCTCCTGGGACCACACTGGAGCCCACAGGACAGGGGTTAATAACTTAGTGCCAAAAAAACAGAAAAGCTTTCAACAACTATTGAACAAACACAGATTAAAATAAAGTGCCTCTTGGTATGTATGTATTTACAAGAGAAAAAAAAAAAAAGCACTAGGAATTGACTAGCATCTTACTGAAACTCCATTTCAGAGGAATAAGATGCTGAGTAGTTTCAATGAAGAAACAAGAAGTAGAAGCAAATTAATGCAGTTTCCACAGGTCCCTTTCCAAAGTTCTTAGAGTCAAGCATGTTCTGGAATCCTGAATTTTAGGGGATTTTTGACAGGTGATACAGAGTGTATGCACCACATAACTTGTAAAAAGGCTGTGATGACACACAGAAGTCTGGAACAGGACATTATAATCAAATTTACTATTTCTGCAGTAAAACCAACAAATCTATGAAATAAAGACACAACAGTTCAACATAAGTTTTACGAAAAAATCAATTTATGCCAAACATACAAGAAAATATTTTTGGTTTCCAGAGCATTATGGATGTTAAAATTGTTGATAAGGAAACAGTACCCATTGCTCAGTCACTGTGTGTGCAAAGTGTTACTGGAAGCCTTATAATCATGTGATTTTCTTGTGGAATTTTGGTGAACACAAAATAATTCTAAAAGTCTTCTCCAGGTTCACAAAGAACATGTCCTCTACAACTCCATCCACTTCAAAATTTCTTTACCACAAATTGTCCTTCTAGGGCAGTTTACAAAAGTCTAACGCTTGAAATTTACAGAGGAACTGCAAAACCCAATTTTGCCACCATGCAAACAATGTTCCTTGAGTGGAATTTAACATATTAAACTCATCATAAAATGGTCCGTCAGGGCGCCTCGGTGGCTCAGTGGGTTGGGACCTCTGCCTTCAGCTCAGTCATGATCCCAGGGTGCTGGGATGGAGCCCCGCCATTGGGCTCTCTGCTCAACGGGGAGCCTGCTTCTCTCTCTCTCTGCCTGCCTCTCTGTCTACTTGTGATCTCTGTCAAATAAATAAATAAAATCTTTAAAAAAAAAAAAAAAAAAGGCCTGTTCTCATTGTATCACAACAGGCTGTAACTGGTAGGGTGTTTATGACCTAGGAAATATGGCACAAAAGAGGACCCTAACTGTCATAAATGACAAGATACAAAAACCACAAAATCCTTTTATCATAGTACATCTACATGTATACAATCACTGACTAAATAAGTCATAGACAACATACTATATTACACAATGTACTATAACTGAAGTAAATTATTTCCACTTAGGGGAAAACAGAGATATTTCTCATTGACAATGGTATAAAAAAGAGGAAAGCAGTACGCATGCAGTTAAACTATTAATGCCTCTTTCAACCTTATGTTCCAGGAAAATACAATACAGTGATATTATAAATATGATAAATATAAGCTATGACTAATAAACTTTTGATTAGCAACAACTCTTGTCTTATACTTTAAAGATACAACTGTTTTTATCACTTAGGTTTCTTAAGATTCTCAGAGGCATCTGAGATGATGTTTTAATTTATTCTTGATAAACTTCCCTTTAACAAATATTCAAAACTTCAACAATCCTCTAATTTGGGGGCTGTATGTAGCAAAAACTGCTAATAACCAATGAATATAGTGGCATCACTAAGGATTCTGGGTACGAAACTATGAAGAGAAGTCACTTTGTAAACCTGGTCCTCTTGCAAATGTTTCCTATACATTTCTTGTCTCACTTGGACACCCTTATCTCAATTAAAAAGAGAACTTGAAAGTTAAGAGCTAAGAGATGTGTAAAAAGGGAAAGAGAAGAAATCAGACATTTTCAACCATCCCACACACTGGAATCACTTATAATAACCCTAAAATATATCAGCACCCCACCCCCAGATTCAAATATCAATTATCAGGGGTAGAATCCCTCTACCCATCATGTTTTTTAAGGTCCCCAAAAAATGGTTAATGTGAAGTCAGGGCTGAGAACCACCGTGACACATAGCCCTCCTCACAAACACTTTTCTCTTATTTCTAGCCAGTGGTAGCTGGATTATCTTTAAAATTACCCCTTTTTGTTCTCATTTACTCCGTCACAGAAAAAAATTTACTAATCTTGAATTAGAAGATTTTAAACAAGTGCTTATAATAAAAGACATTTTGATTTATCTCACATTCTCATTCCCAATCCTCAGGATTTTATTTTTCATTCAGTCTTCACAAACAACTTCATCAGTACTTGGCAACTAAAATGTGTATCAACAGTGGAACATACAATAAACATACATATGACACATACTGTTATCAACCTGTAACAGATTATCAGAAAATACCCACACCCAAAGGAATGATTCTAAAGAGCTGACTACATTTGGATATTTCATGAACTATAAACTACTTTCAGAACTCAAATGTACAAAAGAATATGAGCCACAATATGCTCACATTCATATGACAGAAAAAAGAACTCAGTACATCACCTACCATTTTTTAAATGAAAATTGGTATTACAAGATTCCACATCTTTAAGATGTATACTTTTTTTGATTCACATTATTTTCAGATCTCTAGAATAAAAGAATATAAAATAATACCTTAAAAATATGCAACTACAAATACCAGTTTCTGAAAATGTCACCAACAACTGGCATCTACTAGTTTCACCTCCAAAACAATACTAGGTTATGTTTGCACTTCAAATCAGGATTTTATTAAAAGGTCTTGTAGTCACATATTTACACATCATAAAACTAGAAGAATACCAGGAATTTTCCTTCTTCTCTACCTATGTCATTACCTACTATATTTGCCTGCCATTTGGAAGTATTCATTGCTGGAATATAAAATAAGTATTTCACAAAAACAGAAAACAGACATGACACAGACTGACTGTGAGGGAAAAAAACATTTTCACTTCCCTTTTTACTAAAGGAAACTCTAACTATGACTTTGACTCTCATACAGTGGCCTCTAATACACTGCCAAGTGCGCCACCTGAAGTCAAAAACACCCAAGTCTTAAAAATAGGTAACACAATGAGAACTATTAAATACTCAGAAGTCCAGTACTTTCATACAGTACACTTGTATCAAAAGGTATCATATGGCCAATTTCAACTTAAAATTTTAAGGTAAATAGTTTTAAAAAGTAAAATCCTAAAAGTAAGACAATTACAAAGCAGCCCTGCATTCCAGGCATACTTTACCCAAGCTAACATACAAACAAAAGCAGAAGTCTGTTAAAATCTAACTTGGTAAAAACATCCTACCCCAGGATTCTCTTCTTTTCTTCCTCCTTAAAAAAAAAACTTTACTATTTTTCCTGACGGTAAATAATAATGATTAATTATAGCGGAAGATCCAAACAATATAGAGAAGTAGAAAAAGTGTAAAAATAAAAATCACCACGAATCTCACTATTTACAAATAACTGTCATTAACATAAATACCTTTGCAGAGGATAGACAGATCTACTCTGTATATATACCAGTGCCACAATGACAATGAGAAGAATTACAACAATTAAAATCCTGTGTGTGTGTGTTATACACATACACATATATATATGTATCTCAATATATATGTATAATACACACACGCGCGCGCGTGCGTGCACGTATGCATTTTTTTACATACACTACAGGTACAAAAATCTTTAATATAACAACTTTCTTGAATTTAAACATACATAAATTGTTTCAAGCACTCATTCTGCTTCTGCATTTTCATTTAAGCAGGCCGGGTTTGAGGTTACTTGTCCGTCTGTGTGTTGCTGTGCTTGAGGGAAGATTAAAAAATGTGTCAGTTTATTTGACTTAAAAAAACAAACAAACAAACAAACAAAAAAATAATCTCTAGCTAAAATTTTCCAAACCCTGGAAATACATACCTGTACTAACAGCAGTTGGCTGACTGCTTTACAGAACTACCTCACGGTCCCAAGCAAAACTGTACAGCAGACAAAACTTTTCAGAGCCTCCTATCTCTTGGGTCAGAAAGAGCATCATACTAGCAATTAGGAGAGGAGAGTCCACCCACCAGGAGTGTGCTGTGAGAATTTCACTCAACCTTCCCATGATTTGTTTTATTTCAATTCCAAAATTCTATGATTCTCTCCTGTTTCCCCATTCCCCCACCAATTTTTTGCTTCTCAAGATAGGTAAAAATTATCCTTTCCTCCTATTTCACTAGGATTCCATGATTCAAAATAAACCCTTCCTCTGACTGACAAATTCCCATTTCCTCAACTCACTTATCGTCCTCTAAGTGTGAAAAACAAAGAAATCTGATAAGATCAAAGGCATGCACAATTTTTGGAAAGGAGGAAGGGCATTTCAGAAAAACATTTAAGTAAGTTTACAGGTACGAATTTTTAATTTAAAGTTATAATGGCTTTATGAGTTTCATGGAAAAAAGATATAATCTTACAACTTGAATAACTGCTTTTATTGATGCAAAGATAGTCAATAAAAAAAACATTGTTTTAAGCTCCTAAAATATTCATCCCTGAGCATATTAAGGAATGCAAAACAGAAGCAGCTTTCTAATCTTTCATCTACTACATCTGTACAACCCTTTAAAGTTCAAAGTGCATTTATATGCATTATTTATTTTCATTCTCAAAACAAGCAGATGTAGTGGTCACTATTGATTGCCTCTCTAACATCCATTTTCCCCATATTCTTCCTTCCCACAATTTTTTAAAATATCCTCCCTCCATAATGTAACTCAGGAAACCGTGACCCCATCCCCAATGGCAGGGGATATATCCTGATTAACAGAAATCAACCATGATAACCCTATTCCCCTTGTCATGACTGGTTAGGAAATACACATGACCTAATTCTGGTCAATAAAACATGAAAGGAAAAGTATGCTGGCAAGCTTGTGCAAAACATTTCCTGGCCAATGCATGTCTAGATGTGATCTTGCTATCAGCCTGAGGATAAATCCAACACAAAGAGGAGAGCAGAGCCAAAAAAAATCAGAGGCAGACCAAAGCTCTGAAAAACTAGCCCTACCTCAATACTTCACAGTTCCATACCGGAAACTACTGCATTTCAGGCATTAAGATGCAGAGACACCAAGATAAATAGCAAAACCTATCCATCTCTCCTTCCCCAACCTGGACCTCCTTTCCTATAACCTGAAAGTTTTCCTTCACACTTGAGCTCAGCCAGGCAAGACAGGAGGCCAGCTCTTTCTTGTAAGCTGCTAGACCAGCATGCTTTGAACCAAGCTCAACCGCTCCTGGTACACATCAAGCGTATGGCATTTCCTCTTCCAAGGGGCAATTTCCTCTACCAATTCACTCCAGTAGTTCCTACTCTGGTTGAGGAGATGCTGGGATTCTAAGAAGGCTCCTCTCTATGTAAAAGCTGAAAGGTAGAACACAAAATCAGATCAAGGACCACATAGGGAAATATGTGAAAACCACAGGTTTATCACTTGACTAGATAATTAAACAATTCACCCTAAGGTATGAATGAATATAGCAGAAATACCAGAATTTATTTCTTTTTTATAAGAGGATGCTATTAAATCAATCTCTAAGGGTATAAAAATAGATGGTATTTTAGAAGCAGATACTCTCTTTAATATATAATTAACCAAGAGTTTCTAAGTTAACTAACTTAGAAATGGGAATCATGGGGTGCCTGGGTGGGTCAGTCAGTTAAGCCTCTGACTCCTAGTTTCGGCTCAGGTTATGATCTCGGGGCTGTAACACTGAGCCCCAAGTTGGGCTCTGTGCTCAGCACTGAGTCTGCTTGAGATTTTCTCTCTCCCTCACTGTCTGCCCTCCCCCTGTTCTCTCATACTCACTCTCTCTCTCCCTCGCTCTCTCAAATAAATTTTTAAAAACTTAAAGAAAAATAAAAAGACAGGAAACGGGGTCATGAAAAAATCCACATATCTTGAACATTTTCTTGCAACTAAAACATAAAAAAATGTACATTCCCAAGACAGTATGATTGGTCTACAGACCAATCTCTTCTTTCTCTTCTTTCTTGGAAACACCACACCTATTGTACATCACCTGTGATTTCCAGTTTCTGTTTTTTTTGTTTGTTTTGTTTTTTATTTATTTGACAGAGAGAGAGAGAGATCACAAGTAGGCAGAGAGGCAGGCAGAGAGAGGAGGAAGCAGGCTCACTGCTGAGCAGAGAGCCCAATGCGGGGCCCGATCCCAGGACCCTGAGATCATGACCCGAGCCGAAGGCAGAGGCTTAACCCACTGAGCCACCCAGGCGCCCTCCAGTTTCTGTTTTTTAAATATGGATGGACATCTTGCAAAACTTAGGCGCAATCTTATTGCAGATTCTTTCTAGATTTTTAGGGTTTAATGAGGGTTCCCCTCATGGTTTAAAGTCTTCTCACCCACACCTATTTTAACTATAATTATTTTAGCTATTCACCTGTTTTCTAAGGAGCCAGAGGTTCTTATACAAATAACTTTTTGCCTCTATACTTCACTAAATAATGTTTCATTATAATTACAACATTAAGTACAAGTGCCATCAACAATTTGTTGAGGGTAAACACAAATAATTCTTGGTAAGTATAAAATAACTAGTGGGATTAAAAACTGAAAAACAAACTAGAGAATATTCTACTGCCATTTAATACCACATGGGCATCAAGCAGTAAATGAATGAAGAATATCAATTTTTTGAGTGGGTTGAACAGGTGAGTTAAAACAGAGTCTCCTCAAACAGGCTGTTCCCAAGAGTCTTTGCTTATTCTGCCCACCAATCAACCTTCTGCCAACTCATCGGTATCGTTTAAATTTTTTTTTAAGATTTTATTTATTTATTTGACAGAGAAAGATCACAAGTAGGCAGAGAGAGATGGGGGAGAAGCAGGCTCCCTGCTGAGCAGAGAACCCGATGCAGGACTTGGTCCTAGGACCCTGAGACCACGACCTGGGCTGAAGGCAGAGGCTTAACCCACTGAGCCACCCAGGCACCCAACTCATGAGTATCTTAAGAAAAAGAGTAACCAAAAAAAACAAAAAAAGAAAAGAAAAAAGAAAGAAAGAAAGAAAGAAAGAAAAAGAAAAAGATTAACATGAGATTTTACTTACTTCCAGTGCAAGCTATAAAAAATGTGGATGTGATTTAGGCATATGTGGATATAATTCAGCTACAGACTTTCATTAAATTATAACTGTGTGATCTATTATTAGTCAAGAAAATGACCAAAGTGTGTGTCTTCTCTACCAAATACATAAACACTGCAGGATCATTGTTAAGAATTCTTTCTTATAACAAAGATGATAGGCAAGGAGTGGTAAGTGAGAATATAACCAATCACTTACTATAGTTTAAGAACAAATCACTACACACCTTCCTAAGGTCCCATAATTGGAAGAAACTCTATGGTTTAGGAAACATTTATGGTTCTAAATCCCAGCTCTGAGAAGGGAGCTAGAAAAAACATGGCTAATAGCACCTTGAAAAATGTGTATAGAACTTATCTCTCCTTATATCTCTCTCTCATTCCTTATTTTCTGAGTAATGCAGAGCATCTTCCCAAGTCACTTTACACTCATAGATAATACTCCCTTGATTTCTACCTATTAAGAATCCCAAATACAGTTGTCTTATAGGACATCATCACAAAAGGATACTCTGAGTTAGCTTAGTCACTAGAACCACACTGTCCATTCCTATGCAATCTCTACAACTAAAGAACTACAGATACCCCCAAAATTGCCATTTCGAAAAAAGTTCCATCTTGAAGAACCAACACCCCAACATATACTAACAATACTAATCAGTACCACTAAGTGCCAACCTCTCAAGAAAACACAAAGAAGGAAAAGGATGGAAGACCAGAAAAAAACAGGTATTTGGTGGTTTAAGACTCTGAAATCAGGAAAAAAATGACTTAAATAAGCACTGTGCTGTATCTTTAAAAGGTTGCTTAAACTCTAGTTGACTGTTTCCTATTGTCAAAAGCAAAGATTATACACCACATAACAAAAAAAAAGTTGTCTTGACAGTATCATCTATGGTCCCTTTCAAAGCCAGCAGTTAATAAATTTTAACAAGTATTAGTGTTTTAAATGGAAGGTTCATGATAATTCAGTTATACTCGGGTTCATAAATTCAGTTTATATATACCACATATATGTGTGTATATATATGTATATATGTATATATGTATATATACCATATATATGCGTATATACGTATATATACCATATATATGTGTGTATGTATATATATCATATATATGTGTATATATATCCTTTTTGGACATCTAAAAAGAACAGTTAGTAAAACCCATCAAAAACCTTCCCAGAAAGGTGAGTCTACATAGACATAAACACTGTTATTGTTGAGGGTGGTATTTTTCTAAGTATTTCTTTGATAAGGATATAAAGTTTGGGGTTAAATTCTGTAAGGGTCATTTAATATTTAAGATAACTAAAAACCTTACATATATTATCTGGAATCATGAACATTTCCCACTTTATCATCCCACTGTCATGGTCAATTCTCCCTGTATGTAGATTCCTTATATTTCACTTTATCTATAGCGAATCTCACCTTCAAATGCATTCAGAGTAATACAACTATACAATGGCCTGTGTTTTGTTTTGTTGTTTAATATTGCAGCATTCCCTCAATTTAGTTTGAAATATCCTTTTAGGGAACCCTCTAAAACTTAAACAACCACTTGTTCCCTTCTGAAAAACTCTGAATCAATAAAATACACCAGAAAAAAGAGCCTATTGCCAATACAGAGAGGATTACAGAGGGGACAGAGAAATAAACAGAGAGCTTCCGATTTCTTCCAGAGGCTCATTTTCACAGCCTGGATTCATTTCATATACCACCAATTACCAGACACACCCATATTCAAATTCAAGTACAGAAATATGACCAAGCCAGGTATGGTGTTGTAGATTATATACTTCTCTGCTTTCCTCCATCAGCATAAATGATAACACGTTGATTATTCTGTTACACTTTGTCTCCTTGACCTTACTATCCTTATTTGCCTACCTACTTCCTAGAAGCATAAAATCTGGACATTTGGACCTTTATACCTCAAACTGACTCAGTTTTAAATACAAGGCATTCTGGACTTCCATGGCCCAATCTCCACCTATTTTCATAGCTTCCTTTCCCACAAAGACATCCCGGCACAGCAGCCTCATGTGCAGCTCAACAAGCCCATAATACCCAACCAACACGCCTCTGCCCCGAAAACTACCCCCCACACACACATCCCGTTTTGCCCATCCAAATATTTTAATGCCCAAATGGATTGTTACCAGATCTAAAGTCATTCATAACTCCCCAGTTAAAAATTAGTATCTCTCTCTCTCACACTCACACACACACAGCCCCCATGCTTCCATTCACCTCTAATAAATCCCACAGGTGTTTTGTGTTGCCATCATTTCCGTGCATGTCTGCTTCTCCCCTTTAAGACGGCTACTGGATCTGATTCATTTTCATATTCTAACCACTCTTCCATCCTCACCAGAGTAAAGGTCCTTTGCTGATGGTAAAGGTCCAGGTTGAATTGAACTATTCCTTGATTTTAATTCCAGCCTTTTTATTTGAAGGAATAAATGAATACCATGTGTTGAAGATTTTGGTAAGAGTTATCGCTTTGTAAATCTAACAAAGACAATGTCAATAATTACATAATGCATTAACTTCTGAGTTGAAGAGTGGCAGAAGAGGTCAGTGAACACAATAAATCACCACTGAAGATTATCATTTTCTAAGATTCCCCCCCAAAAATTCTCATATATATCAATATTAAAATTAACCTTTCTGTCCCCATTCTAATAAGAAGTGCTAATAACTGATGCATATGCAGGAGTGCAAGCTCTCTGGAAGCCAAAGTGTCTATACATTCCAGAGAATCTATGCCAAAGCCATGCAGTTTATTTGGTAATACCTTCCTTTTAATGCCAATTAATGTGATTTTCACCTTACATGCAATAATAAGGGCTAATATATACAAAGGATACTTTATCTTAGCTCAGAATACAGACGGGACAAAGTATGGGAAGAGTTATGAAATACACTAAGCAGAACCCTCCACTCCACCCCGAAAAAGTTATGAAGAATGTCACCAACTGTATTTGATTTTTGGTGGAAAATGGTTTCTTAAACTGGCCTCCTATCTTTGTAACCCTAACTCATTCTTATAATTTGTATTATTTTTCCTCCACTTTTTATTTACAGGGAAAGCAAATATTCCTCAAAAATATATCCGTGGGTTTAAAAATTAAATTTTTTTTTAATTTTAAAAAGTATTCCAACTCAGATGTAGTTGAACATCTCTTACTGTGAGCAAATGCCATTCACCAGTAACTGCACAAGAAATAAATACTGACTTATTTCCTTAACCTATTAAAATCAGAAGGTTTTTCATTTTCCAATTAAAGTCCACGTTTTAAAACAAAAGGTTAAAAAGGGGTCACTTATTGGCCAGCCTCCGTACTCATTACAACAGAGTTACAACTAATTCGCACAGTGTAGCAACAGTAGCCATCTCCCACACACACACACACACACACACAAACACACACACTCTCTCTCTCTCTCTCTCTCTCTCTCTCTCTCCCACCCATTAACTTTTCCTCCTTCCTTGGGAAAACTAGAATGATCCTAATACAGGCCTAACTACCCCCACCCCATGAGCACACACACATCTCCATCACCGCCCCACGGAAAAGAAATGTGGTAGCTGTGGACCAAGAGCACCGACGCTTCGGTGTGTCACTTCCCCTGCATGTGGGATAAACAAACAAACCAGCACCTTAACAGTAGCCAGCAGAGAAATTTTGTTTCCCTCGACTAATGCCTTGGTTAAGTTTTAAGCTAAGTCAAAAGCTCTAACAAATAGGTAAATCCCAGCCCCCACCCCCAACAGACACCCCAGCGGGAAGTTTACCCCAGAAATGAATGTTGGCCCCTGACACCTCCTTCCAGCAGCCAGATGCCTCCCTCCCTCCGGCCCAAACCCCCACTCCGAGCGTAATTGTCTGGACACAATCAGGAGCCCCAGGGCTGCGCTCCCGACCTCAAAAACCCCTCCCCGCAGAAGCCCCCGCCTTCTCCCGGCTCGCCCACCTTCCCCGCGTCCCCACTCGCGCAGCACCGCTCGGCAACTTCTGCACCCGCCCGGCCCGCCGCCCGCGGCCCCCTCCCCAGCCGCCCAGCCCTCGGCGCCCTCACCCCCCGGGCCGCGGCCCCTCCCGTCCTCCCTCCGCGCCGCCAGCCCGCCGGAGTCCTCGCCCACCCCTCCTCCTCCTCCGCGGCCCCCGCCTGCCGCGCCGCCCCCGCCGCACCCCAGCCCGGGACCCCAGCCCACCCAGCCCCACCCGGGAAGGAGGGATCCGCGGCCGCGTTGAGGCTGTCGCGGGGCCCGGGCCGGCCGGCCGGCCGCGCGCCACCGCGGAGGGGGCTTTACCTCAGAGGCGCGGCCGCGAGCTGCGGGGTCGGTCCCGGGCGCGGGCGGCGCCCCCTGCTCCGTCAGTCAGCGGCGGCGGGGGCAGCCGCGGCGGCACATCACACCCGCCGGCGACCGGAGGAGGAAAGCGAGCCACGCAGGGAGGGAGCGAGCGAGGTAGGGGGGGAAGGAACGAGCGAGGGAGGGAACGCCGCTTGGCTCGGACTCGCTCTCTGCACTACTGCCGGTGCTTCCTACCGCCGCCTCTGGCCGGAGAGTCGCCGCCCGGGCCGCTGCTGTCGCCACCGATGCAGCCGGGAATGAATGCACAGCGACGCCTCGCTTATCCGGAGGTCAAACATCCTTCTGCCTCGGGCATCCGGATCGGCGCCGGACCCGGAAGTGAACACATGGAAAAAAAAAAATAAAAAAGGAAAGCGTCTCTCTAGCGGCGGCGGCCCCCAAGCTCCCGCATCAGCGAAAAGAGCCGAGCAGAGCCGAAGATTACAGCGGCCTGCTCGGATTGGCCAGCTCTCCGACCGGAAGAAAGGCGGCACGTTCATTGGCTGGCGACGTCCATAAAAGCCAAGCCACTCCTCCATCCCCACCTCCGCGCGAGCGGTGCGTGAAGGGGAACGTGGAGTAATAGTGGATACGGGTATGTTCCTCTGGGCGAGGCTAGGAGAGGCGAGGCTTGGCGAGGTGTCTGAGGGAGCACTGGAAGAAAACGCTCCCATGATTAAGGACAACTACTAAAAATTCCGCGGCTTGGGTGAGCAAAGAGCCTAAGGGCGCCATTGTGCCAAGTGAGGTTCTGGAGGCTTCGCTGAGCACAGCCTCCAGGTGCAGAATTTTAGGGCCCTGGCCTAAGGGAGTGACCTCACCGGGTTGACATTTTCCCCCGCTTTCTTGTGACCTCGGTGCTGGAGCAGGGATGCAGCTGCTTGGAGCTCTGAGCCCTTGGCTCACGTTTGCATCCCATTTACGGTCTGCAGAGAGCTACGTTTGTGAGCTCAGGTTATCAATCCGTGGAGCTGTGTAATGTGATAGTTATTATCTCGATGTTTTAAATGAACCTCCTGAAGTTTCGAGAGGCCAGACCTCCCTTAGGTTATCAGGCTGTAGAACACAAAGTGGAACCGGTGTTTTCTCACTCCACGCTGCCGTCCCATCTGCCCACACAGAAAAGGCAGAAGATTCCATGCTCTGTCTTTACAGATGGTTAAGTAGGAGGAAGATACGTCACTTGGAAAAACCGCTGTGGAAATCGATCCACCGTAAAGGCATTTGTAGAGGGCTCCGAAAATGTTTATTAATGGTTAATTATTACCTAATATTGTGTCTGAATTTCTTTCAGAAGTCAGACATTAAGGTGTGCATGAAGACAGATCACAGCCCAGTTTAAAAATTCATTTATGAAACATTTTTATGTTTTGATACACTGTATCCAAAAACTTGAGTCTCTCCATCCCTCTCTCTCAGGAAAACATAGAAGTCTCCAGTGAAACAAACGCACTTTAAAATCATGGAGAATTTTTTTTTTTTCTTTCTCCGTACTATGCCAGACTGATGATAAGGTTAATGACTAAAGTTGTGAGGTATAGTTACAGGGAAAGATGCTGGTTTGGTTTTTTTTTTTTTTTTTTTAATTACAATAGGTTTTTTACATTTTTTTTTAACCTCTCTTTTCACACTCTTTCCTAAACTGACTGCTATTACTTGGTACAGATAATAAAAGTACTGCTTCTGTGTTTGCCACACCACCACCATTTTATTAGAGAGTAAGAAGCAACTAAGATTTTTTGCATGCTCAGACTAATTTGCCTCTCAAATTACATATCCCACAGTTTTGATCTATCCCAGGGCCCAATACCAGACAGGAAACAAAGTTAATCCTATCTCAATAAATGAAAGAAATAGCTGCCATACAGGGAACTATAAATACTGTCATTGAGAACCAACAAAGCATTTTATACTCTCTGCCTCAAAAAAACTCAGATTAAGAACACCTCCTACCACCGCTCGAAGTCTGATAAATGTTTAAGAAATATAGGTATATAAGTATATGGTCAAATCGCATATTTAGATAGGGATAGGAGTAAAGGTTTACATTTTTAAACACTTACGACTCTTTTGCTAAACTGAGGCCTAGATATTGCCAATAGATTAAAACTGGCAAGTAACCTAAGTGGAAAGCCAATGAGATTTTCATTTTATTCTTTTGTATGAAAAATTTGGCAATATGAAAGTCACTTATGTTAGTGAAGGAAAAACCACAGACATCTCAACCAAAACTTGTTTTGCAACATAATGTCTCAACATAAGCAGACCAATCACACTTCTTCATCTGCTATATTAAACATCAAATACAGTTAATTTTTTATGTTTCCTATTATTGCCACTCTTCAGATATTTATAGTCTATTAATATTTTTCCTGTTTCCAAAGCAGTGTCACATTTCTTCCCCCAGAACTTTATTCTGTTCAGTGTAGATCTCTGTTGACACAAATACCGGTCCCACCATTTAGGCATACAACAACTGTAACAATTTCTATGAAAAACAGGGTGAAACAGCCAACTCGAGTTTTGCCTATATATTTCTATTAAAATGGGAGGGAACTTCAAAATGACTTCAGTCTAAGACTACCATAAATTTCTTAGAAAAAACTCTGCATTTATCAAGTGGGAGTTTGAAGAAAAAAAAAGGTAAAATTTCTGGGGACCTGTAATTTCACAACTGAGAACAGTGTAAATATCCCAGTGTCTCCCTTACATGTTTTGATTCTTTTTCTCTTCCTCTCACTCTTCTTGCATGCTCACTTTGGGTACCTAGCCCCACCTTCACACACACTCCATGGAGAGAGTATAGAATTAAGGCCTTCAAATAGATTTTTAAACAGGAAAAGTATTCCATTTCCTTCTTTAACACACTTGAAGTTTTACTGCTTATAAAAAAAGGAAAGATGGCTAGCTTTACTCTCTACAAAATATACCTATGTTCTCTCTCAAGCAAAGCATTTGTAGAACATGAAAAGAAAGCATATTGTTGGGCACCTGGGTAGATTAGTCAGTTAAGCATCCAACTCCTGATTTTGACTCAGGGCATTATCTCAGGGTCCATAGATCAGGTCTCTGTGCTCAGAAGGAAGTCTGCTTCAGATTCTCTCTCTTCCTCTGCCTCTGTCCCTCTCCCATGCATGCACTTTTTCTCTCACACTCTATATCCAAAATAAAATCTTAAAAATAAAAATAAATTGTCAAAAAAAATTGATAATTCCAAGTTCCTAATGTATCCTTAAAGATTATGAGAGCACTAACACATAGGTTTGTACTATAGTCACTTGCTCCCTATGCCTCGTTCATACTATTAAAATAAGCCAAACTTGTTTTGCACAAATTGATCAAGAAATAATCCCAAATACAAATAGAAACCCAAGATGAACCTAGCCTTCTACTTGGGTGCAGTGTATCAACTATGTGACCAGTCTGACTGAGTTAAATACAGGCAGATACTTCCCAACTAACAATGTAACAAACAACACTTGTACAAATTCCATTTATATTATTCCATCTGAGTCTGACATTCTTGTGAACGAATACAGTAGCCGTTATCATTTTTCCATGTTAGGAATGAGGAATGATGAACTCAAAGAGGTCAATTAACTTGCCCAAGATCATGTGACAATTGATAACCTGTTAAATATGAAATACAAAATTATGAGATTAAGATATTTGTGAAACCCTTACAAAATAAAAACAAGAAACACTCATTCTCTTCTTTCAAATATTCTATTTAAGTGTAATGGGAAATCTAGGACGGTGATTTACTTATTGACAGAGGGTAGGGCCCAAGGCATTGGCAAACCACTTGTTCATTTTTTATATTATCCTTAAGGTAAACTACCTGGAAGAAAGATATAATTAAGAAAAAATAAATGCTCAAGCAGAAAAAGGAAGGATACAAAATGGGACATTGTAACAGTAGCCAGAGCCTGGGAGCAGAACAAAGTATTTTACTAAGACTGGGAAGAAAACCTCTTCCCCTGCCAACAGTCAAGGGGAGGGAAAGGAAGGATGCCAGGAGAAAGGGAGTTGAAGACAAGAGTCAAGTACAAGATCACAAAACTCTTCTAAAAGACTTTATCGTATTTTATAATAATAATCTTGAGTAATGTTTGGGCACCTGGGTGGCTCAGTCAGTTAAGCATCTGCCTTCAGCTCAGGATATGATCTCAGGGTCCTGGGATTGAGCCTCCATGGGGATCCCTGCTGAGCAGAGAGCCTGCTTCTCCCCCTCTCCCTGCCCCTCCCCCTGCTCATGCTCACGCTCTTGCTCTCCCTCAAATAAATAAAATCTTTTTAAAACAATCCTAAGTAACATTTAATAACAATCACATTGTTAAGACTCCCTTGTTTTAGCTCAAGCTGACAAAACAAAATACCACAGATTGGGTGGCTTAAGCAACAGAAATGTATTTGCTCATCGTTCTGGAAGCCAGAAGTCTGAGATCAGGGTGCTAACATGGTCAGGTTCTGGTGAGAGCTCTCTTCCTAGCTTTCAGATGGCTGGCTGCCTTCTCATTGTGTGTTCATAGGACTTTCCTCAATGCCTGAGATCTCTCTCTCTCTAGTTCTTCTTAAAAGGGCACTCATCCCATCATGAGGGCCCCACCTTCATGACCTCCTCTAAACCTAGGTATTTCCAAAAAACTTATCTCTAAACACCATCACACTAGGGGTTAGGACATCAACATAAGAATGGGGGGGACACAATTCAGTCCATACCACTCCTTAAAGGAACACTTTCTACATAGAGTATACCATCTATAAATGAAAAAGAAGTTAAAGGTTAGACAAGATATTTATTACGGAAGACAAGTTGTGGGCAAATAATTTTGAAACTTCATACAAGAAAAGAATGTATTCTTAAGAGAAAGAACCTCAATAAAGAAAACTGCCTAGAGAGGCAATCTATAAACACCATGAAAAGTGTAAAAGAGTCTTGCCAAAAAAATAGGCTAAATCTCTAGCTAAGCAATTTAATTTTTGTTTTTTTTCCATTAGGTGTCCTGAATTTTGGCAGCTTTTAAACAAATGTGGCTATCTGAAGAATGTTTTGTGATAAATGAAAGAGTTAGCTAAAGCTGTGATATTTTTTTTTCCTTCTCTCTCTCTCTCTCTTTCTCTCTCTTTGGCATTGGTTTTAAGAACAGCTTGAATTCTGGGTAATATGTGAATCTAAGGTTTAGAGATGGTTATAATGACTGGCCCCTGCTCCACTTTCCATATCTTGGTTGTTTTTTTTTTTTTCTTTTTTTGCTCCCCACAGTTATATTTTCCAATAAGTACCTCAGGGGCCCATCCCAGTCCATGAGGCAAATCTGACCAAGACCGAGTGTCTCATCAGCCCATGGGAATCATGCAGTCCCATGCCTGAAGATTCAGAGGGCCACTCTGGGTAAGTGTGTAGATGTCCAACTATGCCACTTCCCTGTTTCCCCCCATAACGTTTTCCCAGTTTATAGCCCTGAAGTCCTCCTCTGGGGTCTTCTGATTGAAACTATAGGCTTTCCCAGAACCCCATCCAATGCGGAAAATTGTACTCCAGTCCCAGTTCTGACTACGCCCTAGGTCCCTGGCCAGGGTCCTGCTAGGATGGAACTTCTCCAAATACCACACACTGACTGCGCTCACTGGATTACTATAACCTTCTTCTGGAAAAGACCACATTAGTACCAAAGGTTGCCTAAGTTATGTCTGACCTTCGTGTGCCCTCTGGACAGGGGATAGGAACAGAGAACTACCTTGTTGGGGTCAACATCTGTGTCTAATTATGTTTCTTTAGTCTCTGTCATGCTTGGTCTTAATTTTATCCCTCTCTTCACCAAGCAGTACTGCTAAATTCCTGACATGTCTTCATCCTCCCACCTGTTCCTCTTACACTGTTGTTGCCATGGCCGACAGAACAAGACCGCTAGGTCAACAGAAGTTAAAACTGATGTGGGAGGGTATCTTACTTGAAGCCTCACTTCCTTGTACTTCTCATCCTCCTTTCTAGGATAATCACAGGATCATACTGCTTTTCAGCTTCCTCCTAGCTTCCTTCATTGTGCAATTTAAACCTCCTGAACCTCCGTTGGCTCATCTGTAAAACGAGTCACTACATCAGTGTGAGTCCTACATCACATTGATATCAGGAAGATTAAATGGTCTATCTGTTCTCTACTTACTGCAGTGTCTAACACAGAGGAAGCACGTGCGTTGTTAGCTATCCTGTAACCCTCAGGCACCTGTGTTTTCCAATCCAACATGAACTGTAATACAAAATATCAGGTCCCAGGCTGTTCCCTAGCTTTATTTTATTTTATTTTATTTTATTTTATATTATTTTATTTTAAAGATCTTATTCATTTACTCAGAGGGGCAGGAGCAGTGGGAGAGGAAGAGAATCTCAAGCAGCCTCCTCTCCCTGCTGAGGGGGAGCCCAACTCAGGGTTTGACTCTACAACCCTGAGATCATGACCTGAGCTAAAATCCAGAGTCAGAGGCTTAACCAATTGAGCCACCCACATGTCCTTGCTCCCTAGCCTTAAGGACTAAGACGTCATCAGTGGTATTGTGTCTGGCAGAAAAACATTATTTAAATTTGCCTCAGGCCCTATTTCTTGATTCTATCATGTATATTTGGATATTTAGAATATAGTGGCTGTCCAGCACCTGTTTATCCCCCGGATTTACTTTTGATTAATTTTCTCCCTGTCCCTATAGTCCCTGACCAGGGGCTCTGCCTTCTTATAAGTGTAGTAGTAGGTGGGAGAGGAGTAATGGGGAACACATTGCTTAAACAATGTCAAATGGATGCTCTCTCGCTGGGTTTGCATCTTGAGCAGAGGGCCATGGAATCTACAAACCTTGGGAATGGCACCTTCACCACACAGCTCCTGCCATACAATAGTGCCTATGATCCTATATCCTAGCCTTTGGAGCATTTGGGTTTTGTTTTATTGTTTTAAGATTTTATCCTTTGGAGCATTTTGGATTCTACCCCAACTAGGACCTCCAGCTTCCTGTCAGCTCTGCAAGACTTCCCACCCCCAACTGCCTCTCGCACAACTCTGTTTTGCTTGCATTACACAGAGTGCATTTCTATTGTTTGCAACTGAAGAACCTTGATCACTAGGCTTTCATCCTGGCTTTTGGTTCAGCTCAGTGCTGTCTCCTGCTTGTCTCCTTTCTTGTGTGGCCTGGTTCTGTGTCCACAGGAACACTTGAATTCCAAGCCATGGTTCAGTCCTGCTTTGCTTCTTTGGCTTCTCCCTAATGTGTATAATCTCTGTCTTGCTGTTGTTGTGAGGTTCCCTGGCTTTAGGCTCATATTCTCCTGATGGACAAAGCCAGACACCCCCTTCTAAAATTTTGTATTTCCATGCAGCTGCCTTCTTTAGTCACCAGGAGCCCTACCTCAGCTTCCAAAGAAACCCTGCCAGTTGCACACCTCACCCTTTGGGCTATGGCTTCATGCTTTATGTTCTGCCAGACATTGATTTGAAACTTCAATCAAATGTCAGTACTCGCTGCTTTCCAGAACTGTGACTCTCATTCATATTAGTATATGTCAATTTATATCCATGATCATAAAACCCAGTCTCTTCCTATATCTCCTTTCCTTCCCATATATTACCTGTGTTCTCTTGATCTTGTTGCCTCAAATCGGCAAAGACAAATCAGCTTGGTCTCTTTACAATGGAACACATTCTGTCTCCCGAAGTTACTAGAGCTATTTCGGTACTTAGGGATGGAAGCAGCCCTTCTTTTGCAAGCCACCTTATCAACTTAGTTCTGACCTTGGAATATTAAAGAGAACCTTTACATGCAGTATTTGGGCTACAATCCAGGGCTGCAGTCCTCAGTTTTCTCCTGCATGCCTTTAAACCAGACAATAATGTCTTATAGGATATCTGTCAGTGGTGTTGAGTAGGCTACTGAATCATGATCAAGGTTGCAGAAAAGAAAATAGAAACTGGCTTTAGAATTCATATCCAGATAATAGACAACCCAACTGTATGTGATTGTTACGGTAACTGTTCATAATAATAATAATAATAATTATTATTATTGTTAGTACTAAACTCAATAGACTAAAACACTGTCTACAACAATAGAAATAATTATCTGGCAGTTACTAAGATGATGATTGGTCAATGGAGGAAAAGAAGTATGGTTTTTATCCTGTACATGTTAAATGTTTTTTTTTTAAGATTGTCATTCCAAGTGACTTTACAATATAGTAATTTGAGTATGTATCCCTCATGGGATATATCCTAAGGAAAAAAATTACAAAAAAACAAAAGTATGGTTTTTGTTTTGTGTTGTTTTGATTTTTCAGTAATCATGTTGCTGGTAGCAGTGTTGATGTTGTTTTTCTGAGACCATTATATACATGTACCATGGGATAAAGCAAAATGAGTAATTACGGCATATTTCAATCCTGCCATCCCTGATGTTGATACAGATGGGAAAAAAAAGAATAACTGAACAGTCTTGTATCCTGAATTTGAAGCGGAGTTTCAAATACATTTGCCCAAGGTCCCACACACAAAACATCGTCATGAACTCACAGGTATTTTCTGTAGATAATTTCTTAGCTCAGTGCACTGAATAAGCTCAGAAACAAGCCCAACACAGTTGTAATGAACACCTCCGGTCCCCATGCTTTACACATAGCGGAAACTTCGGAAGAAAGACAACCAGGAAACGGCATGCTGTTAGTTTCCAACCGATGCTGTAACGAATCTCCAGAAATTTAGAAGCTTCAAACAACACACATTTTAATGTTACAGGTCTAGGAGTCACAACCCCCACAATGGTTCTCATGGAGCTAAAATCTCCGTGTTGGCAGGGCTGTGTTCCTTCTGAAGTCTTTCAAGGAGAATTCCTTTCCTTGTGTTTCCCAGATTCTAGAGGGAAATTCTTCGTATGCATTCCTTGGTAAGGCCCCTTTTCATTTTTTGAGGCCAGCATCACATCACACGGAATTCTGCTTCTCCTCTCTCCCTCCTCTGCCTCTCACTCTCCTGTCTTCCTTTTTCACGGAGAAGAACTCCTGTGATTCCGTTCAGTCTACCAGGGAGAATCCAGGATAAACTCCTCGACTCAAAATTCTTAACTTAATCTTAATGCAAAGCCTGATTTGCCATGTGAGATCATATAGTCACAGGTTCTGGGGATTAAGGTATGAATGTGTTTGGGGGCCATTATTCTGCCTGCCACAGGGACCAAGTGAAATAGAAGGGTTTGAGCATTTTAAATATTTTTTAATTTTTTTTTTATTTGAAGATAGGTGACGCACAATGTTACATTAGTTCATTGTGTTGTAATTCAGCTCCTCTATACATTATGCTATCCTCATCATAAGTATGGCCACCATCTGGCAGTATATAGTACTGTTACAATATTACTGACTACGTTCCCCATGCTGTTCCTTTCATTCCTGTGACTTATTCATTCCATAACTGGAAGCTTATGGATGCTTATAGACCTCCCATCCCCTCTCACCCATTTGCCCAACCCTTTCCCCACTTGCCTCTGACAACCATCAGTCTGTTCTCTCTACATTTATTAGGCCTGGTCCTGCTTTTTTGTCTGTTTATTCATCTGTTGGGTTGAGTTTGAGTATTTGTTTTTAAAAGGTAGATCCTATCCCCAGTTGCTGGAGGTAAACACCCAGTACTTAGAAACATCACTCTTAGAATAATTTTGTCCCTATCGCCTATAAGCCTTATGTAATAGTAACTGAGATGCAGTGAAATTAACAACTACTGAGTGCCTAAAGAATGTCAGGTACTTGCTAGAAAATAGCTCTTTTAATTATCATAGATAGGTGTCATTTTGTTCTTTTCATAGATGAGAAAAGTAAGACTCAGAACAAGTTTAAGAAAAGTGTTCAGGTCACTCAGCTAGTAAATGGCAGAGCTAGGATTTGAATGCAGATATGTCTGACTCCAGGATCCTTGTATTTATGCTGCTGTTCCTGCTGTAAAAAGGGAGGTAAGTAAGGAGACCTGGTGCATACCATCAGACTGAGGAATTAGTTACTAAAACTAGTCCTCCAGATTGAAACTGGCAAAGGAATGAAGAAGGAGGGAAGAAAGAAGTCAGGGAAGGAGGAAGACAGGAAAGGAAAGAGGGATCCTGAATTAGTAATTTATACCAAGCTGATTTGGAGCAACTCTAAGGACATAAAGGGGAGAGAAATGGAGAAGGACAGGCCAAGGGAAAAGTAAGACCTTTTGCTACGCACAGCTTCGAGAATTGTAGCACGTATGCAGCACTCACAGGAAATAGCATCAGTCAGAGACTTACTGTGGTTTGTCGTCATAGTGCTTCATCAACTCTTCTTCCAAATGTCGAGTCCCAAAGAGTGAAAGTCTCCTTAAACCAAAGAATCAATATTCACTTGAGTACAGTTGGTTCATGGTATAGCACACTGGTCTTTTCGCCACGTATGTACACGATCGTTATGAATAATTAATTTTAGCAAACCTTCTCCAACTTCTAACTGCTTCAAATTCTATATACCAGGTACTCTTTTCAACTAGTTTATCCTCAAGGACACAGTAGGAAGTGACATTATTTGAAAGTTAGTGTTTGTTCAAATGTGCCCTGGTTAGACTTGGCTTTGATAAGATGATGTCAGCGTAGTAAAGGGCCTGCCATTAATTAGCAAGAGATGTATTTGTTTGGGAGTATAACTTTAAACTGTCTTGTTACATAATACTTACTGAAAATGAATCTGAAAAATACTTTTGGAGGATTTTCTAAATTATATTCAGTCCTAATTTCTAGAGATGCTCTCAAATGTATCATTGTATTTAGGCAGATAGATCTGGCCCACGGCCCCCCAAAATACACCTTCATAGTCTTGATTTCCCAAACCGCTCCTTTCTATTCCAGGGTTGCTTACATCAAGGGACACTATAAGGAACAGCCCTATGAAATTCATTACAGTAATTACTATAAGAATATTTGTAGGGACGACGTTTGCTGTATCCCATCACGTCTTCTACATGAGGACCCAAGGAACACATTTCTCAGTTACAAACCCAGGAGGAGCCAAGCTTCCTTTAAACAGCTAGTTGGCTTTCATCTTAAAGATGTCATGAATCAGGGGTGCCTGGGTGGCTCAGTGGGTTAAAGCCTCTGCCTTCGGCTCAGGTCATGATCCCAGGATCCTGGGATGGAGCCCCACTTCAGGCTCTCTGCTCAGGAGGGAGCCTGCTTCCCTTCCTCTCTCTCTGCCTACTTGTGATCTCTGTCTGTCAAATAAATAAATAAAATTTTAAAAAAAAGATGTCATGAATCATTTCATTCTCATATTTACTTCTGGTGCTGATTTCTAGGAAGTCTAGAACCAGCTTGGTAACCTATTTCTAAATAGTCCATGTACCTTATGACAGGCATGTTGGTCAACCAACTCTGGAATAATCTTGTTTTATATATTCTTACTCCTCCCTGCCCTTTTTATTTTGTAATACTGTAAGTATTTGCATAAACTGCAGAGTGATAATGAAGCAGAGTATTGAATATACGTGAACAAATTTTCTACTTGTCTATTTGGCACATTCCAGGAAAATACGAGTCTTTTTTTTTTTTTAAAGATTTTATTTATTTATTTGACAGAGAGAGCTCACAAGTAGACAGAGAGGCAGGCAGAGAGAGAGGAAGGGAAGCAGGCTCCCCGCTGAGCAGAGAGCCCGACGCGGGACTCGATCCCAGGACCCCGAGATCATGACCCGAGCCGAAGGCAGTGGCCTAACCCACTGAGCCACCCAGGCGCCCCAGGAAAATACGAGTCTTATCCTTTTCCAGATTTGGAGAGTGTACTTGGGCTAGTCTGACCTAGATAGGACACTCCTAAATTTCACACCAGGAGTCCCGGAGAGTACCTCAAGGAGAAATGCACCTATTTCCTGAAGGACCCAAAGCCGAGGAGCAGGGAAAGCTGCATGGCTGTCATTTAAGACAAATATGCTATTAAATCAAAGTATCATTCACAGATAAAACAGTATTTCCAAATCTAGTCCCCAACAAGGAAGCAAGAGCAGGTAGTCATTTGCATAAGAAGATTCTTTATATATTGCCTCAAAATCTGTAAGAGCTGGAACTTATTTGTTTGGCAATGGCTAATGATTCTCCCAAGCTATTATCAACTGAACCATCACTAGTGATTGAAAAAAAAAAGTGTAAGTACAAAATAACCCTCAACTCATTACACATTGAGTAAGTACAATACGGATCCTAAAAACAGCAAAGATACCACTGACTGACTATTGAATGCCAGCCATTCACCAAGTACTTACTTAATTTTCAGAACCCCAGTAAGTACGGACTTCTATTACGTACATTTGGAAAGTGAAGTATATAAAGGCAAACTACGGGAGAATTCTAGAAAAGGCCTGACGTAATTCAGTTTCCATCCGAAGAAGATCTCTCCCGTGGCTCTGATGGGACGAGACTGTATCGTCAGCCATTTTGAAGGCGTTTGTAACAATGCACACACAACGTGCTGGCCAGGACCAGAGAGATAACGGAGGGACAGAGAGGGATTGGATTCAGAATATAAAATGTGTGTGTGTGTTATGGCACACCATTTTTCTTTCTCAAATCCGATAAACTTTCATTAGGCTAAATGAAGGTTATCTTGTCAAATGTTCAGAATTTGAAATGCCCCTGTCATTCCAGTCCATGCCAAGGGTTCTTTTCCTGATGATTTGATGCTACCCATGTGGGCTGTCTTCCAGCAAAAGGTTGTGATTTTGTTGTGGGGAGGGTGAGGGAAAAACTGCCTCCCTCCTCACTCTGTTCCTTTACCGTAGATGCCACGTCAGTTCTCCATTGAACAGACAGTCATAACCACTGTGTTGAGGAACACCAAGGAGCGAGTGTTAGGGAGATCCCAACTCACAAATAGCCTAAAATCCAAAACCTCTCAGTTAGTTCTTGACTTTTCCCTTCTCCATGCCTCCCCCCCACCCCCCCGCCCCCCGCCCCCCCCCCCCCCCCCCCCCCCC
>NW_019154103.1:38129580-38219147 GCF_002288905.1 Enhydra lutris kenyoni
CCGAATACTGAGTTTTCTTACTTAATGTAAACCACGCAGCAGGGACTCTAACACCCTGGAAAGTCTGAGGCGAAAATACAAGAATCGGCTTTAATCTTTGTCACGTCTTGGCCAAAGGCACGTGACTCAAATGAATTTCTCATGGGTTACCAAATGTCTGCTGCTGAAAAATAAGACATGTCTCTGAATGATCTAGCAAGAAGCTGTGGACACTCCAGTTCCACCAAAGTTTTAATCCTTACCCTCTTCTTGCTTCAAATGTATTTTCTCCCTCTATGATCTCTCCATTGTGGTCTCACTAATATGTGTTTCCCATATAACTCTCTACTGTCTGTAAGGAGATTATATGTTTTGTGGATGCTCTAATGGGGCATGAGACTGCCACCATGTCATTGGGCAAGCCCCAACAGGGTCCAGGAGGGGTTGGGCAGTCACAGAGGGTGTCACTCTGAGTTTGTAGCTCTCCGCATTCTAAATGTATGTGTGTGTCATACAATATGCCTTTATAATGTATACATATAATATGTGTTATATAGCATATGTATAATATATAGGTGTGTCTATGTATATAACGTATAATACAAAGATAGCTGGTGTTTTGTTGTGGAGTATGGTTGTCTTTGTATTACCATCCACCACCACCAACCCAGCACATATATACTTTTGGTGACATTGACTCCGTATTGCCTCATGTGAGCAAGCAAATTGAACCACATTAACCTCCAAAAACCTCCTAGACCCATGTCCTTTTCAGAGTGAAGTTTTGTTGCTCTCTGGTGAAGTTAATGGTTTTTTTTCTACCTTTAATTCCTTCCCTTTTTACAAACTAGACTCCCAGATCACTTTAAAGCAGATCTTGGACTGGATTACGAGGACCGGCTTCATAAAATCAGTGGAAGTAAAGCACAGGAAGTGAAGGGTACCTCTGTCTTTGGAGTCGAAGTCAGATCCAAGTGTTATGAAAAGAATTGAACTTTAATCTCGCTTCTAGAACCTGAGCTAATCCCAAGGTCACTCTTTGTTTCAAATCACCTTCATTTTGGGCCTCTCTACATTAGAACAAATTCTCTATAATCATTTCTCCATGACTTCTTTAGTTACCTTCCTTGTTCCTCACAACAACACACTTCAATATACATACAAGCCACCCCACTAACTAGAGTGAGTTAGTTAGTTAGTTAGTTAGTTAGTTGTTAAGGGGACCCTTGATCAAAGTTGGGTCTCAAAATATCTTCAAGGTTAGGAGTAGGAGCAGCTTCATGAAATTATCCATTTCTAGACATCAGCCTCCCTACCTTAACTGCCAGATCTTATAATACTTAAATATTTTTTTAATGCCTTCAGTAAATCACCTGTGTTTGAAGCCAGCTTTGCCTTTGGCATAATTCCTAGCCTTTTGATATTATAGTTTCTCCTGAGCTATTCACCACTTAAGTATCTGGTACTATTTTGTTGTTCCCTGCTTGCTTGGGAATACTCTACCCATACTAGAGCAGTAGCTCATGCCCTACAACCTTCTCCAGCCCAGATTTCCCAATACAAACCAAATTAGCCTGTATGCCCAACTTAGTGTACTTTGCCTTCAGAAACATGACTGAGCCTGGGTGGCTCAGTGGGTTAAAGCCTCTGCCTTCAGCTCAGGTCATGATCCCAGGGTCCTGGGATCGAGCCCCGAATCGGGCTCTCTGCTCAGCAGGGAGCCTGCTTCCTCCTCTCTCTCTGCCTGCTTCTCTGCCTACTTGTGATTTCTGTCTGTCAAATAAATAAATAAAATCTTAAAAAAAAAAAAAAACATGACATAGACATTTCCTAAAGTTCGCAATGGAAGACCTAAGTTTACCCATTCCAACATTGGTGTGTGTAACCTTGGACAAGACACTAAATCCATCTGAGCTTCAGTTACCACATCTGTAAGATGAGACTAATCCTAAAACCTGCTTTCCAGGACTGTTGTAAAGATCAGATGGCACCAACCATGTTGAGAGCTCTGTCAACTATACAAGACTGTATACAAGCAATCCTCACTATCAAACAGACTTTCTGGGTCCATCTCTCTATCTCACAGTGGCCTAATGATGATTGTAGCAGACTAGTTAAGAAGTTATTTTAAAAGAGGTAGGATTAGGGCACCTGGGTGGCTCAGTGGGTTAAAGCCTCTGCCTTTGGCTCAGGTCATAATCCAGGGGTCCTGGGATTGAGCTCCGCATCTGGTGCTCTACTCAGCAGGGGGCCTGCTTCCTTTTGTCTCTCTCTGCCTGCCTCTCTACCTACTTGTGATCTCTGTCTGTCAAATAAATAAACAAAATCTTTAAAAAAATAAAAAATAAAACAAAAAAGGTGGGACCTTTTGGGTTCCTCCTCTCAAAATTGCAAGTGTAAGAGACCACTTACTCAACCGATGTGAGTTGAATCTAGTGGTATGGTGATCAATATTTAACTACTGGCTCTCTGAGGAGGACAAGGGAGCTATGATTTGCAGAATTTTCTAATTTCCATAGTGTAAATATTCCCACCATGGCCAATGTCAAGCTATCAATGTGGTATCAAACATCTTACCAAGTTCCTCGTTATCTGGCAATTGACTGTCCAGCACACCACCATTTCAGTGTGCCTTCTTACCATACTAAGAATACCTCTTGGTATCAATAGAGGTCCTACAAAAAAAAAAAAAAAAAAACTCTGGGTATTGATGTTTGCCAAGAATAGCTTCTTTCCTTTATTCTTTATCACTTAGAAATCACAAAATACTCTTCTATAATAATAATCTTTCTGATGGCAAAACTCTTGCAAATGAAGACCTCCCTTTACTTTCCTCATTAGCAGAATTGTTCTTTGATGCTCAAGATACCATTTCATTCTAACTTAATTAACTCTCAAGGGTTTAAAGACCATGGAGTACGTTTTGAAAAATTAACAGATAATACAATAACTTGAAGGTTGAAGTTTATAATCACACTCACTGTACCTATAAAGTTAGTACCAACTACAAAATATTTCATGGTAGTATGTATTTTTAAAAATGTTAACTATGATCTCTGTATTTTAGATAGTGAATATTGAAGTATCCCCTTGCATTTGCTTTGTCTTTCACGGGCTGATGGTTCTCTGATGGTTGATGTTATAACAAGATGATCACCATGGAGAGATTGCATTGGCAACATGCCCACTGCTTCAATTGCACACATGCTTCTGAGAATTGATGTGGTTTCCACTGACTCTTGGAGGTGGGAGTGCCAGGGGAATTCTGGCTGACTCAGACCATTTCCAAATTGAAGGGCTGTTAGGCATGTAATTTCTGGTCTGCTTACAGGTTTGGATTAACTTCACCAGATTCTCATACATTAATTTATTATTGTTGTTGTTTTGGGACCCCTACTGCCATCTTAGACTTACCCCTTGATTGGACTTAAACCCTTAAAGAATTTTCTGTAGATGAGGGATGAACTGGGGAAGATCATAAGCTCAGAACTAAATTCAAATGGAAATCATATTACCACATTGCCATGAAAACCATATTGTACACTGAGCCTTTTGGCATACCATCAGATGTAGGTTTATCTGTTTATGGTCTGAGCCATTTTATGTATTTATCTTATACAGAAAAAAAGAATGTGAACACAAATTGATATTTTCATTTATTTCCTTTTGTCTTTCTTCCTATCTATACCAAGGCGGACAACAGAAGATAAGATATCTTATAAATCATCATACCAAAAAAATTCATGTTCGATGGTTGCTTGTAGGAGGCCTTTTGAAACTGTGCTGAAAGGACAAGTGATATTTTATGTATCTTGGAATGATTTATATTTTACATTCCTCACGATGACCTTAATTATTGTAAAAAGGGTACAGTTGGCAGTGTAGAAGACTTAATGTCCCAGTGTATTGTATCAGGAATTGGTTCAGCACAAATATGGAAAATAGCTATAGTATATGACTAAAGTCTTCTTAAAATGAATGCTTTTATTAAAACTTATATTTTCTTGGGGCAACTGGGTGGCTCAGTTGCTTAAGCATCCGACTCCTGATTTTGGCTCAGGTCATGATCTCAGGGTCCTGGGACTGAGCCCCACATGAGGCACCCCACTCATCAGGGAGTCTCCTTGAGATTCTCTCTCCCTCTACCCCTCCCCCTGTTCATTCATGCTATTTCTCTCTCAAATAAACAAATAAATCTTTAAGAAAATTATATTTTCTTAAGAACACAGAAGTTGAGTATAAGGGAAGATTCTTCCTTGTAAATTAAAAATATCTGTAGGAATTTGAATTTATATGGGAATTTTTTTTCCTCAAAAACACCTCAAAATATTGCCAGTCATTGACATTAGAATTGATATCAGCCAGCTTCCAGATACTGCATTATCTCTGTCAGAGGCACCAAAGAACATATTTTAAAAGACATGAATTCCCCTAAAGCTTAGGTATAGTGATGAATATTCTAATTACCTAGAAGAATCCCTTATGGATGGATCATTTTTTTTAAAAGATTTTATTTATTTGAGAGAGAGAGCAGCAGCAGGGGAGGGGCAGAAGGTAAGGGAGGAACAGACTCCCCTGCTAAACAGGGAACCCAATCCTGTGGCTCCATCCCAGGACCCTTGGATCATGACCTGAGCTGAAAGCAGATGCATAACTGACTGAGCCCTGTAGGCATTCCTGGATGGATCATTTGTATAAAATTATCTCAGATTATTTTATTCTGTCCACATTTTTCAGCATCTGAAACTAGAGCAGTAATGTACACCTTACTGCTTCCTTTTAATTGTCCTAAATTTATAAACACTAAGCTTCGGTGTATAAAGCTGACTTTCTGTCTTTTTCTGTCTTTCTGAAATTTCTATTGAAACAATTAAAGATTCACATGCATTTATTTATAAGATAAAATACAGAGAGACCCCTTGTGCCGAGTTTACCCCAATGATAACATTTTGCTAAATTATAGGATAGTATCACAACCAGAATATTGACATTAATAAAACCCACCAATTTTATTCAGATTTCCTCTGCTTCACTTGTACTCTGTTGGGTGTGTATGTGAACTTCTATACAATATTATCACTTGTGCAAGTTTATATATCCACCACAGTTGTGGTAACTCCACTACAAGGATCTCTACTTTCTTTTTTCTTTTTTTTTAAGACTTTATTTGTTTATTTGAGAGAGAGACAGTGAAAGAGAGCATGTGAGGGAAGGTCAGAGGGAGAAGCAGACTCCCCGTGGAGCCGGGAGCCCAATTCGGGACTCCATCCGGGGATTCCGGGATCATGACCGGAGCCAAAGACAGCCTCGCCCAACCAACTGAGCCACCCAGGTGCCCTCTACTTTCTTTTATTTTTATTTTTATTTTTATTTTTAAAGATTTTATTTATTTATTTGAGAGAGAGAGAGACAGAGTGAGAGAACATGAGAGGGGAGGTCAGAAGGAGAAGCAGACTCCCCATGGAGCTGGGAGCCTGATGTGGGACTCGATCCCAGGACTCCAGGATCATGACCTGAGCCGAAGGCAGTCACTCAACCAACTGAGCCACCCAGGTGCCCTCTTTTTATTTTTTGAAAGATTTATTTATTTATTTGAGAGAGAGAGAGAAAGAGAGAGAGAGAAAACAGGGGAAGGGGCAAAAGGGGGGGAGAGAGAATCCCCAAGCAGACTCCCTGCTGAGTGTAGAGCCCAAAAGAGGTGAGAGGGAGCACAAAATTCCAGGGCCCTGATGTCAAATCAAGTGTCAGAATGATTTGAGGAGAATTGATATCTTTACTCAACTGAGACTTCCATTCTATGAATATGGTATGTCTCTTATGTCTTCTTTGATTTTCTTTGTGGTCATTTTAGAATTTTTAGTCTTCTTGTGTGCATATCTAAGAATTTCCTTTTCTTTGGAGCAATTATAAATGATAATTGCATTAATAATTGGGTTTTCTGCATATCCATTGTTAATATATAGAAATATGTTTGATTTTGGGGTGTTGATCTTGTTCTCTTGGATCTTGCTGAACTCCCTTGATAGTTTGTGGAATTTTGTTTTGTAGATTTCTTAGGATTTTCTGTGTAGACAATCATGTTATCTGCCAATAGAGATCATTTTATTTCTTCCTTTCGAAGAGGCATGCCTTTTTTTCTTTTTCTTGCCTTATCACAGTGATTAGAACTTCCAGCACTATGTTGATTAAGATGGTGAGAGTGGGTGTCCTTACCTTGACATTAGTCTTCCACCATTAAGTTGTGATATTAGTTGCAGGTTTTGTATAGATGCTCTTTATCAGGTTCTGTTAATTACCTGCTATTCCTAACTTGCTGGACATTTTGATCATAAACAGGTATGAGATTTTGTAGCCAAATGCTTTTTCTGCATCAACTGCTATGATGTTATGATTTCTCTTCTTTAGCCTACTGATACGGTAAATTATGTGGATTAATTCTTGGAATATTTAACCAGCCCTGTAAAACTGGAATAAATCCCTCTTGATCATAGTATATAATTTTTTAACACACTGTTGGAATTGGTTTGCTAATATTTGGATTAAAGATTTTTGCATCATAGAAATTATTAGTCTGTACATTTGCTGTTTCCTTGGTTTTTGGTTTTGACATTATCTGATTTTGGTATCAGGATAACACAAGTCTCATAAAATAAATTGGGAAGCATCATCTCCTTTTCTTTTACCTGGAAGAGAATGTATAAAACTGGTATGAATTCATCCTTAAAAGAGGTATCCATACTGGTCACTCCCCACCCTGCCTCCCCCTGCTGCACTGGGTATTTCCAAATGAGGGAGGAGAGTTTTAGGCCTGTGGAGGACAGAGAGGTCTCCCAGATCAGTCTACTGGGTCTCTCTTGCTAGCTCTGTCTATCGACCTCAGTATCTCTCAATGGAAAAATATTGAAAAGGAGAGTCCCAGACCGAGCAGAGAAAAACAGTACCCCCTCTGGTATCTTATTTCTGTCAGTGTCCCCAATCTGTTCCCCTTTACTGGTGATGTCATTTGATGTTGTTAGAGGGACTCCAGTGTAATCTAGGGGAAGGAATGAGCCTACCTGAGGGGGCTTCAATTTCTAGGCTGAAAGTCAAGAAACTCTGGGTCTGGGTGGCCTTCCTCTGTTGGGTAGAAGTACATGAGATGCCTTGAGATTATGTTGTTCCTACAGTCCTGGGATCCCAAGCCACCTTTCTTCTAAACACATTTTATGTTTCTCCTTTGGTCATCTTTTGCATCATTTCCAAGGTTCATAGTTATACTTAGCAGGAACGAATAGGGGAGAAGAGGTCTACACCACCTTGTCTTGTTTGAAAATTACTTCATTTTAAACACAGATGCACAAGGACTGACGCAGTTCCAAAAGGTCTTGAATTACTTGAATTCTGCATGAGCGGGCAAGGATTTACTATGAAGATGAGGAAGACGAGGAGACAGAACCATTTATCATTGGAATTGACCTCAAGCTGATACAGCACAAATGAACAAAGAGGAAAAAACAAACCAACAACATGAAACAGGGAAGAAAGGATTTTTCTTTGTAATAGCTGCTGGCCAGCTTGTCTTTTCTTGGTATTTACCTCTCTGCTTCATGTTTTCAATGTAAAGCAAAGTTGTTTATGTCTGATATTGTAGGATGTAGGCTGTGAAAAATTTGTGAAACTTACAGGGCAGCTGTAGTGTTCAATCAAATGGGAGATTCAAAAGGTTAGTCTCAAATGCTTAGGCAAGCACAGGACATTTTATCATCTATCAGCCCTAAATTAAATAAGACATGAGGGTAGTGATTAGCAGTAACATGTATTTATTCCTTCTGTTATTACCTTATCTTCCTTCTTTTCTTTTTCAATTATCATTTGTTGAAAAACCCATCTTGCTTCCATGGATATTGTTTCCTACCTGGGAGAGAGCTATTTTAATTCCACACACTCATTATTGATTAACTTTTGCCTGTGAAAGTGAAATCAGATACTATTTATTGAAACTCCTTATTGAAATTTCACTTAAATAGGCCAACATTTGAGATCCTAAAAGAGAGTCACACATCCTTTTGCTCAAGTGGCTTGCATTGAAATAACAGAGAAAATTATTTTAGGTATAGCTTATGTCTTGTGCTCATTGTTTTTGAAGCCAGCCTAATTACCACTTTGGTGATATTTTCTAAATTTTTTATTGATACATTCTAACTTTCCTTTTAAAAAAGTTTTATTTATTTATTTATTTGAGAGAGAGTGCACATATGGGGAGTGGGGCAGAGGGAAAGGGAGAAAGAATCTCAAGAAGACTCCCTACTAAGTGTGGAGCCCGATGGAGGGCTCAATCTCATGACCCCGAGATCATGACCTGAGATGTAACCAAGAGTCAGCCGACTGAGCCACCCAGGCACCCTGCATTCTAACTTACTTTAAAGGCAATCCACCCAATTCAGGGTTGGTGCCCCCATGTGCAGAGATTGACATAGCAGAAGAAAATTACTATGACCAACTTTGCAAAGTTAAATGACACACATAGCTGTTAGAATACCAAATTCAGTGTGATGCTAGTGTAAGCACTTTAGATAGAATGATAACAATATACTAGGTAGTATTTCCCAAACTATCAAGGAATGAATCTAACTCACTACAAAAGCCAACTGAATTTTTAAGTAATATTTACTGATGAGTATTACTACTCTTAAGAAAATGCTTATAATAGCAACTGTATTTGGGCTCTAAAAATAGTACTCTCCTACTCCAAAAACACTAGCAGCAGCACAGTTTCAACTGGAAATCTTGAAAAGAATGCTTCTGTGTTGCGAAATATCCACAGATTCTTTAGAACTGTGTTAAATTTATTTAAATAGAACATGTTTGAAGTTGTGCTGTACTTACTTCAGAGTTCTTCTGAATCACAGAAGAGAAGAATGTTTGTATTTTTAAATATACCAAGAGAAGCCCTAACAGTTACAGGAATTTGTGAAGAATTAAAAAACATAGTTTAAACCTATCTAACACTGATTCTATGCTATTTGCAAGATGTTGTTTTTTTTTTTAATATTTATTTATAGAGAGGTGGGGAGAGGGGCAAAGAGAGGGGAAGAGAATCTCAATAAGTGTGGAGCCTGATACAGGGCTTGACCTCATGACCCTGAGATTATGATCTGAACCGAAACTAAGAGTCTGATGCTAAACCAACTGAGCCAACAATGTGCCCTGATTTGTAAGTTTCTTTTTTTTTTTTTTAAGGTTTTATTTATTTGACAGAGAGAGATCACAAGTAGGGTCAGAGAGAGAGAGAGAGAGTAGAGAGAGGAGGAAGCAGGCTCCCTGCCAAACAGAGAGCCCGATGCGGGACTTGATCCCAGAACTCTGAGATCATGACCTGAGCCGAAGGCAGAGGCTTAACCCACTGAGCTATCCAGGCGCCCCAGTAAGTTTCTAAAGAAATTATTAGACTGCTTTATTTATTATAGTCCTCATTAATATGTTCAGGTAACTTAGCATTATAGCCAAATTTCTATATTCATGAATGAACTTTTTCAATTCCAAGTAATCTTTCTGTTCCAGATGAAAGAACCCAGTATCTATTTGCTTACACTTTTTTAGTGATAGCCAAGGACTTATTGAAAGACTAGTATATACTAGTTAGTATATGTGAACTCCTTGAGAGCAGGGATCCAGTCTTACTTACTTGCATAAGTAAGTATGCTATGGTACTATGTCTTATATATAACAGTGTAATGGGTATTCACCATGTATTTACTAATTTAATTTTTGTAAAGGAACTATCATTTCTCGAAGTAATACTTATATACACAGCCTTGTGCTAGACCCTAATCTTCACAAAACCCACAAGAAATTCATATATTGGTTAGTAATCTTTTGGTGGCAAGTAACAGAACATAAACCAAGCCCAGGTTAGGTAACAAAAGGAATTTACCAGCTTGTATAACTAAAGAGTCCAGAGGTAGATGAGATTTTAGTATAGTTTCAAGACTCCTCTGGTTGAATTTCTCTATAGTTTTCTTACCTCTGTCTTGTGTGTCAAATTCAATTTCAGCTGACTTCCTTCTGGTAGTATATGGCTACAGTCATTCCAAGACTCACGTCAACACATGGCACCATATATTGGGGTAGAGAATGTCTCTGAGAGCAGAAGGGTTAGCACATATCCCAGAAGCCCCCCCCACCCAATGTCTCTCCATAGAGCTTTAGCCTGTATGGGATGAAATGATTGGCTTGCACACATTAAACTCAAATCTTAGAGTTAAGATTGGGTTTCATCCTCGCCAAATTTCCACCAGCTGGGAAATAACAGGATTTTCCTAAAACAGCAGACCACAGAACGGAATGCTGGATAGGTAATCGACATATGTCCACTAGATGTATTGTTAGCTCCAGTTAGTCTCAGAGAGTTTAAGCTTTGCGTGACGTGGAGAGTGGTTTAGAATTGGATTCTAATTCTGAAGCTCTTGTTCTTGTCACTTCGAATTTTGTCAAGTGTTTGGGGGAAACTACCAGATAACAAAAAATGTCATCTTTGTCCTAACTTTGGAAAACTGAAACTAAAAGAGTTCTTTTAAAAAAAAAAAAAAAGATTTATTTATTTATTTGAGAGAGAGAGTGCGGTGGGAGGGTAGAAGGAGAGAGAAAATCTCAAGCACACTCGCCACTGAGCATGGAGTTTGACTCAAGGTTGATATCATGACCCTGAGATCATTACCTGAACCAAAATCAAGAGTCAGCCACTTAGCTGACTGACCACCCAGGTGCCCCTAAAACTAAAATCGTTCTAAAATCCTAAGAAAAAATCTGATTTAAATAGAATGCCTTCTCCACCCCATCCCCTAACTCCCACCATCCTACTTCTACCTTCTCCAATACATGGGAACCCTTCCTGTCTTTTAGAACCCCACCAGGTGCTCTCATAGTTTTAAGGCAGTGGGCCAGGCTCCAGAATAATCTCCCTCTCTTAACTTTCATTGAATGTCTATGTCTTTAGGTTTTAGATGAAACAATCCAACATTGATAATAACAGTGCATTACCACTTCTGGGGATATTTGCAACATCTATCATGATACTTGGTGGGTACACCCTTCACACCCTTGCCCGCAAGAATCTCTCCAGGAACAATTTCAAGGGGAAGAGATACCAAAATGTAGGTGAGAATTTTGTTGCAGACAAACCTTCCCAGAATCCCTGGGCTTAAACTCTGAAAGTGATTGCTTCTCTTATCTCCATGAATGAGTTTCCTGGGATGCCAAATTGTCTTTTCCCCAAGAGCACAGACTTTTCCCCAAGGATCTTGTCTTCTTCCAAGAGTACTCCCACTGGGGTCTCTTCTTGTCGCACTCCCATACATTTCCAAGCATTTTTGTATATTTAAAAATTGTTACTTGATTGATGTTTTTTGTGTGATCATGGTTTTATTTTCAGATGGTTCTTTTCTCTACTGCACTTACCTTAATAATAATTATCCTCCCTTAAAAAAGACTTCCATGGGCGCCTGGTTGGCTCAGTGTGTTAAGCCTCTGCCTTCAGCTCTGCTCATGATCCCAGGGTTCTGGGATCGAGGGCCACGTCCAGCTCTCTGCTCAGAGGGGAGCCTGCTTCCCCCTCTAACCCCCGCTGCCTCTCTGCCTACTTGTGATCTCTCTCTGTCAAATAAATAAATTTTAAAAATCTAAAAAAAAAAAAAAAAAAAAGACTTCCAGATTTAAATTGCCCTTGAATATGATTTTATCCTCCCCACCCCTCCAAAACCAATAGGTTTCACTTTCTTAAGGCCTTTAAACACAGTAAGAACCCATGAGAGAAGACTGACTGAATGCACAGTATGCCTAAAAAGCCCGGAGATTCACCTTTTTAAGAGTAATACATTTTGGAATTTACCTATTAAAATGTCATCTAGCTGTGTCTTCCTCATGTAAAGCCAACCACAGTTGAATTCTAAATTCAGGAACTGGAATGGAGTTGAGTGGTGCAATTTTGTTTAGGTCCCAATGGCTTTGGGGAAAAAGGGAAGTTACAGTATCTCAAATCCTCAAAGTGTGTCTGGTCGGATCTAGTTTGGGCTGGTGAGAGCTGGACCAGGAATTCTTTAGGACTCTTTTAAGCAAGCCAGAATTAGACTATGTGTTTTAGGTTACTAACCCTGGCTTTAAGGCATAAGGGATGATGAGAAGTCTATGTTTAATTGTTTTACTCTTATAAGTGCTACGAACGTTTTCCCCGAGGCTGCAATCACAAGTATGTTTGCCTCTTGGCTGCCTGCATATAGGACATCCCTTCCCACCCACTACCCATGCATAGAAATACTGCTCTTTCAAAATTCTGAGCTGTTCAGCCACTGCAGAATCAACCCACACACAGTAACTGTTAAAGTACTTATTATGTCCTCCTTAGAATCTGATACGTTAAATTCTGGGTTTTTTTTTCCTAATTGAATGCAACGTTTTACATATTTACAGACATTTTGCCTAAATTGGGTGTTTAAAGGGCCTTCATAATCTTTTCAAGACAATGTCACAATTGTTAGAATTTTGAGTAATTCTGATTGCTGGCAGAATGGGGTTTCTTTTAAGAAAAAAAAGAAAACAAGTGGTCTTATATAAGCCAGGGAATTTCAGCTATGGGTGGCAATTCACGTGGACTTAACAATTTACACTGAACTTAACTACCTTCTGGGTGTGGTTCTGGCTCCAGTACTGTAGAGCATTCCCCACCCTCATACTGTGACAGCACCCTGGGGGTAGGGAACGAGGGGTGTAGGTGGAAGGCGTAGGGGAAATTCGGTGTTCCCATTAAGAGCTCCTGCTCTCAGTTACTGGCTGAATATAAAGTATTCTCCCGGCCCACTCAAGAACAGACAAGGCCAGCCTGAAAGAGAGAATCAGAACTGGGTTGTAGCTAATGTTGGAATAACGTTTGGGATACAGGCTAAGGGTTTTAAAATTTATACAAAAAGGCAATTTGACACCATTGTTTGTTTCTATGACTCACGTCTGAAATTTGATTATTGATTCTTTTTAGTATCAAAGCAGCAGTCTTAGAGCTAGTTTTTTTGCACATGTAATACTTAATTGCTATTTTTAGATCAAAGTGATGTTGAGAAAGCCTGGGTGGGCTGAATCCTGACTCTCCATCTGTCATGAAACAAACATGGATTGAGCACCTCCTAAGAAGTCAGTCACAGTGCTGCGTACAGGGAGATGACAACATAAAGGAAGCAAGAACGATTTCTACATTTGAGGGGCTCGACCTAGTGTAAAGGAAGACCTTTAGCAAATAGTAAACATCTAGCGTAATAAATTCTATAATTGAGATGTGTGCGCCAGCAAAGACTGACCCACAACAAAGATGATTTAGTAGGCTGGAGTGAACACTGGTATGAGATGGGAGGGATGTTTTTTTTTTGCTTTTTTGGGGGAGGCGGGAGTGGAGGGAGGGAGGTTTAACTGGGATCAGTGTTTCAGTGGTCAGGTTGAGGATCGATCATCTCCTGTTCTGATACCTTGAGTTCTGTATGTAACCTTGTAACTTAGGGGTGGGGAAATGAATCCTCAAATAATGCTCTGTGTATCTTTCTTTCCCATATCAAAACCCCTAGGTCCCCACTGGGCTCTGCTTTAAGGCCAATCTTGTGTTTGTTTGAAAAGGATTTAAGGATTTCCAGTCCAACTACCTGTGAACATCCCACTTCGGGGCAAACTGGACTTAAACAGGTTGGTTAAAGCTATGGGAAGCAAGTATAAGAGGAAGGGCAGAGTGCTAGACACTCACTGAGAGCACTCAGATAAAAGAACACTTCCATCTATGAGTGCTAACTCTACTATCATCTAATTTAAAATTAGGAGGTTTGAGTTAAGGCTCAGAGAGGTGTGGTAATCTAAGACCACACTAGCAATATTAGAGCTGAGGTTCTAACACAGTTTCTGTGCACTTAAACGTGGGGAGCGCCCATTCTGACCAGCCAGGCAGAGAATTACTTTGAGAATGACATTTTTGTTGATTGTTTCCTTTGCCATGCAGAGGTTTCTTATTTTGATGTCATTCCAATAGTTTATTTTTGCTTTTATTTCCCTTGCCTGAGGAGACATCTAGAAAGAAGTTGCTACGACCAATGTCAAAGGTGTTACTGCCTGTGTTCTTCTCCAGGATTTGTATGGTTTCCAGTCTCGCGGTTAGGTCTTTAATCCATTTTGAATGTATTTTTGTGTATGGTGTAAGAAATAGTCCAGTTTCATTCTTTGGCATGTTGCTGTCCAGTTATCCCAACCATTTGTTGAAAAGACATTATTTTCCCCATTGGATAGTCTTTCTTGCTTTGATGAATCAAAGTGATGTGGACAAAGAAGATGTGGTATATGTACATATGATGGAATATTACTCAGCTATAAGGAAGAGTGAAATTTTGCCATTTGCAATGACAGGGATGGAGCTACAGAGTATTATGGTACAGATACCTTATGATTCCATTCATATGTGGAATTTAAGGAACACAGTGAATGAGCAAAGGGGGAAAATAGAGAGAAGCAAACAAAGACACTCTTTTTTTTTTTTTAAGATTTTATTTATTTATTTGACAGGCAGAGATTACAAGTAGGCAGAGAGGCAGGCAGAGAGAGAGAGGAGAAGCAGGCTCCCCGCTGAGCAGAAAGCCTGATGCAGGGCTCGATGCCAGGACCCCAGGATCATGACCTGAGCCAAAGGCAGAGGCTTTAACCCACTGAGCCACCCAGGCGCCCCAACAAAGACACTCAACTCTAGAGAACAAGCTGATGGTTACTAGAGGGGTGGTGGGTGGGGTGATGAAGGAAATTGGTCATGGGGATTAAGGAGCACACTTGTTGTGATGAGCCCCTGGTGTTGTATAGAAGTGTAGAATCACTATATTGCACACCTGAACCAAATATTACATTATATGTTTATAAACTGAAATTTAAATAAAAACTTTAAAAAATAAAAGTAATAAAACACCAGTATCTAATGAGGAAAAAAGACAGAGAGAAAAACATTGCATCCTGTTTCTTAAACCGAGTGGCTGGTCCTTTGGAGGTCATTGTTTGATATGTCTTTAAACTTTACATAAATTGTCCTTGGGATTTTATATCTATTCAATATTGACTAAAATGAATTTAAAAGGCAGAATTAAATGGGAACACTGGATGAGCCAAACTGTATAAAAGGTGTTTCTGTATTTTTAAAAAAGAGAGAGAATTTGGCAGACAGTCAGTTGGCATCAGCAGGATCCCACCAGGAATATCAGAAGTATTCTGATGGAAGAAGCACCAAGCATGGTGCTGGAAAATCTAGAAGCAGTCAGACAGAGAGCTCCTGGGAGTTTTCTGGTAGAGAACAGGGCAGCACATCCGGGTTTTAGTCCTACTCAGATCCAAGAAATAAGATGAGGTCATAGTCCCTAGAATTGGAATCTCAGTAACAAGATGGCAGAACCTCAGGAGTGAGGCAGAGCCTATGCTGAAAGTAAACCACAAGGCATAGCCTCATCAAATTAAGAACTCAACCCACAGTCCTCTCAGAGCTGAACTGGAGTTTTAAAAATCCCTTGTGTGGGGTTAACCTATAGTAGAAATGTTGGGGAAGAGTTGAGGACAGTATCAAGAGTATAGGGCTATGAGGCTATGGGGACGGACAATGACTATGACGAGTCCTAGAATGCAAGGGGGAAAAGAATATGGCCGATAGGGGATCTGTTGTTTTTTTCCTGCCCTTCTGGTACTAGTTTCCTGTTTTCTTTGGAGATCCCTCCCATGTCCCATGAATAAAGTCGTAGCAGTATGTCCCTCAAAGAACCTTGCCTGCCCTAGGTCCAGCTAGGCAAGCTGTCCTCTCAATGTCTTTCTCTCTCAGCATTTAAATCTCAAAGGAAAGACAGAAGGGATGACAAATAATTGATACTGTTTCAATCCTGAGTCTGGACTTAAGTGGACACCCAGATCATCATCGGTGTTCTGATGCCAGTCCTTACTGAGATCTCTGTCTTAAGCATTTCCTGGATTTTGGAAATATCCATATCCCTCTAGTGAATTGCTTCTCATTTATACTAGCTAAGGTCATTTCTGTTGCCTGCAACTGAAGTAGCATAAATGATTCAGCATTGAAGATGACAGCAAGATTCCCGTTCTTTTCTAAATCATCTTTCCCAAAGGTAGAGTCTGGATCAATGTCCCTGCAGTTTAAAGAATTCCTCCAAAGCCACCCTCTATCTGCAGACTGATATTTCTCTAGGAGCCTAGCAAGGCTGGCAGATTCCTCCATCCCCCTCCTACCTCCCCACTTTCTGACAGCTAAAGAATACATTCTCCTAAGTCCAAAAATGCCTAGGGCTTGACCTAGTTCTCTATGGTCTCTTTAAAATTTAACACATTTCTAAGTTCATAGGTTTGCTAAATATTATTTTCTCATGCTCAAAGCTTGAAAGGAATGCCAGAACTAAAATAAATGCATTATCTTACAATACATTTTTTTTTTAGTACGGAAATAGAGCAAAAATTATTGTGAACAGGTGAATATTTTTACTTCAAATAATGTCAGGTTAAACATGGCCATTTTACTACAAATGTGACCACAAAAATGATGTTTTTCTTACGGAAAAAAACTGAAGAGGAAAATAATTCTTTTTCTGTACGCAATGAAAAATTTAAAAAAAAAAGCACACCATTTAAGAATTTACAGACTTGTACAGACAAGATAATTTTCTTCCACGTTTTTGATTCAATCACAACATTTTCATTATAAAAACTCAGAAAGCCATAAATGGGGAAGATAGAACAATGAGCCTAAAACTACAAAGAGGAAACTGAAGTTATTCATAATCACTCTCACAGGCAATCAATATGGTATTGACTTTCTATTCTTGCTACTCTTGCAGTAATGTCCTTGGCTTGAAACTCAACCTAAGCTAGGAAATATTAGCAAATAAAGCAACTCCAACCTAAGGAAATGTGAAGAGAAAACGAGACAGCAAAAGCCTGGATCTACTTCAAAGATTAAAATAACTGTCTGCTGTCAGTTAATTCTGCTGGTCAGAAAATCGTGCCAAGGCGACCCAGGCTAAGAGCAGGACCCATGTGAACGTGCAGGTTTGGCTCTGACCTATAGCTAAAGACGACAGGAGTGTCGTAATGGCAGCATGTTTAGTCCTGAGGAGAAGTGACCGAGAGTGCCCAGGTCTGGATGGATTCTCATCACTAGTGCTACAAAATCTACTCCAAGTGCATGCCCCACGGACCGTGAATCAATAGCATTATCTGAGGACAGGAGGAAAAGCGGAATCTCATTCAAATTTAAAAGGAATTGATCAAATTCGAAAAATTTTAAACTATCATGCGTTAAAGCACAAACCATTTAAGAAGCCCTGGGGAAATTCATTCCAGAAGTGGAGCACAGTAATTTCTTACAAAATGGAACATGTTGGGGCTTAGGTTGAGCAACTCACAGATAAAGATCAAAGTCCACATTTTCAACTGGGAAACCTGGATTCTAAATAAAGGAACATCAAATTGCAGAATAAGTTCAGTAGTTTTTGAGCAAGTCAACAAAAAAGACTTCCCAAGGACAAATCTTTGTTTCTATTCTTGATCTTATAATATTGTTTTTCATCGTCCTTAATCAAATCCTAGAGACCACACACACACACAAACACACACACAAACACACACCGAGCCAATATGGCAGAAGAGGAACCATGTCTGCCTCTGAATCACCAAAGCAGTTGTAAGACATCTGCTGTTAAATACTTCTTTTCTTTAGTTTCTTTTGTAAAACATAGTTTCTGGAAAACATTTTCTGTGTATCAAGGCTTACATCCAAAAGAGGCCACAATTATTTGACTTCAAAGGAACTAAGATGGGCCATTTGAAAAAACGGTCAAAAAACTTTTCAAAATAGAAACATGAAAAGATCATTCAGTTTTCTAGAAGGTAACATTTGGATCCTGAGTCACAGTTCATATTCCCAAGGCGAAGTTTTTTGTAACCACATAGGAAATGTACATCTTGTTGCAAATGGTAGAGTCCCATCCTAGGAAAGGCTTGAGATTCAACTCTGCCTGGAAAGGGTGTAATCCACCTCAAAAAGGAAAAAGCCAACAGCACCACACCCAAACTGAAATCTGCAGTGTCCATATGGGTGGTTCCCTCTATTTCAGCATGCTCACTCTCTTGTCAAGCACCTCTTTTCAGAACCTTCCAGACTGGTGACAGAGTGATTTCCTGAACTACGCCTACATTGACTTCCTTCTGCCAAAGCATGGAATAAGCCTGACAGCTCTTTTCCCTCCAGTCCACCTCTCCCGTATGCATGAGAAAACAAAAGCAGAAAAAACACCCTGAGCTTTGTAGGCACATTATTTTAATGAATTGCAATAACTCTCCTTTTCTAACATCGAATGATTAGCTCTTCAGATATTTTTCCATGCTGGAGTTTTATAAACTCATAGAATTACTGGGGCTGTAAGTTACTTGATAATTCACCAAATTCAGTTCTTCACTTATTAATGAGGAAATCCTGTTCTAGAGCCAGAGGTTAGGTTGTGATTCCCTTCTCCTCCAAAGTGTGAAAATGATTCCTTTTTGCCACATTTGTGATTCCATTGGCATTGTTCTTTGTTATCTTACTGTACACATTGGAATCATTCTTTTTGTCTAGGTAGTGAAAGCAAAACAGAAAAACAAAAGCTTTAGCTCTAAACCATACAATTGAATCTACAAGTTACCCAGATGTATTGCCTTGGCCAAAACACATTTAAATGACTAAGTAGTATGTCCTCATTAATGCAGAAAGCCAATGCTTTGTGTAAATTTTTTAAAATTAGGCTGTGGTCCTTTAAAACACGTGATAGCAATTAGATGTAAAAAATATAACTAAATGAGAGCGGTTCTGCCATTTTTGTGGTAGATGTTGGTATCAGAGGCCATATAACCAAAGTTATATGACCCTACATCACATCTTCTGGGCAGTCCAGAATATACCATCCTTTAAGTTGAACAGTTACTTAATGGGAATCCAGGCAGTCCAACACTCTCTGTTAGATATCATTTGATACTAATACCCTAACTGATAAGAAATTGTAAGATGAGTGAATATAGGGAAATTTCTAGCAATAGATCCTGATGGAAAGACAGAGAGTCTGGGACTGGTTGTTTGGTACGCTTGGACTTAAAAATCAAAGTAAGCAAGTATTAAGGCATGCCTCTCTGGCAACCTTTTCATTCAGATTGAATCAAATTGTCATCTGGATTGAAATCTCCACTGAAGATAGTAAGACTTTGGGCAACCACATGGCTAATGCCATAAGACAGTCTAAAGAGCATGAGTTGAGGAATCCTATGTCCAGTGTCTCCTGGATATTGTATGCTTCTTACACCAGCATAATTTTCTTCAGTGTGCTCATTTCACTCTCCAAAGTGTCCCAGTGTGGACCACGAATCTCAGGCTTAACCTAGGATTAGGAGATTGAGAAAAATTGGATGAAATGGTTGTTTCAGTTGGTTCCAGAACGCTTGAGGTTAGTGAATGACAACAAACTCCTAAAGCAGCGCTTACCCCCACCCAAATAAATAAATAAATAAATAAATAAATAAAATAAACACACAAAACCTTTTATCTCTTTAAGTTGCTGGCCAGAATAAAATACAGAATCTGATCCAGTGGGTTGTTGAGTAATATCAGCTAATCCTCAGCTCTTCTTGGTCCCTTGTGTGAAAATTAGAGCCATGATTGAAAAAGATTGGATCTATGAGAATAGGAATAAAGAAATTTGGAAGGAATGGAATGTCTCAAAGGGTTGTCTCTCTCCTCTTTGGAGAAGCTCCTGTAAGAACCCTACCTGAGGAAGTTATCAAGCTAAGGAAATCTGAATCTGTGTGCTGACCGCCACCAACCCTGATCATCTCCAGGCCTATAATTAGAGTCCCTGGAGAAGAGCCCATGGAGGTTCTATTTGATTTCTATAACAACAGCAACACCCCTCTGGGCTTGAAGAGGCCTGTTTTCAGCTCCCACAGCAGTCTCAGCTTTTCCCCTAATTCTCAGACCTGAGTCTATACACAGGCATTCATTCCTAGCACATTGGGATGAGGCCCGATGCACTTAGGAAAGCACCTTGTAATATGCTAGTGTGTTCCAGGATTTCCTTTCCTGCTTTCCACAAGGAAGGTGTTCATGTACCAGATTGACAGCACAGTGGAGAAAGCAAATACCAACACCTCTCAGGGATTGTTGGACATTGGCTCTAAGCTTAACACTGATTTCCGGGAATGGGGAGAGACCATCCTCATTGGTGGGGTTCACTGGTTAGTGTGGAGGCTGAAAGAGATCAGGTAGTGGGGGAGCCTGGGTGGCTCAGTTGGTTGAGCATCCAACTCTTGGATTTAGGCTCAGGTCATGATCTCAGGGTCCTGAGATCTATCTTCAACATCAGGCTCCATGCTGGGTGTGGAGTCTGCTTAAGACTCTCTCTCCTGGGGCACCTGGGTTGCTCAGTCGATCAAGCATCTGCCTTCAGCTCAGATCATGATCCCAAGGTCCTAGGATCCAGCCCTGTGTCAGGCTCCCTGCTCATCGGGAGGCCTGCTTCTCCCATTCCCACTCCCCCTGCTTGTGTTTCCTCTCTTGCTGTCTCTCTCTCTGTCAAATAAATAAATAAAATCTTTTTTAAAATGTACTGGTTTTAACGATAGATTATATGGTTACCTTAGCTATTATGGTAGAAAAGACCAAGGAAAACTCTTCTAACTCCCTCTCCCCAACAGAAAGTGAATCAAAATCCATATCATATCCTCAGGAGGAGGCTGGGAAAGGTGGGGGAGGAAATACAAAGTTAAATGCTACCTTCCAAGACTTAGAAGATGCACAGGTAGCTGGTTTGACCTATGCAGACATCACCAGAGTCTCCCAAATGTTTCCTGAACATCCTTATCCAGCTGATTATCATTGGCTGAATCCGTTTTCCAAATTCCAATGGCCAGTCCAGATATAATTTCTTTACTGGAGCAAATAAGGACAGTTTTTATTTTACATCTGTTGATCTCAAAAATGTTATTTCAATGAATAACATCAGAAGGTTCTTTTCACTTGGCAGGAGCACTAGTTTACTTATCTGGTCTCAGAAGTACGGTAGCTCTTTTTTTTTTTTTTTTTTTTTAAGATTTTATTTATTTGAGAGAGAACATGAGAGAGAGAGAGGTCACCAGCAGAGAGGGGAGAGGTAGAGGGGAGAAGCAGACTTCCCACCAAGCAGGGAGCCCCATGTGGGTGGGGCTCGATCCCAGGGTCCTGAGATCATGACCAGAGCCGAAGCCAGACGCTTAACCGACTAAGCCACCCAGGTGCTCCAAGCACACCGTAGCTCTTGAACTGTGTGCCACAGTTGGCCGTTGGGTCCTTGATAGTCCCATCTTTTCACTGGGCATCATGCTGCTCTAATATATTATTGTTTCCTGTCAAAATACCCAGTAATAGAACGTAGCAATGACTTGAGAGGGGCCTCTCACACGTCTGAAGTCCATGGGGATCTCCTTGTCAATATGAAGGGCAAGTTAACATACCTCGCATCTGACAGCGATAGAGAAAAGGCATAACTCTCCATCAGCCTCACTGAATTTTCCAAGTAACGTATACTACAGGCGTGCTTCTTCGATTCATTTACAGGATGGCCCAAAAGACTGCAAATTTTGAGTAAGACCCGGGATCTGAGAAGGCTAGGAAAGGTAAGCTTCACAGCAGGCTACTCTACTATTTGACCTTTATGACCTAGTGAATGACTCAAAAGTCCCACAGCAGATTGGAACGCTGTCTACACCCAATGAAAATTCCAATAAACTGGGGGTGCCTGGGTTGCTCAGTCGGTAAGCATCGGCCTTCTGTTCAAGTCATGATCTCAGGGGACCTGAGGCAGAGCCCCACATCAGGTTCCCTGCTTGATGGGAAGTCTGCTTCTCCCTCTTCCTCTGCCTCTCCCCACCTCTCAGCTCATGCTCTCTCTCTCTCTCTCTCAATCTCTCTCTCTCTCAAATAAATAATTTGGAAGGAAGGAAGGAAAAAGAGAAAGAAAGAAAGAGGGGGGGTAGCGAGGGAGGGAGGGAGGGAGAGAGGAAGGAAGGATGTTTGAGCATAAGCACACCCTCTTTGGTGAGTAATAATTCTCCTTTTGAGAAACAGCTTTTGGCTTGTGAGCAGCTCCTGAAGGGGTTGAACACCTGTCCTGATAAACTCCATTCATGAACCTCCCATTGTAAATGAGATGTTTGTGATAAAACCAGACATTCCTCGAGATACTCAATGCCTGCAATGAGGTCATAAACCAAGCGGTTTACCGTGCATAGAACCTAAGCACGGGCTTGGCTACTCGGAGTTCCCCACCCCAAGGCTGGCCTGCCTGCTATTACTGCTGAGTGTCCAACTTGACATTTGCAGGAAACAGACGGAAGCCTCCATTGTGGGACCCAACTCTCATGAGACCAGAAAGGTGCTGGCGTTCCATTGATTACATTTCTTCACATTATGGACACTTATTTTGGATTGGATTTGCTTTTCCTGACTGTCATACACCTGCAGTGTAGCACAGTCCATAGATGTACTGAATGCCTGACTCATTCGCAACTTCTCCTTCAAAACATTGCTTTTAATATTATAATTTTTAGGGGTGCCTGGGTGGCTCAGTGGGTTAAAGCCTCTGCCTTCGGCTCAGGTCATGATCCCAGGGCCCTGGGATGGAGCCCCACATCAGGCTCTCTGCTCAGTGGGGAGCTTGCCTCCTCCTCTCTCTCTGCCTGCCTCTCTGCCTGCTTGTGATCTCTGTCTGTCAAATAAAAAAATATATATACATATATATATATAAAATAATTTTTAGTGAGATAAGGCATTATACTAATACCCGTGGGATCGCTGGTCACACACGTGACATCACTTCAAAGCAGTTTGCCTTACAGACTAGCAGAAAGCCTATTGAATATTCAGTTATGTAGCTCAGGGAGAAACATCGTGCCAGTCTGGGGCGGTAATGTGTAGATGCGGTATGTCCTCTGAACCAGAGAGAAATAGTGATATAATATATGGGCCTGAGAATGAATGGGTGAAACTGCTCACTGTTAAATCCAATGGCACCTCTCACTATTAAATCTAATGGTCCACTTTTCCTTCCTGCATGGGGTTCTGCTGCTTTTGAATTTTTTTTTTTTTTTTTTTTTTTTTGACAGAGAGAGAGAGAGATCACAAGTAGGCAGAGAGGCAGAGAGAGAGGGGGAAGCAGGCTCCCGGCTGAGCAGAGAGCCTGATGCGGGGCTTGATCCCAGGACCCTGAGATCATGACCTGAACCCACTGAGCCACCCAGATGCCTGATTTTGAATTCTTAGTACTCCAAGATTTCTTCTGCCAGGTAAACAATTATGGTTCCACTAAACTGAAAACAACTATGTCCTCTTAGCCACTTGTGACCCTTCATGCCATTGGGAGACAAATTCAAAAGGAGGTTATAGTCATGTCTGCCACACAGAAGTGACGCTCTTTTCAATATGGAATCATATACACGCTATGTCAAATATTTTGGGGCTTAAGGTAGTCAAGTGTCTTGTTCTAATAAGATCAGTGTATTGTAACAATTTTCTGACAGATGTCCCTAAGGCGTCTTGAAGAAAGATCATTTTTTCCTAATTTACACGTAGATTAGGTGGTCCTGCTTACCGTGATGGTTAGAGGAATCGAGTCTATCAAAAGTTCATGTAGTTGCCACCAGATAAGAGGGCAAAGACATGTCAAGAGGCAACAACACAGGAGATAACGGGGTTGCCATTCTGGTCACTCAGATCTTTTGTGGTGTTGGAGTTTTTCTGATAATCCCCCAAAGCATTGCAAAACTTGATGCTCTTTACAAGTCTGAAGAAATTGATATTGATAAGGATGGAGCATGAGGACAACTGCCTTCCTTGCTTCAGATAAATTCCTCAGGGCACCTGGGTAATAAAGTCAGTTAAGCATCCCACTCTTGGTTTTGGCTATGGTGGTGACCTCAGAGTCCAAAGAGATCAAGCCCTATGTTGGGCTCCGTGCTCAGCAGGGAGTCTGCCTGAGATTCTCTCTCTCTCTTCCCCTCTGCCCTTCCCCCCTCAAAAAAATAAATATTTAAAAATATATAAGATAGGGGCGCCTCGGTGGCTCAGTGGGTTAAAGCCTCTGCCTTTGGCTCGGGTCATGATCCCAGGGTCCTGGGATCGAGCCCCACATCGGGCTCTCTGCTCAGTGGTGAGCCTGCTTCCCCTTCTCTCTCTGCCTGCCTCTCTGCCTACTTGTGATTTCTCTCTCTGTCAAATAAATAAAGAAATTTAAAAAAATAAAATAAAATAAAAATATATAAGATAAATTCCTCAGATAAATCACATTGAATGATTCTCAGATGACCTGCATTTCTCAAGAGAAATTTCTGAAGAGAGTCTTGGTCTCTTGCCTGAATGGAAACCTCCAGGAAGAGGAAGATGGCTTCCTTGACTACTGTGACTTCTGTACTGGAAGGGATTGCACAGTGGGGGATTCTATACAAATAAGAAGGAGACTGAGATGCTGGTTGCCCTTCTTTAATCCCACAAAAAGGCAGTAAAAAATCAACTATCTAACATCCCTATAATTAGTATCTGGCATGTGTGTAAAAAAATTCTAACAACCTACAAGTAAAGTAAACAGAAACATTGTTTTAAACAAATCTATGGTGCTGGGAAAGCAATTTATATTTAAAACAAGTTTGTTTCAAGACAACACAATTCCTGCAGTGCAAAAGAATTTTGACAATTCCTTATAATTTACTGAAATGAGATTTAACTTTTGAGGGGTCAGAATATCATGTCATGCTAACAAACGCAGTGACAAGTTCGCTGTCATATTTCCTTATGATACTGGAGGTGACCAATTATGTGAATTGTTCTTGAACATAGTCTCTGGAAATCTCCTATTTATTTGTCTAGGTCCCATTGGGGGACTCAGGGTACACGGCAAGGGCTTGCCTGCAGAAGCCTGAGAGGATAAGGAGGCTGAGCAGGGCAAGGTAAGGTGTTCACCTCAAACAGCCAGAAGCAACATAATCAAGGGGGTGAATAGAAGTCATGATAAAGGATGGATGCCAGCAACAAGAAAAAAGTTATGAATGAGGCCAGCTGTTGGGAAACCAGAAACAAATTTGAAAGCAGAAGGTTTAGGGGGAAAGCTTTCTGCCTAGAGTTCATACGGTACGTCAAAGTTGCTGCGTGATATGGGAACAGCCCAGAAAATGTTGAGGCCTTGCAAGACCAGGCACTAGTCAGAAATCTTCTGGGCCAGAGCAGGGAGGCTGAATTTCCCTGGCCAGGCCACAGCTTAGCATGGTAAAGCCTCTTAATCTCAGCTTGGGCATCAGGAATTAACAAAGCAAGTGGACTGGAGAGTCAAATACACTTTCACCTGCTGTGGTGCCCATAGCATAGTCACTGGAAGGCAGAGCTCTGCCACTGGGGGATGCCTCCCATATCCCTTTCTGGGTCACTGGGCTACCTGTGACCATGAAGAAGAAAGGTGATCCCCCCGTGCCTCCTCAAGTAACATGAGAACTCTCAGCACTCCTTCCACCTTTATTTAGAGAAAGAACTGGGCTGCTTACACGTAAAGGGGTTTCCTCCACACCAAGCAACTTGTCTTCCTCTTACGTGTTTGACAGATTAGAAATTGTTCCATGACATATGACACTGTTGGCTTTACGTGGTCAAAATAGCTTCAAAATTCTCAAGAGAAAGGACAGTAGTTCTGATGGGCAATGCTATTTATAGTGTATATAAATAAATAAATATAGTGTATATAGGAAGAAATATAAATAAATAAATAAATAAATAAATATAGTGTATTTATAGTGTATAGCATAGTGTATGCAAAATTCCAACAATTCAGAAGAGAAGGGTAAGGATCCCAAACTCAGACCAGGTAGACAAAATATGTAACAACTTGAAACAAATGAGTGCTATTGTTTGGAAGTTTCTAAACAAAAGCATTTATTTATTATTATTTTTTATTTTTTATTTTATTTTTAAGATTTTATTTATTTATTTGACCGAGAGAGAAAGATCACAAGTAGGCAGAGAGGTAGGTAGAGAGAGAGGGGGAAGCAGGCTCCCTGCTGAGCAGAGAGCCTGATGTGGGGCTTGATCCCAGGACCCCGAGATCATGACCCAAGCTGAAGGCAGCGGCTTAACCCACTGAGACACCCAGGTGCCCCTATTTATTATTATTTTTTAAAAGATTATTTAATTTTAGAGAAGACAGAGTGAGTGAAGGGGAGAGGCAGAGGAAAGGAAAGAGAGAAAATCTCAAGCAGACTCTGCTGACAATGGTGTCCTATATGGGCCTCAGTCTCACAACCCTGAGATCATGACCTGAACCTAAATTAAGAGTTGGTTGCTAACCCACGGAGCCATCAATATGCTCCTAAACAAAACTGTATAGGGTGCCTGGGTGGCTCAGTGGGTGGGGCCTCTGCCTTCAGCTCAGGTCATGATCTCAAGGTCCTGGGATCAAGTCCCTCATCAGGCTCTCTGCTCCTCGGGGAGCCTGCTTCCCCCCTCTCTCTGCCTGCCTCTCTGCCTACTTGTGATCTCTGTCTTCAAATGAATAAATAAAATCTTTAAAAAAAAAACAAAAACCTTTAAACAAAATTCAAGAATAGGAGCACCTGGCTGGCTCAGTTGGTAGAGCATGTCACTCTTGATCTCAAGGTTGTGGGTTCAAGCCCCATGTTGGGTATAGAGTTTACTTAAAAACAAATTTTTTTAAAAATTGGGAATAGTTTTATACACATGGTATTATACCTTAAAGCCAATGTTATTTCTGTAAAGTGATTTCTGAATTCTAAAACAGCTTACATTTTTCTAGTTTGCCATAGATTCATAAAGACCTTCTTTAAAAAAAAAAAAAAGATTTTATTTATTTATTTATTTGAGAGAAAGAGAGAAAGAATAAGCAGGAGGGACAGAGGGAAAGGGAGAGAGAATCTCAAGCCGACTTTGCCCTGAGCTCAGAGCCTGACACCAGGGCTCCATCTCATAACCCTGAGATCATGACCTGAGCCAAAACCAAGAGTCAGACCCTTAACCGACTTAGCCACTCAAGTGCTCTAATTCTTAAAGACCTTTTAAGTCTGAACCATTTAATGTTTGATAAACTCAAAAGCTTTATGTTCAATACTGTATTTCCATGGTGTAGTTCAATATTTTGTTATCATGTTCTCATTAAATAGTTACCTGCACTTAAAGGTAACAAGTAGGCCAAATTAAAAATAAAGGAAACCTTTACTGAAATTTCATTCCATGAAAACCTAAAGACATTACCAACTTCTAAACATAATGTATGGCAAAGGACAAAAACACTTTTTTCAACATAATAATTGATACCTTATATAGTCAGTCAGTCCATATGTACTGTCAATGATCAAAAGAGACTACAATTCTTGCCCTCATGGAACTGACATTATGGTTATCTCTGATTTCTTCCTTCCCTGTATTCCTGATATTTACAAGTTCTCAAACTGCGTCATACTGATTACTGCATGATTTCTCAAATTTTTTCTTTTTTTTCCTGTTCCTCTAATCCCTGAGTTGATTTAGACTTTCATAACTGTTTTTAATGTTTATTTACTTATGACCAGGTACTCTGTACACATTCATTATTTCAAAATATTTTTTTGAAAGATTTTATTTATTTGACAGAGAGAGATCACAAGTAGGCAGAGAGGCAAGCAGAGAGAGAGAGAGAGAGAGAGAGGGAGAGGGAGAGGGAGGAGGAAGCCGGCTCCCTGCCTAGCAGAAAGCCGGATGTGGAACTCAATCCCAGGACCTTGAGATCATGACCTGAGCTGAAGGCAGAGGCTTAACCCACTGAGCCACCCAGGCAGCCCTCAAAATATTTTTAAATGCTAAATGTTCTGAAGTATTCAAGCAACAAACAATGTCTCCGCCACATCTGTCTGTCTTCCCTCCCTTTTCTTAGAGGCAATCCCTCTCACCAGTGTTTTGGTATATCTGGACAGATATTCAATACATATGTTAGTATTTATTTGTATTTTATACAAACAGTAACATAATATATACTCAATTCTGTATGTTGGTTTTTAAAGTTAATATATTTAGAGGATCTTTCTATATTAACCATCCTAGCCTCATTTTTTTTTATTACATGATTACTGGACAGATCCCAACTCACATTTTGCTTAAATAGTCCCCTACTGTATTAGTCAGGATAGACTAGGTTATATTACAGAAACAAATAATCCCACAAGTCTCAGTGGTTTATTTCTTGCTTACAAAATGTCTGTTGAGTTTCTGGGCAACTATCCAGGGCAAATGCCTTTCCATATGGCTACTCAGCGATCATTTGTTAGCATTTCCACCATCCTATAGCTGAACCATCTGGACCAAGTGTCCTCCTTCACTGATGCAGAGGCAGAAGAGAGAGTCTGGATCCAGAAGTAACCCTCCATTGCTTCAGCCTAGAAGAGAGGCACCCAGTCTTCATGTAACCGATTCTCCAGAATTTATCTCCTGGCCCCCCATCACTGCAATGACAGTAAGAAAGTAAAATTCTCCACTAAGCCAGGAGAGGAGAGCTGTCCATGCAATTAACTACAGAGCCCCTGAAAAGCTATACTTGACAGCCATATTATTGGTCTGATAAGGAAGTACTTCACATACCTCTCATGTTTAGTAAATAAATGTTAGCTAGCCAGCTTTCATAGAGAACTCATATCCATTGATAGCAGAGCCAATCAATGAATAACATTTTGCAAGTATAAAACGGCTTAGTCAAACGGCATCATCACAATCATCACAATCATCACTATGTTATCATCACATTTTCAGGAAAGGCAAAGGGAGAAGACAAATGGCACATGTTTGAGGGATTATTTTAACACTGGTTTGGTTCATAAATGAGTAAATTACAAAGCCTTTCAGAAATTGAGAGCAATAAGAAAGATAAGTGAGTATATCCGTGTTTCTAACAGCATCATTCACAATAGGCAAAGGGTGGAAGCAACCTAAGTGCCCACCAGCAGACGAATGGCTAAACACAAGATATGGTCCATCCATGTAATAGGGTACTATTTAGCCTTAAAAAGTCAGGAAATTCTCACACATACTACCACATGGATGAACGTCGCATGAATTCATGGGTGACCTTGAGTCATTACGCTGAGTGAAATAAGCCAGTCCCAAAGAAGCAACTACTGTATGACAAATGAAGTACCTACAATAGTCAAATCCAAAGAGACAGTGAGTAGACTGGTGACTGCCAGGGGCTGGGGGTGGGAAGAGGTGGAGGGAACTGAGAGTTAGCGTTTAATAGGTACAGAGTTTCAGTTTTGCAAGATGAAAAGAGTTCTGGAGGCGGGTTGCACAACAGTGAGAATGTACCTGATGCCACCAAATTGTACGCTTTAAAATGGTCAAGATGGCAAATTTTATGTTGTGCTATTTTAACCGGTAAAGAAAAAAAAAAAGAAGAAAAGAAAAGAAAAGAAAGAAAGCTGAATGAGGAAATATCTTTAAGAAAATGGCTGTAAAGGGACGCCTGGGTGGCTCAGTTGGTTAAGAAAATGGCTCCAAGGGGCGCCTGGGTGGCTCAGTGGGTTAAAGCCTCTGCCTTCGGCTCAGGTCATGATCCCAGGGTCCTGGGATTGAGCCTCACATCCGGCTTTCTGCTCAGCAGGGAGCCTGCTTCCTCCTCTCTCTCTGCCTGCCTCTCTGCCTGCCTATCTGTCAAATAAATAAATAAAATCTTTTAAAAAAAAGAAAGAAAATGGCTGCAAAAATTTGGGAGGAAACTCTGAATGGCTCTGATTCGTTAGAGGAACTTAGGAAGCAGTTGACAGGACAGTGGTGAGCTAGCAAGCTAGGAAACAGTTGTGGTCAGAGAACAAGAAATACAAGTTAATGATTTGGAATGTAAAATAGTTTCTGGGGGCGGTGACTGAGGTCTGGGGATCTGGCCCCAGGAGCAGGCAGATCGGTGAGGCGAAGTGAAGGAGAAACTAATGGAAACATTTGCATGTCAAAGAACCAAGAAGCAGATGTTGGAAGGTACTTCCATCTGGGTGTTTAAATCACCCAGGAGGATGGCAGAGTGTGAGATAAAAAGGAAGACTGGGAGCAAGGGGTCAAAGTCTATGAGTGAGCAAATAGTTAAGACATGTTGTCTTACTCAATCAGCATTCCTAGACCACGTTTAATCTCTAGATATCCAAGATGCACCGAGCGAGCTGATGGAAGAGGACTTGTATAAATGAGAATGACAGCTAGCTGAGAGGAGAAATGTGGGCATCCCATGGACTTTGCAAGTTTGCAAGAGCAGCACATTCCTTCCCTGTGCAAAATCTGTCTGGGAAAGCACATTACAATCAGAAGCTATTTAATGAACATGGAATGAGAGACAGAGAGCCGTGGTGGTTGAGAAGGGAGGAGAGACAATTATAATGTCTAAATGCTTAATGACATCCCCCTATAATAACCTGATTTTTCAACCTCTGAGCTGTGGTCACTTGCCGTGGGGGTTGGGTAGAGGAGTTGTAGAACTAGACTATCCCCTCTCCACTGGACATGCTGAGTGGGTATTGCCAAGTTTTTTCTCTGACGTCTCCTTTTTTCTAAGCACTCATGCTGACTACCCAACTTTCAGTGACTCCTTTCTTCTATTAGAAAAACAATAGCACCAATTGATTGATGGGTAACTGGTAACAATAGGATAAAGGAGACATTCTGCCTCTGGAAATTAGGTTGGCATTTGCCGTGGGCTGAATATTTGTGTCTCCCCCAAAATTATATGCTGTAGTCCTATTCCCCTTTGTGATGGCATTTGGAGGGGGTCTCCAGGATGTGATCAAGACCCTCAGGAAAGAGAAAGAGACATGGGATCTGTCTCTGAGTGTGTGCACCCAGGAAAGGCCAGGCAAGGACAAAACCAGGAAGAGGACCCTCACCAAGAATCTGACCTCGCAGGCACCCCGGTTTCAGACTTTTATAAGTCTCTAGAACAGTGAGAAAGAAATGTTTGTTTTTTAAGCCATCCTGTGTGTGGTACTTGTTGTAGCAGCCAGAACTCACTGAGACAGCCTTTTTCTGATACCATTCCTTGGGGTTACTTTCACTAGAGTCTAAGAACCTTGGGTTTGCCTTACTTCATAACAACACAATTATAATTTTGTCACTTTCAGCTTCTTAAAATTTCTGATGCTTAGGCTGGCCTGTTGGCCATAGAATTACTTATCTAACTATTCTTTCATTAATTCATTCATTTCAGCAAGGCATCCAAGCGAAAGGCACTCCCATAGTTACTTTATACGTTAAGATCCCAAGAATCCTAAACTGAGCTGTGTCCATTATGGAGAGACCTGAATTCCTGAAAGAATGATCTCTGATCTGGAGCAAGGACCACTCTAAGGAAAATGGGTTCTTAGTCTCAATGCTGGAGGAGTTGGATTTTACACCGGCATTTGTCCAGTTTTGAAAGGCTATTTTTATTTACTACATCTCACTTTTCATTGAATACTTAGGTGATGTAACCCTTTCAACTCTCTAGAGACCCATTCAGGATAGTATCACATTAAGGAGAAAATAGTCTGTGGTATTTAAGAATGACAAGGCTTTTCATTTACTTTTCTTAGCTCTAAACTCTCAGTGTATTTTCCCTTTCATAGTGGATAGCCCATTAAACCTGTAGATGGATAGGAATATGGTTATGTAAAATCATGTCAAACTATTTAGATTTGGATTTTTAAGCTTAAAAACCACATTTTCCTTTTAAGAACGATCTGTGTCAATTACCAAGTCATTAGAAAGTATAAGAGAATATAAACAAGCAAAAATAAACTAGGCAGCAGCCATAATCCCATGTAAGGTTTAACATTTGGTTTCATGTCTTTCCAAATAATTTTTTCTCTGGTTGTGTCTCTCTTCAGACATTTATTATGTGTCAGTAAATACCTTTTTCATAGGTGGAATCATACACACCATACTTGGTCACTTGTTATTTTTTCTGGATTGTAAAGCACTTTCTATGTTGATACATACAGATCCACATCTCTGGATAACGACTTCATGGTATTTCCTTGTACACATATACCCTACTTTAATTGTTCCTCAAAAAATGGACAATTTTTTCCAAATTTTTTGCTCTTTTTAAATAACTCTACCGTGAACATCCTTATACCTATACTTTTTGCAATTCCTTCTTTGAACTTGATATCTAGGCATGGAATTTTTCCAAAGGATATACTTTCTCTACTTATTGCCAGACTGTACAGAGTTTCTTCTGTTTCACTCTATGACTCCAAGTCCAGAAGAGTGCATATTTTCCCAAACCCTCATCAATGAGGCATTATTACTCTTTTTTCCCCCTGCCAATTGACAGACAAAAATGGATAATAATGTTGAACTTATGCTTGAATGTGTGTAGATTTGCCATTCTGGGAGACTTGAAGAGAAAATAAGCCACATAAAAGAGACAGAGTTTAGTATTTTCTGGATGTTGGTCAATTTCTCCATTTTATTCCTTGCCCTGCATTTCCCTATTTTTGCTCTGTGGTTCATTAGGGGAGGAAAAAAAAAATTCATCTCTGACACTGAAGCAGAACAGCAGTCCTTTTATTTCTCAAATTACCACCTAGGTTTGAAACCTTGGACTTTCCCTCAGTCCTACCACCTATACTGGCATAATCACAAAGTAAAATAGACTCTTGAAATGTCTCTTGCACCAAAACTTCCATCATCATAGTTGACAACATCTTTATTTTACCCATTTCCCAAGGCTTAGTTTATATACCACATCCTCCCTAACCACCCCTGCCATCTTTTCCTTAGGCTAAACTATGTATCTCACGCCATATTGTGACATGGGTTCTTCCTGGTATAAGGAAGGATCTTTTCAAGTCCAAGTATATCTAGTTATGGTGTCAGCTCCCTGAAAGAAATATGAGTTCTCAGGTTTCTCTGAATCTTTGCAAATGCAACATCTTTCTTATCTTCACTGTTGCCCTGTGTAATAGCCATACTCAAATGTGTTCCTCGTGAAAGCAAATCACCCTATAACTTCATAGCCCCCTACAGTAACCATTTTTTCCTTTGTAACCAAATTAGAAAGTGGACTAGGCTCTTCCTGATCCATGTCTTGTTCTCACACTCACTCCTCAGTACAATTGAACCAAGCTTCTGCTCCACCCACCCTCACCCAATTTTGAACAGTCTCTTTTAAATGCCAGAATTGGGTGTTTTCCCAAACAAAACAAAAAGAAATTCAATTTATACTCCCCAGCTCAAAATGTCTCTTTGTTGTTAGAAAAATGGCTGAAATCTTTAGCACGATTAACAAGGACCCATCTGTCTTCCATCTCACCTTATACTTATTTCTCTGTATTCCCGATACATCAACCATTTCTTATTTCCTTGAACATGACATTTCCTATCCGTTTTCCTAACCGAAACTCCTTCTACATACAAGTACCTTAGCCTGAACAATAGCCACTTACCTTTAAGTCTTATTTTAAATATAGTTCAGGTTCTCCTGATATGTGGTCTTACAGCATCCTGTTCTCATAACAACAATCTATCAAGAATGAAATTAATTCATTATTCGGATAGTTATTTAATGGATCTCTTCTCCACGAAGCTGTAAGGTCCATGAGGTAAGAGATCATGTCTATCTTAGTCTTCTTTGTGTTTCCAACACCTAACACAGTGACTGGCCCAGAAGACCTTCAATAAATGTCTGTTAAATGGATTACAGTAAGATGGAAGGAAGAGTGAATGCAAATGTAAATAAGCCCGTAGATGACAAGTTGAGGAGACTGCTTTTGTGATTATGTTAGGAAATGAAAAAATCTGTGGGTGACTAAGAATTTGAAAGTGGGAGAGAGTATCAGAATCTTGAGGATAATGGGAAATGTATTGGAATAATATATGAAGAATTAGAGAGTTGGCTAAGTAACATAAATGTCTTTTTAGACTTTGTGAGAATTAAGGTTAACAGTCATGACAATATGGCAACAGTAACCTGTCCAGTGCAGGAGCACTAGAGTGTAGGAGTGCACCCTAGTGTTGAAACCTGAATGGGCCTGGTGAGGAGGGAGGACAGAAGAATAACTGAGTAAAGGAAGTTTAGGATATTGGGAAGAGAACGTTGGAAGTGTTGGAGTATAGTAACTAAGCTGTAGAGGAAAAGAAGTAAAGTCAAAGGGTTGATTGTTGGGGAAAGATAAAAGCTTAAAAGACTAGAGATCTAATGAAGCTTTAGAAAAATCGTGGTGAGAATATAGTTCAAGAAAAAACTGGAAAAAGAGGAAGCTTTGGTCACAGCACAGAATATTTAAATTAGTCATTCTGAGGGCAGAATGCTTTCAGTTCATAAAAAGTTGCAAGGAATGACCACAGGAGTGGGTGGTAAAGTGGTATTGGGAGGTCATGGAAGATGTGAGAGGTGGGTGATGTGCCATCCAGGATACTGAATCACCTCAGATGGAAACCTAGCTCACAGTGGAGAGGAAGAGTGAGCAAGGTGCCAAAAATTTCAGAGAACGGAAGGGAAATGACCAGGCTGTTGGAAATATGGTTCTGGAGGGTCTTATTAGATGAATCTGTGAAAATATATGAAATTGCCTGAGGAGAGCTCAGAGCCCAAGAAAATGAAAAGTCAATATTTACAAAGCAAGGAAAGGAAGCTTGGTACATTAACAGCATGGGAAATCATGGCCAGATAGGGAAGAGGAAAACCAATACAACGCATATGAAGGTAAAGAAAGTGATAGCAATTGGGATGTGCCTTGCATAGATTAAGAATGAAGGGGGAAAAAGAGGCCAATGAAATCAATGGTTGAAAAGAGATAATGATTATATTTGGCAATTAATAAGTTCTTGGTACACGTGGGGAGTTGTATAGTGAGTATCAGCACCAAATCCAATATTTTAATTTTAGATCTTAGTTCAGATCTTCTGAGAAATATAGATATAAGGCATCAGATGAGAGGTTCTATCATTTTTTTTCCACATTGAAGCACCTGTCCCATTATAATTATACATTGGTTTTAAAATTTCTGCAAGGCTCCATCTTCTCTGCATAGGCTGGTGATTTGTTCTGTCCCAGTCCCCCTACCTTCCTTTTTGTCAAAGCTTAAGCTATTCTCATGACAGCACTGAAATTCAACAGCTTTCCTATTGAGAAATTGTCACAAATTATAAAGATGTGGTACTATAAATTTGGAAAAGCCACCATAGCATTATTAATATTTAGATAAATGTCTTTTGCTGGATATCTATGCTTGGCTCTATTGATTTTTTGCGGTGTGAGTGTGATCTGACTTGGAACAGGTACTGTGTTGTGAAGTATTTACTTGAAGACTTACTATATATACTTTTTTTTCATAGTAGAAATAGAGTAACATATCAACCATTGTATCACCTGAGATAATCTTTTTTTTTTTTTAAAGATTTTATTTATTTATTTGAGAGAGAGAGTATGAGAAGGGGGAGGGTCAGAGAGAGAAGCAGACTCCCTGCCAAGCAGGGAGCCCGATGCGGGACTCGATCCCAGGACTCCAGGATCATGACCTGAGCTGAAGGCAGTCGCTTAACCAACTGAGCCACCCAGGCGCCCGTGAGATAATCTTTTAAATAGTGTATGAAAGGCTTTTTACTTGAAAACACATGCTATCTAGAGCGCCTGGGTGGCTCATTTGAGTAAGTGTCTGCCTTCAGCTTAGATCACTATCTGAAGGTCCTGGGATCCCGCCAGGCATTGGACTCCCTGCTCAGTGGGGAGTCTCCTTGTCCCTCTTCCTCTGCTCTTCCCGTACCCCTCCCACCCCGCTCATTCTCTCACTCTTTCCCTCCCTCAAATAAAAAAAAAAAGAGAAAACACATGCTATGTCCCTCTTCCTCTGCTCTCACCACCCCCCACCCCCGCTCATTCTCTCACTCTTTCCCTCCCTCAAAAACAAACAAACAAAAAACCTTAAAAAAAAAAAAAAAGGAAAATACATGCCATCTGGACTATATAGTACTAATTTTTGGAAGCAAAAAAATATATGTATAAAAATGCATAGAGAACAGTCCTCTTTCCCCAGCCAACACGTGTTAAGTACACACACACACACACCCCTAGGCACTCTGGATATGATAGTGCCTAGGGCAGAGACAAAGCTGCTTCCAGAAGATGGCAGCCTACAGGGAAAGCCAAACATTAAACTAATAGAAACGTGATGACTATTCTAAAGGCAGAAAAATCTGGGCTCTGGACATGTGTAACAGGGGATGGACACAAGCTACCATGTAATAGAGGTTTTTTCTGGAAATCAAGAAAGATTACACATGATTTTCTATTTGTTCCCTTTTTTTTTTTTTTTTTTTTTGTTTCAAACTTTGAATTTAGAACAAGACTTGTGTTACCAGAAAAGACACAAAGTTCATTGAGTGAAAAAAGTCAAACAAAGCATTTTGGGTCTGCTTCATCTCTTCTAATCAACAACTTCAGAAATTTAAAGCTTACTTTAAGACACATGAAAATTTAAACTAAGGCACATCCCATGTTTTTTTTTTCCTGGATTAGTCGATGACAGATGCTGATCTTTTTTTTTTTTTTTTTTTTTGCCCCTAATCCTGAATGTTCTAAGAATACTTGAATTAAAGAAAAGATTCATGGCTGGCCTACCAAAATAAGCATGAATTAAGAAACCCAAAGATTTAAGGCCAAGTGTCATGCTCTGCTCATATAGAATCATGAACACTTTTTACCTCAGTTTCTCCAAAGAAAGAAAGCAGTGACTAGGATGGACCACAGAGCCATATATAGGTAGGTTAGGAATCTATTTAAAATTGCTGAAAACAATGCTCACATTTATTACCATTAAACCACAGAATTAAAGGACAGTTGGTGGAAAATTCAATGTCAGACTCTTCCTGGTTATAACTGTAGAGAGATAACTTTCATAACTATATATTATAACTTTTCCTTTCTGAATTCTGAAATGACCCATTTAATATTCCCATAAAGGAAAAAAGCATGTAGATGAGAACCAAAAAAAAAAAAAAAATACCTGGAGTGTTTAACAACAACTTTGTGTACACAGGGCACTCTATTAAGGAAAAAAGACTAATGAGAGCTAGCAGTTAAAAATATATACCCCCTTAGATTACCTGTACAAAACTTGCAGTACATTTCAAAAGGGATCAGAAAGTAAACGCACTCAACACTAAAAGCACGCCAACCCTAACTGAATGTTCCCGATCTTGTAGACTCTTCAAGTTCATTATGATGAGCATCATTTACTGTAGATCTGTGAAAGTGTCCGATGATAGAAAGCTGAGTAGATATGCTTTTGTGTTACATATAAACCAGGGTGAGTCCTCATTTTTTCAAAAGAGCCTGAGTTATCCCTTTGGTCCAGTAACTGGTATATTACTTGAATTAGTTGGTTTTGAAAGCTATAAAGGGACTACTTCAAGATACTGACGTGATAATACGTCAAGTTGTATTTGAGTTTCCTTTAAGGCAACTTTCAAAATTGAAATATGCTGAATCAAAGCATTACTAAAAATAAAGCTCAGTAGACAGCATTATATTCGTTTGCTTATTCGAAAGATCTCAGTGATGAATGAAGTTTGGGCAAAATAGCAAGTGTTTCAGTGGAAAACAGCGCAACAGGGATTAGGAGAGGGTTACGGCCTTGGCATCTCGTGAATGTCAACGATGCACTTAAGGAACCCTGTGCAAGAAGGCTAATAAATCACAGCCGGCCATCATGAATAACGCATGACAGAAAGGGAAAGGGAATTTAGAAAGAGAAGGAAAGGTAGGAGCAGAACGAGCGTTCCGTAGCAAGACATTCAGCAAAGCACGAAGTGAACTATAATTAGAATTATTTACATTACCAGAGGACTCGGGAAAGGCTTTCTAGTGACGAGGTCAAGAAGTAACTAGGGGAATTGATAAGCATTTTGTCAGACTGTGAGTTTTTCATTTATTCCATTCCACTGTAAGTGTATGTGTATATGTGCACACAGGCCCCATTTAAAGGCACGTGGTATCATACTGGGCACATATAATGTGGTCAAGTTCTGACTTCCTTTAGGTTCCTAAAGATACTATAATTCAAAACAAAAGACAGCTAAAATATTGCCATCTGGTCTGTATTCGTCCAAATCCCACTAGGGACCATTTGTCCCTAGTGATATATGATACTAGCTGTTACTTCTGGGTTACCCATATACAAAGAGCTGAAAACTCTTCCAATATTCCTTTGATGTTTCCAGTCAATGCTATTATCCTTATCAGTGGTGCCTGAATTCACAGGGAGAAGTGTGCCATCCTAATTTTAAAGCACTCAATGGTTTATTCAACTGACCATCCCAACATGGTGTGCAAGTGGAACGATAGCAGAAGTAGATGGTGATATTGTCAAGGTGATGATTTTGGAGGTCAAGGAAAGCTTCCTGCAGGAAGTGACCTGTAATATGACACCTCCAGGATAAGAGGTAGAAGGCAACGGTGGGTGGAGTAGGAATGGAGTAGAGAATATGATTCAAGGAGAGGGAATGTCATATGCACAAACTTAGAGTGACAGGGAGCGCAGTAATCTGGAAAACAATTTAATTTATATTGAGTGTAGATTTTGAGTTATGAAGAGACAACAGATAAGCCGAGAGACCCAATTAATCATAGAGCTGTGAGGTCTGAGGAGAGGCAAGAGCTTTAGCAGGGGGACGGCATGATGAAGTCCGTACTAATTGTAGTGACCCAGGTGAGAGTGGATGAAGGTACTCAGCAGTGGTTGTACCTGCATTAGATGATGGTTGAATAGTGTTCCTGAAGGGGATGGGAAGCTGTAAGAGAAAAAATTAACAATATATACAGTTGATTTTCTCCCTTGAATTACAAGTTCCTGAAGGAATTTCGATTGTCACCTTACCTCATATTATGTACCCAGAGTAAATATGCAATAAAAATTTGTTAAATAGATAAATGAATGAATGGATGAATGAAACAGATTCAAATTTATTTTCCTTTGCAACCTAATTGGGGAGAGAAATTCTTATCTCTATTTTATTGTATTGGATTTTAACCATTGGCTCTGCCTGGAGTGTTTGTTCCATCAAGCTACTCTGACTTGTGGAAGGGAAATTAATATTGCTCAATTTTTAATGTGAAAAAAATTTTTAAAGATTTTATTTATTTATTTGACAGAGAGAGAGAGAGAACACAAGCAAGGGGGAGTGGGAGAGGGAGAAGCAGGTACCCCGCTGAGTAGGCAGCCCGATGTGGGGCTCAATCCCAGGACTCTGGGATCATGACCTGAGCTGAAGGCAGACACTTAACGACTGAGCCACCCAGGTGCCCCTAATGTGAACATTTTTTAAAAATGTGGAAAAGTGGAAAGAATGGTACAATGAATAATCAAATACCATCTTGTTAACAATTTCATTCTTTCCCAAGTTTGTGTGTGTATGCGCACCTGCACATTGGTGTAGAATTTGAAAGTTACAGACCTCACACTTCATGCCTAAATATTTCAGCTGTAACTTCTAAAAATAAGGATATTTTCATGTAAAAGTGTAATAGCCTATTGCTCCTAAGAAAATTAACAGTAATTCGCTAATATAATCATATTCAAATTTCTCCACTTACCCTAAAGATATCTCTTATACTTTTTTTTTTTTTTTTCCAAATCAGGATACAATCCAATTTCACAGATGTACTTGGTTGTCAGGCATCTGGAAACGAGAGCTTCCTGGGTAAAGAATAAAAGTGACTGAGTTATTTAACCCGAGGCAAAAGCGCTGAGGATAACTTACTATTCGGTAGAAAACACTGGGCAACCAGATTTGTTTCCTAATTTGAAGTACTTTCTTTTTTTGTAACCAGCAAGTTCAGTTGGCAAGTGCATTGTATTTATGAGTCCCAGGTCAAGGGCTCACTGTATGGCTCTCCTCCCACTCCATGGAGAGTGATCTCTGGGTGTAATCATACGTTGTGCTGCATGCCCTAGGTAATCACTTGATAAAAGACTGGACTTTGCCACCAGCGGGAACTGAGTGAGTGTATACAGATGGTTAGGTGAAAAATCTCTTACTCCCTTAGGGGGAAAGAAACGCACTCAATAAATAAAAAATTATTCATTTGGTGGGACAACTTCATAGACAAAATAGCCCATTGGTTTAAGATGCTTCCACCATGCATGGTGCACTTTGCATGGAGCCTCCCACTGACTCTGGGTGTGGGTACAGAGGATAAGCTGAGATAAATGCCAGACAGAGTTGGACATTAGTCTCTACCACCGCACCTGCCAAATCATCAAAGCGTAGAATATATTAAGTGCAAATATGTGAGCTGACTTTCAAGGGCTAAGATTTTTTTTCCCTTTCACAATCCTTTTCCTCTCCCCCTCTTCCCTCTTTAGTTTTTAAAAAAACCTTTTAAGGTTTTTTTTTTTTCCTGTTGTTTCTTGTTTTTTGTTTTAGTTAGTCAAATTTAGGAATTTGACAGTGATGGACAGCCTAGTGGCACCGTAACCAGTCGTTATTTAACCACCGTTTCCAGTCGTCCCCGGGAACTGAGTTAGAGAGGATGGATAACCAAAAGAGGAACATTAGCGATCTCTGAATGATGGGGGTAGTTCCCTTAAGGGCTTTCGTCTTCCTTTTACGGCTTATAAATAATATATTCTTTACTGGATCATAAAATCTCATTTTATGTTAAAACAAGCATCCTGGTTTCTCTCTGCACTGCTGTTTAATGTAGTACCTGAAGTCCTAGCCTCAGCAATCAGACACCAAGAGAAATAAAAGGTGTCTGAATCAGCAGAGAAGTCAAATTCTACAGGTCTTTTTTTTTTTTAATAATTTTTTATTTTTTTATTAACATATAATGTATTATTAGCCCCAGGGGTACAGGTCTATGAATCGCCAGGTTTTCTACAGGTCTTTTTAAAAATAGAAGTGTTTGCAAGGTGGTGGTAGCGCCTGGGTAATGATGGGGCAGTAGTAGTGGTTTTGAAAAGCTCGTGCAGGAATGAGTCCTTTTCACTTGTACTTGTCAGTTTTTGGTTTCAGCCTTGCACGGCTGTTTGTACAGCCTGGCCTTGTTGGTAAGCTGGTGTCTCTCATCTTAATATCTTTCCCCAGCCTTCATTTCAGGCAAGCTGCCATGTTTCCAATTGCTCTATGCCAGGCTAACCCATCCCCCTATCTGACAATACACTTGAATGCCACAAAGTTAGAGGCTTAGGGAACCTCTATGTAGATATAAGGGAAACACTGTACAAAGCATTCTTTCAACATCCCCAGATCACTAGAGTTAAAGGGGGAAATGTACCTTATTGAAATACGGCAGTAAATAGAGTTCCGGACCCAGATTATTAGAAATGCTTAGGGACGTTGCCATTTTCTATTGAAGCTGAGTCAGAGATAAAACTCACAAAACTGGAAACACCACCAGATGGGACAGCAACTGAAGGTTAGCTCTGCTTCAGGATATATTAGCAACTGCAGCCATAAATTGTATGGCCGTATGTTCATGGTAGAAAGGATTAATGGCAGGACCCGGAATTCCTAATCACCAGTATGTGGCAGATTAGTGGGAGGTGAAGGGAGGGACTTAGAGCTTAGCTTTCAGAGTACCGTGTGTGGCCTGCTTCCAAGTGTACCCCTGCTAAGCTTGTAGAAACAGTGGGTATCTTTATTTGTGCATATAAACATTACCCGTCAGGAATGAGCTGCAGAAAAAAAGTTTACTACTCCCCACTACTGTGAAAGCCTTCCTATTTTTTCCCCAGAGCTTTATGCATGTTAACTTCCCTTTCTTCCTTTTAATTTAAATTCAATTAGCCAACATATAGAACATCATCGGTTTCAGATGTAGAATTCAGTAATTCATCGGTTGCATATAAATTCTCTTTGTTTGCCATTGTGATGCACACATTTCAGACTCTTACTGTCCTCTTTCGGCAGCATGCTAAAATCACCAAAGCATATGGAAAACTTGTCTTTGTTTAGAAAATGTAGTTACTGAAAACTACCAGGGAATCGCCCCAAAGGGAGCATTAAAAGGAAATTTTCTCTACTGGTTGCTCAAAGAGGGTGTCAGGATTTCACGAGCATCTTTGTATAATCATGTAGGGGGGATTTCAGAGTCCTGGACGGAGCCTGAGGTAAGATTTGAGCCACCAAGCTCACTTGAGGAACTGCTGGATGGCACTTCCGTGCGTCCATCTGCAGGAGAGTTTCTCACTGAAGACAACGGAGGGTATAGAGAACACAAGGGGATTTGGGCCTCAGTTATCACTATCCCCTCCCCCACTTACTGAGAAAGAGGCAGAAGGCATGAGACATAAAAGTAAATTCCCTGAGGCATACTCTCCTGAGGGCAGAATGTGACATCAGGAGGCTGGTTCCAGGTGAAACAGACCTTAGCTTTGGTGCAGTGGGAATGCAGGATTGGAAGCATCGAGAGATGGCACCTTGGGTCTGGCTAATCAGGCTACCACAGGGCCAAAAGCACATGAATCAAATGATGCCCTTGGGTAGCTTAGGCCAGCATGGAAGAATATGTGTTTTTTGTGAGCTCACAGGAACCATTATTGGAAAGTTCCAGAAATAAACTGATGAGACTTTAAGTGGTGCCAGAATTCCCTCAACAACAGACAGGGGAATAAGCCAGTGCACTCACATGACTATTAGCTCATGTGCAATCATGACCAAAGACAACTGTATCAGTCTTATGAGATAGATACTATTGTTATCCCTGATTTCTTTTAGATGAGCATAGTACAGAGGCACAGAGAAGGTGAATGACTTGCCTGAGATCACACAGCAAGTAAGTGAGAGAGTCCCAGATCAGGCCCACCGAGGCAGTTAGACCCAGATCCCACTCCTGAGCCCTTTATCTCATTGTCTTACCATATTAGCCCACGGTCCAGGAACATTCAGGTAATATATGTGATTTTCTATTTTATTTTAGGAACATCCCCAAGCCCTTATAAACCTAAGTAAAAATTGTAATTTTAAAAAATTTAAAAAATTCTCTAATTTTTAGAATTCTCTAATTCTCTAATTGTAATTTTTAAAAATTTAAAAAATTCTGCTTCTATTACTATAAATTACTTGATGTTGAAAGATTTCTAAATATAGTTTGATTTGAGGGGCGCCTGGGTGGCTCAGTGGGTTAAAGCCTCTGCCTTCGGCTCAGGTCATGATCTCAGGGTCCTGGGATCGAGCCCCACATTGGGCTGTCTGCTCCACGGGGAGCCTGCTTCCTCCTCCTCTCTCTCTCTGCCTGCCTCTCTGCCTACTTGTGATTTCCGTCTGTCAAATAAATGGATAAAGTCTTTAAAAAAAAAAAAAATATATATATATAGTTTGATCTGAAAGATAAATGAGTCTTTAACTCAGGGGTGGCTAATCAGTATATAAAAACACTGGTATTACTTATTCCTTAATTTGAGCAGTTTATCTAAATACTCATGAACAACCCTCAAATTACTGAAGCAAAATTTAAAATATAAAAAGTTTTGATGAGGAAGCTTGATGTGTGCGATGAACCTGAAGTGAGACAAAACAAGTCCCAAATTGATTCTTTGGCCACATTTTTTACCATTTTCACTTGAATTCCCTCTCTAAGAGGTTCTATTAGACGGCAAGAAAGGAAAGAACCCCCCCCCCCACCAAATCACCAGGAACATGTAAGCAGTGTTGATAGTAGTAAGCTAGGAAAAGATGGAGAGAAAGTAGAATAAGGCCAAACTCCAGGGACTAGGAAGGCCAACCTTCCTCCCTTTGAATCATTCTGCCTTTTTACAACTTGAGGACGGGGATGTGCGTCTGATGAGAGAAAGTTCTGCCTGATCATTAGGAACACTGGAGATGTCTTTCAGACACAGTTTTTGTTGTCTTGCTTTTTCGTTTCTGTTTTTGTTTGGAGTTCTGGTCTTTGAGAATTTAGCCTGTTGGGTGAAGACCATCTTCTTCAACCTTCTCATGGAGACTACATTTTGTGTGTGTGTTAAGAACACTTAACATGGGGCGCCTGGGTGGCTCAGTGGGTTAAGCCTCTGCCTTCGGCTCAGGTCATGATCCCGGGGTCCTGGGATTGAGTCCTGCGTCGGGCTCTCTGCTCAGCAGGGGGCCTGCTTCTCTCTCTCTCTCTCTCTCTCTCTCTCTCTCTCTGCCTCTCTGCCTACTTGTGATCTCTCTCTGTCAAATAAATAAATAAAATCTTTTAAAAAATCTAAAAAAAAAGAAAAAGAAGAACACTTAACATGAAATCAATTCTCTTCACAAACCTTGAAGTACCCAATACCATATTGTTCATTATAGGGGCTAGGCAGATCTCTGGAGCTTACTCATTTAGCGTAACTGAAACTTTATATCCTTTGAATATCAGCTCCTCATTTTCCCCTACCCTCCAGCCTTTCACAACCACTATTGAAGTTTCTGCTTCTACAAGTTAGACTATTTTAGATACCTCCTATAAGTGGAATCAGGCCTTATTTCACCTAACAGAATGTCCTCCAGGTTCGTCTACGTTATCACAAATGGCAGGATTTCCTCTTTTTTTTTTTTAAAGTCTAAATAATATTCCATTGTATGTATATGTCACAATTCTTTGTCCATTCGTCTGTCAAAAACAGTGTGGTCCTGGCATAAAGACGGTCCATTGGAACAGAATAGAGAGCCCAGAAATAAGCCCACACATACATAGTCAACTGACCTTGGGCAAGAGTGCCAAGAACATACAATGGGCTACTTTCCATTTAAGTTTGACTGCAGGCTTAAGTGACAGCAGCCAAAGTGAGTTTACATTGCTTTCTGGCTTCCTGTGATAGGCAAACGATTCAGGGGCAGAAAACCTGGTCTGGGACCAAAATCCACATTCAGTTTGAGCCCGTGTTCAGAGGACCATGAACCGGGGCAGAGACCAAAAGGGAGATAAATACCAATAAATTTACAGTGTATTAATCTGTTGTAATGTGCTCGGTGCCAAATTGCTGAGTTCTAAGTACCTCCCTTATTAAATGATGACAGCCTCATATATCCTACTTCCCACAGTTGTTTTAAGATTAAATGAGATGATTGTACATGTAAGTTCCTAGAAAACTATAAAAATCTTTTGTTTTTCAAAAGGGGTTATTGAAATATATGATTTTATTATTAATTAATAATTTTGATTATCTTTTATAAAAAGATTTTCTTTTTTTACCAGTGAGAGAGAGAGAGCGTGAGGGGGCTGGGGGGGTGGGTGGACAGAGGCAGAAGGAGAAGCAGGCTCCCTGCTCAGCAGGGAGCCCAAGGGGGGACTTGCTCCCAGGACTCTGGGATCATGACCTGAGCCAAAGGCTGATGCTTAACCAACCGAGCCATCCAGGCCCCTCCCAATAAGGAGGATTATCTTAATGAATAAGATTCTCTATGAGTAGCAGAAGCAGGGTTTTCAAACATACTTTAGAAAGTAAAGTTCTTACAACACTACCACTCTGTGCACTCCTAGTCAAGCCAGGTGACCTTTTATTTATGTAGTTTTTATTCTTTCCTAGATTTTGAGAATCTTGAATTCAGGGAATATTGGATTTATCTTTATTCTCAATTCGTGTCACTCAAAGAAGTATGTGACACAGACAAATGACATCCCCGTCAATCAGGGATTCATTAATAACCCCTCGGTGTTTCTATGAGCAGCAAGTATAATGGAATTTTCATGAAACGAAAAGTGTAGATTCTTAAATAATTTAGATTAGGGCAAAAGTTTCAGATTATTTGTTAAAGTACCAAAGTAAATTAAATTATTCAATTCTGGTTTAATATTAAGTAGTCTCCATGTCCAACATGGGCCTTGAACTCATGATCCCGAGATTGAAAGTCAAAGGCTCTACGGACTGAGGCAGCCAGGTGCCCTCAATTCTGGTTTAATATACATGGAGGAACATAAATTCTTTCACCCTACTAGAATGCCTTTAGTTAAACTAAAACTCTATTGCTAATGGCACCCTAATGACCTGTAAGCATTAATGAATACTGCCTCATTTACACCTGAGGCTAACCCACTTGTCAGATGATTCTGCCCAGAACTATGGGCATGAGGAGAAGGGTAGATCCCTGCAGGAACAACTGAGCATCTGCGCAGTGCCCCAGGATGGAAGATACTGGAAAATACCTCTGAGAGGAAAGAGAAGTGGATCCTATTCCTGACTCTTCCACCAGCCAGCTGTACGACCTTGGCCCCTAGGGCTTGTTCCCTAATCTGGAAACCAGCAGTGGCTCTCAACCAAGAAAAACAAAGACACAGCCAAGGTGGCATGCCTGCATCTCTGAACACATTCTAAGGCGTTATCATACTGACAGAAAGTACAAAACCTTCCCCAAGAATGTTTTGTATTTTGCTTTTGTTTCTGTTGTTCTTGTCATGGTGGGGCCCGGGAGCGTGTGCATTTATTCCACGTGAAATGTGGAGAATGACCAGAACTCCCTAATGCATCTTCCACATTACAGCTCCGTGATCCAAGTCAACTGCTGGATGTTTGTGTGAAAGGAGACAAAGCTGGCCATGAGCCAGAATTGGTTCTAGTTATCAAGACAAAGCCTGCCCCTCAAAATAATGAGCTTTTGAAGAGGCTAAAACTGTTTTTATTCTTACAGAGAGCAGCCTGCTTATAATGAAAGAGCAACTGACTTCAAGTTAAGAGTCAAAGCTCATATCCACATCATATGAATCTGCCATAGACAATTACGGTTGCAAAAATTAGAAAGGATTGTCATAATTTTCCCCTTCGAGTTTAACCATTTGTGACAGGGAATTTTTTCAAGGTCACCTCCTGTATTTTATTTTGTGTTTTTTTTAAAATATTTTATTTATTTATTTGACAGAGAGAGAGAGAGAGAGAGATCACAAGTAAGCAGAAAGGCAGGCAGAGAGAGAAGGGGAAGCAGGCTCCCTGCTGAACAGAGAGTCCAATGAGGGTCTCGATCCTAGGACTCTGGGACCCTGGGACCCTGGGACAGTGACCTGAGCCGAAGGCAGAGGCTTAACCCACTGAGCCACCCAGGGGCCCCACCCACTGTATTTTAAAGAATTACACTTATTCTGAATAAGAGGCTAAATGCTTTTTTGGGGGGATGGGGAATTAAACAAGATAAAATTCTCATTTTCTACATTGCATTGAGGAAAAGAGAACAAGACCATATGTTCCGATTAGCATAAAGAGACAATAAAGGTGGTCTTCTCCACTGCCCTCTCAGATCTCTGATAGGAGACATTATGTCTGGGACAAGTTATCAAGGGAGCATCAGAACTATTTTGTAGCATGACATAAACAAAAACTCAGCAAGCAGAAGGGAGAAGAAAACTGTAACCATGACAGTAATAATGAAACAATGTAGCATTTTACTAACCTTTCAAACCTTTCAGAAGTGGCTCTGAACTAGTGAGTCATTTTGCTGGGTAAAAAGAAAATCAGAATATTTCCTAACAGTTCTAAAGGCAAGAAAAACAGAAATCATGAGAACTTGCAATGATAAAAATATTTAAAATATCAAGGGGAAAAGAGCCAGCATTTGAAAGGGCACGACCTGAAAATAAATAAATAAATAAATAAATAAATAAATAAATAACTATGTATATATACGTATGTGTGTGTATATATATATCTTCTGCCATTATATATTACATATTATAACAAATCTGTCTTTATCGTGAAGTAGACTAGCCTAGCTATAATTTATATGAATTAATGAATCTAATGAATAATGAATTCTTCATGGAAGGACAAGATTCTTAGAAGGAAACAATTTATCTATGGGCTAGTGTTTTCAGGATTGGCAATTTTATTCTATACACTTGTTTGGAGATAATCCTCTGTGGGTCTTTCCCATTCCTGCATGTATTATAAGCAAGGTACTGACTGCCTTTTATTCTGGTTAGTCTCAAAGATAGTTGTAGAGAGAACACACTTGGAAAATAGAGAAAGTGTTGCCCTTTGGAGCAAAGGGCAGGTTTCCTTATAATCTGGAAGAGAGGGATAGTATCAGCTACTGGAGCAGTGAATGGGCAGGCATGCATCATGTCTGGTATAACAAAGATAACCCCTCCCTCTAGAGTGAAGGACAGGCATGCTTACTGCCCATTGTAGAAGATGCTGGCTCTCTAGGCTCAGGGTCTTTCTCTTGCAAATCAGTCACCTGTGTGTTACAGCTGTCACCAGGCCCTCTTCATGTTGTCCTATGGGAGATGGGGCTCGGAGAACCTGCAAAGAATGCTGACACATGGCTAAGGCTACTGCTGACCTTCAGCTCTGATCTGGAGACTCAAGTGGTTTCTACAAGCATCCATGACAGTGCAGCAGCTAACTTGGGAACTAGCAAGTGGAGTAAAAATCTCAGAACCGTCAAAGTTCTTGACAGTACTCACATGGCTGATTATCTTGGAAACATAGTGGTCTCTTCTCTGGAGTTTGGGTATGTAATGAAAAATTTCATGTGTTTAAAATAGATTTTTCAGGACATGCAGTTTACAGATGAGATACAGGTGTCTGTATAAAATCAGACTGACCATGCCAATAGGCTCTTGCAGATTTAGAAATTCTATGCTATCTGGGTGTGTTGAATCAATGCAGTTTAAGGGCTAACAAAATTCCTTTGAGTCTGAGACATAGTCTATAAGGCTAATTTGTCCATTTGTATAAAAAATATTTCCAAGCAGATCAAAAGTTTGCTGGAAGAGGGAAAAGCCATGTCCCTTCTATATGCACATCAGGTGTAACGATTACAGAGATAATGAGGGGTTCTCAAGGGTCAGTGTGGTCAAGTCTGACACATACATGAGCACTTTAGGCTTGATTTCAGGTTGACCATCCATAGCGACTAGTCGAAGTCTCTCTCTTGCGCGGATAATTCCGAGTTGCTACATATGTTACTCTGAAGTCTTTTTCCAGAATCTAGCCACACCGCTTCTTCTCTGTGGATGGCTTTTTTTTTTTCTTCAGACACATTGCAATTCAGCTAATCGGGTTTCAACTTTCTATGTCACTGTCACTTTCTAACAATTCCATTTCACTGAAAAGAGCAACCTTTGCACATTGGCCGGACTTGGTTGTTTCCTGATCTTCTCTGTCACACATTGACAGATAATAAAACAACTAGTTTCTCCGGTTGTGTTTTCACTCTCGGACAGCTCAGGATTGTTCCACTTACTTTCTGAACATATGGTGTTAGCTGTGGTGTCTGTGGATTTCATCCTTCGGTTCTCAGAGAGAGAGGCCTGGGCTGCCATAACTACCATCACCATTATCCAGCATCTGCCGGAAATTTTTCTTTTTTTAGGTTTTATTTATTTGACACAGAGAGAGACACCGAGAGAGGGAACGCAGACAGGGGGAGTGGGAGAAGGAGAAGCAGGCTTCCCACTGAGTGGGGATCCAGATGCTGATGCATTGATTCCAGGACCCTGGGATCATGACCTGAGCCCAAGGCAGATGCTTAACAACTGAGCCACCCAGGCGCCCCCTCTGGAAATTTATTAGAACTGCAACTTCTAGGACTGACGGAAACCTAATGAATTCAAAATTTTAGAGAAGCCCAATAGTCTCTGTTTAAATGTGTTCTCCAGGATCCACGTCAGCGAAATCCCACTGGGTAGTTAGACTGAATTCCAGCAAGTTGTTAAAATTATTGAAAGATATCCATTTTGCCTCATGAAAAATAAACCGACCATTGAACTAGAGCTTGAAATATTTTATTGTGCATAAAAGACAATGTTAAACTTGATTATTGGAGGAAGCTGTATGAAGGTCGTATGGTATCTCTCTGTACTATTTTTTTTATAACTTGCTTTGAGTCTATAATTATTTCAAAATAAAGAGGTTTTTAAAATTTTTGAAAATGTATGACTTTTTAAGTGAAGAGAATTTTACCTTTAGACGAAAAGAGTAAAGCGGCACCTGGATGGCTCTGTTGTTGTATATCTGCCTTCGGCTCAGGTCATGATCTCAGGGTCCTGGGATCGAGCCCCGCATCGGGCTGTCTGCTGAGCAGGGAGTCTGCTTCTCTCTCTCCCCCTGCTTATGCTCTCTCTCTCTCTGTAAAATAAATAAATAGAATCTTTAAAAGAAAAGAGTAATATGGCACATAAGTAAGAAAACAATGATGCTCACTAAGCAACCCGTGTTATATTGAAACTTGTCTTTTACTCTTGTTCTTCATACCTATGAGAGAAACAAATTCGTGAGTTCCCAAGACACAATGTCTACTTGGGACTTTGAGTCACAAATAATACACAATTAAACTGATAGTCCTCTGATTTAAAATTACATAGACTATGTGGTTTCCTTCACTAAGAGTTTTGCATTTCTGGATATCAGAGTTTAATTCATAAATGAGGAAGTGCAGGCTTTATAGATTTTCACGGACTTACTGTGCTTTATTTTTTTTTTTATTTTTATTTTTTTTTAGATTTTATTTATTTATTTGACAGAGAGAGATCACAAGTAGACGGAGAGGCAGGCAGAGAGAGAGAGAGGGAAGGAGGCTTCCTGCTGAGCAGAGAGCCCGATGTGGGACTCGATCCCAGGACCCTGAGATCATGACCCGAGCCGAAGGCAGCGGCTTAACCCACTGAGCCACCCAGGCGCCCCCTTACTGTGCTTTAAAAGATAAAAGTAGCCATGTGTTAGAGATTGGCCTTTGTATTTGTTCAGGCCCTCTGAGGAGCAGATGCTGAGATGGGAGGAGACAAGCAGGAAATTTATTCATGCAGGTTAAAGGGGAGGAAGTAGGAATCAGGTGAGAGGGAGAGAGAGAGAGGGAGAGAGAGCGGACTGCCATGTAGGTCTAACCCCTGTGAAAGGTGAAGCAAACGGAAGAGGATAGAAAGAAGTCTCAGAGTGTAGGGGTCTAAGGGAGTTTCGGCCATCCCACGGGTGAGTCTTGGAGTAGATATTGCCTTGTAGACGAGTCTCATGTCCAACAGCAAGCAGTGTGCTTAGCAAGCCCTGTGTGCTTAGTCCCGGGCTGGGGAACAGCCCAGTGCAAGCGTGTCCTCAGCTTGTACACTGAGGTGCTTCCAGAAGGCTGAGCTGCCCATCAACCATGCACACTGCACAGGACTTTTGCCTGGTGCGTTCTCACGGCTACTGGAGTTTTCAGCCAAGTCGTCTCGAGAGCACAAAATGCCTAACTACAAAACCAGGGTATGCGCTCCCTGTTCAAACTACGTAGTCATCCAGACACAGCGATGTCACACTGCAGAATGTCGAAGTCATCTTTGTCATTCCGAGAAATCTGTGAGATGAATACAAGGAATGGCAACTATACTATTTTGAATGTAATTCAGGGCTGAAGTGTTTGAAAATATGGGTTGAGACCAGAATATTGTAATATATCATGCGAAACAATGACGTAATAGTTTGCACATGCACGATGCATGGACGTGCCCATTGTGACACTCATTCTACCATTCATACGGTGCGCTGTACGCTGTAGCACACGAAGCCACAAAACCGAACAGGCAGTGACATTCAGAGCAAAGCTACAGACACTCTGCAGGGCTCTGTGATAGATTTGGATGTTCACATAAAAGTCTTGAATAACTTTTTTTTTTAAGTCTTTATTTCAGTGAGCATCTTTTTTTTTAAAAATATTTTGTTTATTTATTTGACAGAGAGAGATCACAAGTAGGCAGAGATGCAGGCAGAGAGAGAGAGAGGAAGCAGGCTCCCTGCTGAGCAGAGAGCCCGATACGGGACTCGATCCCAGGACCCGGAGATCATGACCTGAGCCGAAGGCAGAGGCTTAACCCACTGAGCCACCCAGGCGCCCCTGACTTTTTTTTTTTAATTTTTTTAATTTATTTATTTGACAGACAGATCACAAGTAGGCAGAGAGGCAGGCAGAGAGAGAGGGGGAAGCAGGCTCCCCTCTGAGTAGAGAGCTGGACATGGCCCTCGATCCCAGGACCCTGGGATCATGAGCGGAGCCAAAGGCAGAGTCTTTAACCCACTGAGCCAACCAGGCGCCCATGGAAGTCTTTTTTTTTTTTTTTTTAAGGATTTTATGTATTTATTCGACAGAGAGAGATCACAAGTAGGCAGAGAGGCAGGCAGAGAGAGAGAGAGGAGGATGCAGGCTCTCTACCAAGGAGAGAACCCGATGCGGGGCTTCATCCCAGGACCCCGGGATCATGACCTGAGCCGAAGGCAGAGTCTTTAACCCACTGAGCCACCCAGGCGCCCCTGAAAGTCTTGAATGACTTTTTAAAATCACGATTGGACTTTATATTTTAGAGAAGTTACTGGTTTGTGGAAAATTTGAGCGGAAAGTCCAAAGAATTCACAAGTACCGCTTCTCCTTGCTTCCGAACTCTGTGGTTTCTCCTGTTATTAGTATCTGGCATTAGTGTGGTACAGGTGTTGAGCCAGTCTTGATACATTATTGTTAATAACTAAAGTCTATAGTTCACATCTGGGCTCACTTCTCTGTGTTGTGCACTCTATGAGTTTGGATGAACGGCTGAGGACATGTATTGACCATCATAGTATCATGCAGAAGAGTTCACTGCTGTCAAAATCCCTTGTGCTCCACACATCTTTGTCCCTTCTTCCTCTCCTTCCGAACAACCCCCCTGCAACTGCTGACTTTTCTCAATCTCCATTGTCTCATTTTTCCAGAAAATTCTCACATTGTGGGAATTATATAATGCGCAGCCTTTCCACATTGGCTTCCTCCACTTAGCAATATGCGTTTAAGATTTTTCATATCTTGGGGGCACCTGGGTGGCTCAGTGGGTTAAAGCCTCTGCCTTTGGCTCAGGTCATGGTCCCAGGGTCCTGGGATTGAGCCCCGCATTGGGCTCTCTGCGCAGCAGGAGCCTGCTTCCCTTCCTCTCTCTCTGCCTGCCTCTCTGCCTACCTGTGATCTCTGTCTGTCAAATAAATAAATAAAATATTAAAAAAAAAAAAGATTTTTCGTATCTTGAAAGCCCATTTATTTTTGCCGTTATGTGGACGTACCACAGTCTGATTATCCATTCACCTACTGAAGGACATCTTGGTTCCTTCCAAATTTTGGCAGTAATGAACAAAGCTGCTATAAACATTTCTGTGGCAGTTTTAAACTCATTTGGGTAAATACCGTTAAGTTTAAGAGTTTAAACCATTCATATAATACCAAGGAGCATGTTTGCAGGGTCACATGGTAAGAGTACGTTTAGTTTTGTGTGAAATTGCCAATCTGTCTTCCAGATTAATGACCACCCTCCCACCCTCCAAATAAGAGAGCTATTGTGTGACCCCTTTAAAAAACAAAATAATCCCACTGTGAATTACTTGCTGTTTTTCTCTTGAGACAGTGGGAGGAAATGATAAAGCTGGGAGGACAAATAGAGATTTTTCTCTGCTCCACTCAAGAGACCACCCGCCCCAAACCTTTCTAGTACAAAATAAACCTTTAATCACCAGTGGGACTTTCTAGAAAGAACTTAGTCATTCATGGCTGTTTTCACCTTACCCTAAGCTATTAATTAACATCTTTTTGGCAAGTAAACTTTGGCCCGAGTCAAAGCCTGCATTTGCAAAACTTCACGAACAGCATTGTTGGTTGTTTCTAAATACACATTCCCTGAGAAAAGCAACAGAAGGTAATGCTGGATTGTAAGAAAGGTATTAATTTTCTTTTTCTAGACTTTCAGCCAATGAGAATATATTTTAAATCCTTTTCCATCCTCTGGAAAAAAATATCTAAGAGGAGGAACAGATGGTCTACCCCACCTACCCCACCTGTTTTACTGGTTACTCTTAGTCAGACAAAGCTTCAGACATAAAAGACTCACACTGATGTACTAAGAATAACTACCTAATTCTAAAATGCATGTGCCTTTACAGAGTGTGAAGGAACTGAGGTGTTTTCCATTTTTTAAAAAAAGTACCATTGTCATTAATACAAAAAAAGATTTTTCCTGAAAGTAAGGAGAGAGCGTCTGCTTTTTGGTTCAAACATAAAAGTAAGGCATGTTCAATGTAATCATTTTAAGAATGTAGAAAAATATTAAGAATATGACAAAAACCATGCCAGATTTCAGCACCTGGAGATAATTGCTCTTCGTATTTTGAGTAACGTACTTCCAAGTATCTCTCGATATATATAGGCTTATAAAATTAGGATAATACTATATAGGCTGTGTTGTAATCTGTTTTTTAAAATCTGTATGGTCTTCTGTACATCTTTCCGTGTTAAATACACATGCAATTAGGGGCGCCTGGGTGGCTCAGTGGGTTGAAGCCTCTGCCTTGGCTCAGGTCATGATCCCAGGGTCATGGGATCAAGCCCCATATCCGGCTCTCTGCTCAGCGGGGAGCCTGCTTCCTCCTCTCTCTGCCTGCCTCTCTGCCTACTTGTGATCTCTGTCTGTCAAATAAATAAATAAATAAAATCTTAAAAAAAATACACATGCAATTAATTATGATTGCTTTTTTTAATGGCTGCGTGGGTATTCTGATGTATGACTCTATCCTAATTTATTTTACAAACCTCTTATTGATGAACCGTTGGACTATTCTAAGGATTTGGTGTGATGTTCCCATAAAATATTCTTGAGGATTTACTTTACTGTCTTCCTGAGATATATTGCTAGTAATATAATTATCAAGTTAAAGCTTATGTAATTTTTTGAGGTTGTTCTATTTTGCCAGACTGCCTTCCAAGAGATTTGTACCTATCTAAATCCCATCAACATTACAAAAGAGATGGCATGTTCTCTCCAGCTCCCCAACCATGGGCATTGAAAGATTTTTGGAAAAGTTCTTAGAGGTGAGAAACTCTGTGTCAGTGTTGTATTTATTTACATTTCTTTAAGTTTGAAGTAAAAGCTATTTTCATTTGCCTATTGGCCATTTGTAATAGTTTTATCCTTTACCCGTATTTCTATTAGAGAATATTTTTCTGGCTGACTGAAGATCTCACTATATATTAGATTAAGCAAAATGAATTTATTGAATTTCTAAAGGAGCTGCTTCTTCGACATTTCTATTTGGAAGTTTTGAATATAAAAATGTTATCCCTACATGTACAGGCAACTCACTAGAATTCTGCGGAGAGTATAAAAAAAAAAACATTGCTAGGACAAAATGCTTTAAAAGGCTTTGTTTCACTCAGGAGAGAGTTCAAACGAGCTGCAAAAAATAATTTCTAATAGTCATTATCTAAGGAACTCGGTTCATCAGGAGCAGTGAAAATCAAGGCAAACCAAAGAATGGAAAACCAATCTAGGTCTGCATCCGTACACTTTCAGGCTACGGTCCCCGTGAGTTCTTGTCTAGCTCTCTAAAATGGTAGGACGCAGTGTCTACTTTCTGTCTCATTTACACAAAAGAACCTGAAACTCAAGAAGTAAATGAGGACAATGGGATGCTGCCTTTGTGAAAATCATGTAGCCACCTGTGTCCCCACTTAGGCTTTAATTAGCAGGATCACATCCCATACTGTCGGGAGAGCAAGCCACCCTAAATGAATGCTCCTCCAGTGATTCCTGAGGAACATGGTCAATTCAGGCGTCTGCTCAGCTAAGTCTCAGGGTTCTGCGTTGTGCCAGGGGCTCTAAAGAACGCAACGTAGAGGCAGACGAAATGTTCTTATTCTCTCTGAGCCTTAAAATCCACCCCTCCAGGCTTGCAGACAGGAGTCAAAAAATAGAAGAATAAGATACGTGGGGTGTAATACAATGTATGCAGGTTTCTCAAATAGAAACAGGGAGTAGAGTCTCAGGTTTAAATTCTAGGTCATTGAGAAACAGATCTACAGGAGAATTTCTTAGACCCTATTTCGAGGAGAGAAGGAGCGTCTTACTTAATCTAGCTCTGTTTTCACCCCTTTCAGTGGAAAGAATGAGCTCTTCACTCAATGGTATGGCTCTGACCCAGTAGATGTTCAAAGAAAGATCCTTGAAAGGCATGGCATCGTTCACGGGGTCAAGCCACCAGTAATGCTAGATGAAAAATGAAAGTGCGATTTTTTTCTTCCTTTAACTCTGTCTTTTAGAGGGGAAGGGGGCAAATATTTCTATAAGCTCAGAATAAAGTACAAAATGTGTGAATGTGCAAATCCTGTCTTGTTCACAGGGTCGCTGCCGGTTTTATAAGGCTATCTTATTTCCTAATCAGATTGACAACTTCTTTTGGGCGGGGATTTATTTCATACCTTTCTTGTATTCCCTCACACCATATAAAACAAGTATCTCTTTATAGATTGCTTTGCAAGGCTTTGGGCCAATGAGCTAAAGGCATCTACGGTTGTGTGACACAGTTGACTTAACGATTGTGCCTCGAAGAATATAAATTCCATCAAAGAATTCTGGGAGACAGGATGGATTTCAAAAGAATTGAAGAAAGCCACATTTAATAATCTTCAGAGAGTATAGTGAATCTCCTACAAAATAGGTCATTATGTATTTGGTATGTATTGTGTGTGTGTGTGCGCGTATACATGCACGTCTGTGGGCTTTCCCTACCATGGTGGAAAATCAATTTTGCGGGGGCCTGGGTGGCTCAGTGGGTTGAAGCCTCTGCCTTCTGCTCAGGTCATGGTCTCAGAGTCCTGGGATGGAGTCCCGCATCGGGCTCTCTGCTCGGCGGGGAACCTGCTTCCTCCTCTCTCTCTCTGCGGGCCTCTCTGCCTACTTGTAATCTCTGTCTATCAAATAAATAAATAAAATCTTTAAAAAAAAAAAAAGGAAAATCAATTTTGGTCCCAGACACGATAAACAGTCAACAATATAAACACAGCATTTTGCAACAGTTTGAGTCCTAGGTAAGAACACATGATGAAAAACCTTTATTTTTTCTGCAAAATCAACAATCTAAATGGCCATTTGACTGTCAGCGATTTGTTCTTGCATGAAAGGCTGTTGTTAGACATATCTCTGAGGCTAAACTGGAACTTCGAGTTTTGTTAGCCTCCCTTTGTAAGTACAACCCTTTATAGTCAGAGGACCCAAGAGTGTCTTATGTTCCTGAAATACACACCCACACGCCCACACAGGCTTCTAGATAACAACCGATTACAAGACATTGACTGCTTGCCTCTCTTTTTGTTACAGAAGGGTTTCGTTCAGACGCTTATATAAATCAGTTATAATCTGAAGTTTTTGTAATGATTTGCATGAACGTCCTTATCCTTTATGGACATTTCATAATGGATAAAGATATGGAATGTTTCATTACATACAAAATAATCGTAAAAACATTGAAATGCATTGTATGCTGTAAGAGACTGCTTTCTGTAATTATATGCAATAGTCTATACATTGAGTTATGCATTAATTATAAACAAAATATGCTGACTAGATTTGAACACCAGAATTCTAAAATAAAAAAAGTAGACTGATTCTTATAACTACTACAGTATAATATTGTGAGAATTTCTAAATGTGTTTTGGCTGTCAGGATTTTGTTTAAAAAACTTTTTATGATTTATTTGAAAGAGAGACAGAGAGAGAGGGTGATCACGAGTGGGGAGGAAAGGCAGAGAGAAAGGGAGAAGTAGGCTCCCTGCTGAGCAGGGAGTTGGATGTGGGGGCTCAATCCCAGGACACTGAGATCATGACCTGAGCTGAAGATAGAGGCTTAACCCACTAAGCCACCTAGGCACCCAAGGAATTCAGGATTTTTTTAAAATAAAAATCTAGGGGTGCCTGGGTGGCTCAGTGGGTTGAGCCTCTGCCTTCGGCTCAGGTCATGATCCCAGGGCGCTGGGATCGAGCCCCGCATCGGGCTCTCTGCTCAGCGGGGAACCTGCTTCCTACTCTCTCCCTGCCTGCCTCTCTGCCTACTTGTGATCTCTCTCTGTCCAATAAATAAATAAAATCTTTAAAAAAAATTAAATTAAATTAAATTAAAATCTACAGGGCACACAGGAAAAAAAAAAAGTAGTGAAACCAATGATTTGTACAATGTACTTTGGCCAAACACTCCATTCTCTGTCAATTAAATGGATTCAGTTTTTCTGTTATCTTAGAATAATTATAATGATATTAATATTTATTAGGCAGTTACATGCCAGGTGCTATGCTATACTGATGTCTTTTTTTTGTTTTAATATTTTATTTATTTATTTGACAGACAGAGATCACAAGTAGGCAGAGAGGCAGGCAGAGAGAGGAGGAAGCAGGCTCCCTGCTGAGCAGAAAGCCCCATGTGGGACTCGATCCCAGGACTCTGGGATCATGACCCGAGCCGAAGGCAGAGGCTTTAACCCACTGAGCCACCCAGGCGCCCTGCTATACTGATTTCTTAAAACGGCATTGTGAAGTAGGTTTCCCTCCATCCATTTTACAGATAAAGAAACTGTGGCTTGAGAAGAGTCTTGCCCAAGGTCACAGAGTGACTTGAATGACCCGGTTGAGATTTCCATCTAGATGCTCTTGCTTCACAGTCTATGCCCTTGGCTCTTATCATTGCTTCGAAAAGTACTAATTGAGCATAGACTATGTTGTACACACCCTGCGAGATGCTGAGGATAAAGTAGTCAACTGAAAAATTCTGGATCTCAATGGGGATTAGCAGGAGAGTCCCAAACAAAAAGTTAAAAATACAAATGGTGAAAACGATCACGTCTGTGTGATATGTTCTGAGGCAGGTATATATACCTCCTAGGGAAGTGGCATTACTGGGTCAGGTGTTTCCCCCTCATACTGCCAGGTCATCAAGTTCACGCAGCAGCATCTCACAGACAGTCTACTATCCTGCACGCTTGCAGGTTGAAGAAACAGAGTACAGAAAAATCTTTGATTTGTATTACTGACCATTCTGTCATCCGGCACCTCCCTTCCACTGTACGGGAAGCTAGAGGGAAACATGCCTGGAGGGAGGGGCCACACTCTGTATCAGAGTCTCGCTGCCCTCCTTCGGAGTCAAGCTTCCCCTCGGCGTGGCTGGACTGGGTCTCACTCAGATACATCTGGTGGACAGTCAGACTTTTAAAATTTGTACACCAGAATAGATGGTTATTAGTTGATAGAAATAATGCCTATCTCACTTATGGATTATTGTATGATTTTATGGGGCCCATATTTTGGAATAACTTCCAATTACCTCTTGTGACAAGGGCCATACCTCCGAGAACACCATCAGTCAGACTCATGGCTCCATTTTAGCCTGAGATGGTTTCCTCCCTTGAAGCACACACCTCATGCCATCAATAATATTCAGGATTGCTTTTTTTTTTCCTAAAGATTTTATTTATTTATTTGACAGACAGAGATCACAAGTAGGCAGAGAAGCAGGCAGAGAGAGAGGAGGAAGCAGGCTCCCCGAGGAGCAGAGAGCCCGATGTGGGGCTTGATCCCAGGACCTTGAGGTCATGACCTGAGAGGAAGGCAGAGGCTTCAACCCATTGAGCCACCCAGGTGCCCCTGCTTTTTTTTTTTTTTTTTTAATTTTATTTATTTGAGAGAGAGAGCGTACACAAGCAGCTGGGAGGGGCAGAGGGAGAAGCAGACTCCCTGCTCAGCAGGGAGCCCAATGTGGGGCTTGATCTGAGGATCGGGAGATGGTAACCTGAGCTTAACCAACTGAGCCATCCAGGCACCCCTACAAGATTGCTTTTAATCACTTGACTTGAATATGCATCCTTGGTTGGCCCCCAATACAGAATTCCCATTAGTAGCCCCAAATACCCATCACCACCCAGAGAACCAAATCCAGATGGTCTCCATGTGTGTTCTAGATAGCACTACCTTTGTCATATTCCAGGAAACAAGCCGCAGCAGTTGTATGAAATCTCTTTCAAACTTTGCTCCACTCATAAGATGCCTTAGTGTACGAGGTCTGCCGGAACAGAGTGCCACAGACTAGGTGGCTTGAACAGCAGCAGTTTCTTTTCTCACAGTCCTGGAGACTGGACGTCCAACGTATGAATTTGGGGGTGGGCAGGGTGAGTGCACATGACAGGGAGTAACAGGAACATTTACAAGATAGGAGAGCATCTCTAGCCAATCTGTCTTTCAGTTACAGAGTATATAGGATTTTATGCTAAGTCCTCAACTCCTAGGACCTCCTAAACTTGGCCTACGGGTGGCATGGGGATATTTTCCCTACCGCTTCACAGAGGAGGGCAGCTGCCTCCAGCAGTGTTTGCTAGAGAGGGGTGTACCCCACCAGACAGGAAGCTAGATGGTATAAATAACGTTGAATCACATAGTGAAAGTGACCGCATTCCTTTGGGTTCTGAGGAAGTCATCTGGCAGTGGGAGTTTGTTGGTAATGTTTTTAACACTTGCTAAGTCCTCCCTACCCATGGCTTCCCCCGCCCACCCCCCTTTTCCTAAACAAACAGAAATCAGGCCTCAGGCTCAAGAGCCTTTGGCAAGCTGCAGCGCCCATCCCTAACTAAATCCTATTTGTGTAGCTTGTTGGTTTTCACTGGATTCATGAGGTCACCCACTATTCCATTTGTGGTGATTCTGTTCTCCCACTAAATTCATGATTTTTTTTTTAACGTAACACGAAGTCTTTAAGTTAAAAAAAGACTCAGTTGAGGGAAAAATATTAATGATGGTGCTCGCTATAGGCACAGATGGAAAGATCAGGAAGGCAGTTTACAAAGGATCGAAAGTCTTAGAGAGGCTGCTCTCACGTGTAAGGTAAGCAGAAATAGTGGTTTTTGGTTTTTGAATTGTCCACGAGGGGACTCTCCCTTAGAACAAAGGCACTACTAGATCCAACCCGGAATCACCATTGTCAGTGTGGTGGTCAATGCTGGTTTCCAGGGTCCTGCTCCCCTCCCCAGAGTGATGGAGATAGTGGGGCACAGCTTTCTTCCCCAGCTGTTCTCCTGAAAACTCCCATACCCAGGATCCAAAAGAATCATGGGTTCCCCCTCTAGATCTTCTTATCCCTTTTACTTCAGTTCCAGCGTTGACATCCAGCCCTCCTCTTGGTAAAGGAGCAGCTTATTACAGAAGCTGGAAGCAGACACATGTAGACAAAGCAACGTTTCTGGCTTGGATCTGAAGACTTCCAGGAAATCCCAGCCTATATTCAACTCATCATTCTTTTTCAAGCTTGTTCTGTCTCTTTGCCACATTTTTGTTTTACGATTTGTGGTTTCGTTCCTCACTTCCCTACCAGATTTCTGATTTAACACTAATTTTAGGACTCAGGTCGTTCAAAAAGGAGCTTGGTTTATGACTGTGTTTGAGACCTTCTAGCTTTGTGAAATGTTTTATCTGCAAGAGTAAGATATTTCCCCCAGTTAAGGTTGGTTAAATAATCTTATATATGATGGTTTTAGAAGAATTATTAATCCATGGGGGAAATGCATTTTAAACAAAGAGAACAGTTTACAAAACAACATTTCTGGTAATGTACTACTTTTCTTTTTCTTTTAAAGATTTTATTTATTTATTTGACAGACAGAGATCACAAGTAGGCAGAGAAGCAGGCAGAGAGAGAGGAGGAAGCAGGCTCCCCGCTGAGCAGAGAGCCTGATGCAGGGCTTGATCCCAGGACCCTGAGATCATGACCTGAGCTGAAGGCAGAGGCTTTAACCCACTGAGCCACCCAGGCACCCCTACTTTTTTTTTTTTTAAAGCACTCTATGTATACATATATTATCTGTAACAATTGATTCATATGTAATTGGAAAGTATGCCATAATGTTATTAATGGTTCTTTAGCTGAACAGATAAGGGTTTTTAATTGTATTCTGTATACTTTTCCTACATGTTCTCAATCTTCTGCATGTCATTTTTATTTTGTTTAAAATTATCAAAATACTATTAACTTTCTAACAGACCACATCGAGGGCGGGGGTGGGGGGAACAAACGAACAAACTGTTCTATTCAAATGTTTCCAAGATGAAGCCTCTAAGCATGACCGAACCACTGCTGGTCTGGGGGCTCTTCGAGAAATTATTTTCTCCCTCTGCTGAGAAAGGGATGGAAACACCATAGCTAGTTTTGAGCCATTTTCTACCAAGAGACACGGTCTTAGGTGAGATATAAGGTCAACACCACCAAACAAGCTTGCCTGACTTTCTTAACACCAGTTTAGGTGAAATCTTTCTTTCTTCCTCAAAGAGATGAAAAAGCTGTCATAGCTTTTATCACAGGGTTTGTGAAAGCGAAAGACAAGTGAAAAGAGGCAGACAGCAAGATAGAATACCAATAACCAGATACATCGTTTTATTTCTTTATGGACCATTTATTTCGCCCCATACCCCCTACCCCCGCATCATAAAGCTTTTTCCGTGGCAACAGTTCTCAGTCTTTTGAACCCCTATCATCTAGCAGAACCAACATGGTTCCAGAGTGTAATTAATTTTCCACAAGGCAGGCAAGAGAGCCTCATACAGATGCGGATCAGAATGGGGAGTGATGGGGCACCTGGGTGGCTCAGTGTGTTAAAGCCACTGCCTTCGGCTCAGGTCATGATCTCAGGGTCCTGGGATCGAGCCCCGCATCGGGCTCTCTGCTCAGCAGGGAGCCTGCTTCCTCCTCTCTCTCTGCCTGCCTCTCTGCCTACTTGTGTTCTCTGTCAAATAAATAAATAAAATCTTTAAAAAAAAAAAAAAGAATGGGGAGTGATTTTACTTGGATAAAATTATTTCTAGTTGCTTCTGATATCCCCCCCAACTTTGAGAATTACTGCTTTATAGTATTTTGTTGGCTTTTATTGAATATTTAGTAGATCAACATCACCTATTAAAAAAAAAAAAAAGCTTGGCTGTCTTCTGCTAAACACTGTTAGCATTCTCCCTTCATCCTTCCTCACTTTGTCCTTTCTGTTGTGTCTCCCAAACCCAGATGCTTCAGGGCAAGGTGACTTCATCTCCAGCCTCAGAGCTAAGCCTGAGTGATTTGAAGGGTATTCTACTTAACTAATGAATCATTGAACACTACATCAAAAATTAACAATGTACTACGCCGTGGCTAACGGGACATAAAAAATTTTTTTAAAATAATAATAAAGGTCGGGGCGCCTGGGTGGCTCAGTGGGTTGAGGCCTCTGCCTTCGGCTCGGGTCATGGTCTCAGGGTCCTGGGATCGAGCCCCGCATCGGGCTCTCTGCTCAGCGGGGAGCCTGCTTCCTCCTCTCTTTCTCTCGCTCTGCCTGCCTCTCTGACTACTTGTAATCTCTGCCAGGTAAATAAATAAAATCTTTAAAATAATAATAATAATAATAATAATAAAGGTCATCTCAAACGCTTGCAAAAGTGACTGGTTTGGGAGGACTAGGACCTGGGCAAGTCAGCTGTGGCGTTTCCCCAGCCATGGGATTGTTCAGGAATAAGCAACAGCCAATGGACTTTATTTAGCTGGTTAGAAAGAAATTTCGTCCCTGTTAGGAGAAAGTCCCTGGGAGAGACAAGTTCTTTCTCTGAAAGCCGTTTTGTGTAGCCGTGAAGTACAGGACTGTTTCACGTTCTCCCCAGTGAAGGAAGCGGACGCGAAAATGAAACAATTCTAATTGAAGAACACAGATGAGGAACTCACAGGAGCTACCCCCACCCACCCTGATACCCTTCCTGCTGCTCAATCCCCAGTGGCAACCATTGCCTTAGTCTGTAACCAGCGGGGTAGGAGGGACTTTTCTATTCCTCACAGCTGAAAGCACACTAATACTGATAAAATGTATGTAATATTGAAAAATTCCTCAAAATAGAGGCTCATGATTCTAGTGTGAACTGAGTTTTACTTTATAGATTGGGATGAATAGGGAAAGAGAAGCTGCTTCGGTCTCTAACTATTGATTTAAGTTAATCCCCTTAGATAGCATCTTAAATATTAATACCGAAAGTTTCCATTAAATACAGCATAATAATACAGTTGGTTAGAAGAGATGAGGCTTTTAGCAATCACAGAACACCAATGATTGTGAAGCAAATCTCAATAATAGGATTTGTGCTTAAACTATGTTTTTACCTATAATGTCCTTGAGATCTAATCTTAAAATATTGGTGCTGATAAGTGATTAAGATACATTTCTTAGTGAATAATTCATGTATCAGATATCAAGTTGAAGAATTATATTGCAGAGAGATTTCAATAACCATTTATACTATCACAAGAACAATCCTTATGTTTTTTTTTTAAGATTTTATTTATTTATTTGACTGACAGAGATCACAAGTAGGCAGAGAGGCAGGCAGAGAGAGAGGAAGGGAAGCAGTCTCCTTGCTGAGCAGAGAGCCTGATGCGGGGCTCGATCCCAGGACCCTGGGATCATGACCTGAGCTGAAAGCAGAGGCTTTAACCCACTGAGCCACCCAGGCACCCAATCCTTATGGTTTTTTTTAAAGAGATGTCTTTTTCAGATAATCCATTCATTCCTTTAAGTTTATTGAAATATTCTAAAATAACAAAACTGTGAAAATAAAAGCTCAACTTAAAAAAAAAAACTCAACCTTTTCCCTCTTTGGTAAAATCATTTCATGTTTTGTTCCATAAATTGCTTGTCTAAGTAATCCGTACCTTTAAGTGTGTGGGAAGGACAGGTGATAGGAAAAAAAACAACAAACAAACAAGCAAACAAAAAAACTTAAAACCAAAAACCATAAGCCCAAACCCAGATGCCAGGTAATCTACAGGATTCTTCTCTAGAATTGAAAATGTGTGTTTTTGAAGATTACTTAGGTGCCAGAATCATTGTGGAAATGCTATGCTCCCTTTTCATAGGAAATCTTCTGTCCTTCAAAGATGCTTGTTTTGAGGTTTCCATTATTTTTTTCTCCATTGAACTCAGTATCTATGCTGCAGACTCAAGGTACATAGGCACTTTGGTATCCATCCTCCATTATTTACTTATATTTAATTTGCTAGATTCGTACATTCCTACACATCATAATAATATGTGGCCACAGAGGAAAAAAAAGTATTCAGGCTGGCTGGATATTGACCATCTAGACTTAACCTGATTTCTATTTTGCTGACACAAGAAAGTGGGAAAAAGAAAGAGCGATGCTGGAAGAGAAAGCTTTTCCATTAAGGGAAAACGTATTAAATTAACTCTATTTTTTCTTGTTTGTTTTTTTGTGTGTGGAAGTTCATGTTTGAGACTTTAAAATGGGAAGGTGTATCGAATAGGGTCCAAACAGCTAACCTGAGACTATTTGGAGGTTCTATTTACCAAAAAATCAAACACATTTTAATACAAAAAGACTTTGGGGGGTAGGACCTGTAAACAAAATATCTCAATGAGTGAAATTTTAACCAAAGTGAATAACACGACTGGATACATTATTATCTTTGGATAGAGCCAATGTTATTCTGAGAGGACTGGGAGAAAAAAACGTATAGAATAATTTTGTCTCACTCCTGGTATCAGATTGAAGCACGTTGCTTGTTTTAAATGGATTTGAAGTGAATGCATCTGAGGAATGGCTATGAAGTTCTACCTTTTCATATCAAAATGATAACACGAGGCACCCACACTCATGAGAACCATCCTGGGTCGGGAGAAAGTTAATTGATCTGGGCAGAAACGCTTTAGGGAAAGGACAAGAAGAAAAGAAACCCCAGCACGCGTGTAAGATAAGTATTCCCTAGGCTCTCCGTCTCAGAAGTGGTTAAGTTAACTATTTGGATAGCATGATAATTGGGTCCATTGCAATGCATTGATATTTAATGCTTTGAAAATGGAAGGAAAGTGGAATATCTGATCACTTTTCCTAAAACTTAAAAGCTTACTTAAAAAAAAACCAGTGAATTTGGCAGAACGTAGATATATGATAAATTTATTCAAACCTTCTGATTAAGTTCAGTGAGAATATTTTCCAAGATAGACAGCAATGTGGATTTGGATATTTGAAATTTAAAGAACCCCCTGGGAATCTGATGGAGCCGATGGTTCTGTTTTGGTCCAATTACGAAATAGGAGAAAGTCCTTGAAAACTTTCGATATCTACATTTAAAAACCTGAAGCTTAAGAGTTTGACCAAGGTAGAAAGCTGCTGGCCAAATCTAAAAAAAATAATATAACATTTTATATTATATAAATTTTATATTATAAAATTATAAAAATGTTTAATATTCTTATATTTTTACTTTATAATAGAGGGTATTGGTCAAATATATCACATGCCAGGTTTAAAGTCCATCTACTGGCTAAAATCCATCATAGTTTTGCCATTTGTGTAACAAATATTTACTGAATGTCTATAGTGTGCCATCTACTTATTCCAGACCCTGGGGATAAGGTCCCTATCTCATGGAACTTAATTAATAGATTATACTTTGTTGGCATTTGTGCTATTAGCCAACTGAATTGTTAATTTAAACAAGGATTTGGGTTGCAATGTATCCAAATAGTGTTAAAATTCCCAAAAAGAAAAAAATAATGAACAAGTAATACAATGTCTTTTTATCTTTACTCTGCTGAATAGATATCCTTTTGGTGTATTCATATTCCTTGAGGGAGATAACAGAAACTGGTTTGTTAGTAAACATTGTCTGGATGGTGGTGGACAAAACTATAACTTCCCATATCTTGGTATGATGCAAATGTTATCTAAGTAAAAATTATGAGAAATGGCTGGTGAATACATACTTGTGCAAACACACTTGGAAGATACTTCTCATTGCCTCTCTGAGCATTGGCTTAAATTCTGCAAAAGTCCAGATTTTTAAAAATATTTCTTGGGACGCCTGGGTGGCTCAGTCAGTTAAGCGGCTGCCTTCGGCTTGGGTCATGATCCCAGTGTCCTGGGATCAAGTCCCACATTGGGCTCCTTGCTCGGCAGGAAGCCTGCTTCTCCCTCTGCCTCTGCCTGCCACTCTGCCTGCCTGTGCGGTCTCTCTCTCTCTCTCTCTCTGAGAAATAAATAAAAATAAAATCTTAAAAAAAATTTCTCTCTTTGTCATTTTAAGTATCCTTCTCACTCCCTGATGAAGTAATCCTCTTGATTTATCAGATTCCTGTGGCACTGTCAATGAGAATGCTAATGAAATACACAAGTTTCATATTTAGTTTTTTTTTCCTTTCCTCTCCTTCAGTTTTTCCTCTTTCTCTTCTTGACACTTATACAATAATCATATTTTTCAAGGTTAACTTGATATTTGTGTAAAATTATCTGTTTATAGAGCATCTTAACCTTCAAATTTTTCCCAGAGTAAGGCCATAAATCTTTCTTTTCTCCTCTAGTCCAATAAATCACTTCTTTTCATTCTGGTAGAAAGTTTCTGAAATCAAATAGACTTCGAAGTGTTTCCTAATGCATCAGAGAATGGCTGGTACAATCTGAACAAGACAGTCTCGCAGCTACATTTCTTAATCTGTGCCAAATTCCGTATTCACCTTGGTTCTCTATCCATGTAAGATTTTATCTCTATGACTATCTATCAGTGGCACAGATACAATGATCTTAACATCATTGTAAGTTTGGCTTAATTTATTTAATGAGAATTTCTTGAGCCTCTGCTACAAATTTACTCAAGACACTCTTCTAGGCACTAGGAGTATAGTAATGAACAAAATAAACATGTTCTCTAATTTACTAGAAATTGCTATTCCTGATTTTTGGGAGATTACGTATTTTTGGTTAATGGTAGAATAATCCAGTTAATGTTGACATTGCAGGGTTTTGGCTAAAAGTTAAAAAAAAAAAAAGAAATCACTGCTTCTTACTTTGTAATCAACCCTTGTCTGGGACATTCATCATTTTACGGTAAAAATTTGTAACAATTTGGGGCGCCTGGGTGGCTCAGTCGGTTAAGTGTCTGGCTTTGGCTCGGGTCAGGGTCTCAGGGTCCTGGGATCGAGCCCCACGTTGGGATACTTGCTCCTTGCTCCTCCCTCTCCCTCTGCACCTATCCCCCATTTGTGCTCGCTCTCTCTCAAAATAAATGAATAAAATCTTTTAAAAAATTTCCTAACAATTTATAGAGTATACTAACGTTCTGGTATCACACAAGAGTACCTCACAGCTAACCATCCAACCATTTACATCTGAAGTAATTAGAATATTCAAGTCAGCTTTCCTGAGAATTTCCCACCATATTGAAATAACAATGACTTCAATGTATGATTAGGGAAATAAATTCAATCTTCTCCAAGCCCTTAGAGCCCTATGCGGAAGTAAGACATTTCTTCCCTTTAGATATTGTCTTTGTCCCTTTCAGTATCGTGAATAGTAAAGCGAATCGGGCTCAAGAATGTCAGTAATGAACTTTTCAGCCAGTCCACCAAATGACCCCTTAGCTGGAGCAGAGAGTTGATACTGATGGAGTCTGTGTGGGGAAAAGGCTGAAGATGTGATCCAAAATGAATTTCTTTGAAGGATTAAGTTTTTTCTTTTTAAGTCATGCAAAAATGTCCATTGTATCCATATAGCTTCATGTTTTTTTACTATTGACTAACATTGCTGTTCTCTGATAGGATATGGGAATTTCTACTCCTTTCCTAGCATGGCTCCATGGGCTCAGGTCATACGTGCACCCCTTTTCGAAATCACCGGGGTCGCTTACCACAAGCTGTCAGACCACCTGGCCTCTCATTATTATCCAATTGTTCCAGTTATCAACTTCACATTGTCTCATGTGTTAAAAAGTAATGAAAAGCAGAGATGCTTTTCTTTCCACAGGGTCACTGGGAAGATTGGAAGACTTGATAGGATATTATTATTTTTTTAAATTTCTGTCATTTTTCAAAGATTTTATTTATTTATTTGAGAGAGAGAGAGCGAGCAGGGGGAGGAGCAGAGGGGAAGGGAGAGGGAGAAGGAGAAGCAGACTCACCGCTGAGCAAGGAGCCCAGGATCCTAGGACCATGACCTGAACTTGAATTAAGATTCTGCACTTGGATCCCAGTCAAGGTACAGATATAAAATGGTTCCATTTTTCTCTAGTTACTGCTTCTAATTGTGCTCCACAGAGTCTCCTCCCATCCCTTAATGACAGCTTGATCATAAGTTTCTGATTACTTCTAGCTCTTAAAATATCAGTTCAGTCCAATTTAATCCATTTTAAAAGGTCACCTCATATCTGTTTGAAATCTCGTCTCTTCCCATTTTCCCTGTTCAACAAAGTTTCCACCTATGGTATTTGAATGGAGCAAGAAATGGGATCCACTTTTTCACCCTCTGTCCTTCTTTTCTTTTGAGACCCTTACTCCTCCAAAGAATTGGCATCCAAGATGGAGAACAGCAGCAAATATCCCTAACTTTGCAGATGCAGCTGTGGTCCTCTCTCATCTGTTGCGCTTTCTTTGTTCAAGATCTGTCTCTGATGTCCTGCAAGTGACTCCCCGATAAATGCTGTTTCTCTTGGGACACACATAGGAATTGCATCTAGCGGCAATGTTGGTGGGGGTGGCATGAGGAGCTTCCCAGTGCAACGTGTTGTATTCCGAAAGACCTGCCCTCATTCAGTCATTTTTGATTCCTCCTGCTCAACTCTTCTGGAACCAGATCAATTCCCATATTGGAATTGACCCCATAGCTTCTCAAGGCTGCAGCCTCCTCACCTGATGACTTGGCTTCTTAGACACCAGAATGGCTCAATGGATGGGACCTACCACCATATTCTTTTGATCCACGGGAATCACACACATTTTTGACACAACAAAAGAAAAAGTAGGCTACTCATCTCTCTCTCTCTCTCTCTCATAACCATATAGACTCACAGCCTCTTTCTCTCTCTCTTTTCCTACTTAAGTATCTATAGTGAGCTGCTAATGAGCATGCCCACACACCTTTGTGAGAAATTCCTGTTGACTCACTCCTTTGTACTTGGCCTGGGTTGAGGAGGGGGAGCAATTTCACTCTCTACAACGGGAAGGCCCTCAGGCTTATCGCTAACCACTCCTCAGCCCGCCATGTTTGAACACAGTGTTAGGTGGCTACTCAGGCGATGGTCGTGCTGAACCAGGTGGTCAGCTCCTCAAAGCCCAGGAGATAATGACCCAGGAGAGGCATCTGGGCCTTAATCGTCTTGGGTGCTCTTCACAATGAAGGGGACACGACACCTCTTTGTCATCCTTTGAGTCATGGGTGACATCTCCAAGGCAACAAAGTCCCCATCCAACATACTGTTACCTGTTACACTGACTAGACTCTGCCTGGAAGTGGACATGTTTTTCAAATGAAAAATTCTATGGTGGCAGTGAAAACACATACAGTAATTTAGGAAGGGCAGTTTAGTGATTTAGGCAACTGCCAAGGGATATCAGCTTTGCTATACCACTTGGGAAATGAGGTGACTAAGCGTGCTGGCTGCTGGCTGTGGGCGCTGCTTGTGCTATCGCTCAGGGATGTGGGTGAGAAGTTGAGGGAGCCTTCTGTCTTCTCTGAATCCAGGCCATATGTTTAGAGCCTTTCTCCAAATTCATTTGATGGGGGGCGGAGGGGTGGGGGAGACGGGTAATGATTGTCTATTGTTGTAATTTCTGCTTGTTGATGGTGGTCGTAACACAGACAGGGAGGAAATAGTTTTCTACCCTTCGGGTGTCCCTGTAATTTCATCCTGAACCAAAAACCCTTATACCAGAGATATCTCACAGTGCGGAAGATCGTATTACCGTTTGATGGGGTCAGACTTCTGGGGGCTAAAACACCCAGAAGCCTGGAGAATGTCTCCTCTAGATAGCTGAGTAGCAGACTCCAGCTTTTCCTCCACCAATGGCTTCCAGGTTTCAAAAGGAAGCTTTTCAGAGGGGAAAGAAATTGACACACAGGAGACATTACCTAATAGGTGAATCAAAGTCCCATAATGTCATAGAGTGTCTCTCAATGACACCATGTCCCAATGGCTGGGCTTTCATCCCAGCATAGAACATCTGTTGCATCCTTTACCCCTAAAATGAAGTCCTCTCAGGGAGCCTGGGTGGCCAGTCCGTTGAGGGTCTGAATTTGACCTCAGCTCAGATCTTGCTCTCAGGGTTGTGAGTTCAAGCCCCGTGTTGGGCTCCATGCCGGGCCTGGAGCCTACTTAAAAAAAATAATAAAATAATAATAATAAAATAAAAAGAAGTCCTCTCAAAAGGCTGCTGCTTCTAGTATGCAGTTGTTCTACTAATGGCCTCCTCCTTCTAAAGCAAATTCAGTTGGCCTGCAGACCTTACCCACAGTTGCAGAAATATCTCTAGCTCTGTCTGTTCTCCGTGGAGTAGGAGGCATTCTCCCACCCCCCACCCTCGCTCTGTTCCTTGCCTCAGAGACGGAGCCACTCGGTACCTCAGACCCTGTCCCAGCCTAAAGGAACTTCCAGAAGCTTACTCCACAAAGAAGGGAGAGCAAGGAATGTTGCTCTTCTTCAAATGCTTACATCTGACTACAAGCTTCTCCTGTCAGGCAGAAAATCAGTCTCAGTCGCTCCTGGGGTTCCCCACTGCACACACAAAATGTTGTGCAAAGGTGTTTGGGTTCTTACATGAAGCAAATATTTGCGGAGGGCTTGGGAAGTTTTGCCCCTCCTCTTAACTGATAAGTAGTCTATCATCCAAGCCTCTGCAGTCTCCTGACTTATCTAGTGAGTCTGCTGATTCTGTGTCAATTTAGGGCCATAAAAACTTGTGCCAAGGGTGATAAATGGGGGGCTACTGTCTCCATTTCCTGGGGATCCCACAGGGCTAATCTCTGCTTCTGCCCTTTCTGAAGGTTCTGCTAAGGAGTGCAACGGGGGTCCCCAGCACACTGTCCTTCAGGCCTCTCCTTCCCACTTGGAGGTGATCTCTTCTCCTTTCCTGATTCTTGTCCTTTCTCTGCCCTTCAGGAATACCCATTAGAACCACCTTCCTGAATTAATGCCAGAGCTAACTGAAGTGTGATTGGAAGAAGTTTTGGTTGGCTCCTGTAGTGCTGTTGCTGTTGTTTGTTTGTTTGTTTTTTAGCTGAAATTAATAACCAGCATTTATTGTTTTTAAAGATTTTATTTATTTATTTGAGACAGAGAGAAAAAGAGAACAAGCAGTACAGACTCCCCGCTGAGCCGGAAGGCAGACTCCATCTAGGGACCCTGAGATCATGACCCGAGCCGAAATCAAGAGTCAGACAACAGGTGCCCCAATAACTGGCATTTAAAAATCAGATGAGGGAGGCACCTGGGTGGCTCCATTGGTTAAGTGTCTGACTCTTGATTTCTATCATTCTAGCTTCTTACGGAAATTTAGAAAGCCTGGCTTTTATTACCTGGCCAGAAGCAGCCGGGCTGGGAAGGGCTGCTCTTTGGGCAGGCACCGGGCTCTGCTTCTGTGCACCTGACACTGGTTACTAACACCTGCCTGACCTGAACGGGTGTGTGACTTTGGAGCGCCCTGCTGTGGCCTTTCCCAAGAGCCAGGGAGAGAAACTGTTTCAGGACTACATCACCCTTAGAACATAAATATAGGCCAAACTGAGGGAATATAAAAAAGCTGGTTTTCTTTGCAGGAGCAGAAGAAAAAAAAAATGACACAATGATACATCTGTCCAAATCAACAATCAAAATGGCTGCCGCGTTCAGAGATTTCATCATGGCTGGGGCCTCTCCCTGAAGTAACGCCAAAGAATCTTCACGAACACCTATTATCCCTGTTTTACAGAAGGGAAAACTGAGGTTCAGAGAGAACAGATGTGGCCAGGTCACAAAGTGGAACTTGGGACACAGGTCGGTAAGGCTCTTCACTACTGGGCTACCCTGCCTCTCTTGCCATAGACATTAGTGACCCTTCTTCAGGGGAGTAGGGGCACCCAAATTCATTGCCAGGTTTAATGATATCAGATGCTGGGTTGGAAGTCAAGTCATGCGGATGCTGAGTGAGTAGAAGTTACTGCCTCCACTCTCCCTCCCTCTGCCTGAAGGAGGGACGTCAGGGTCTAGAAGGTCAGGGCCTGGCCCATGCTCTTAGACATCACAGGTGTTCAGTTACTGTGCTCATGTTGTTACTTCTGGTAGCTTCTCTGAAATTGTAATAAGTGCATGTGTGTGTGTGAGTGTGTATGTGCGTGTGTTTGTGTGGTGAGAAGGGGGAAAAAGAGGGAACGGACAGAGGCAGGGCTCCTGATCCTTCCTGTCTTGGGCCATAAATGTTGCTGGAAAGAGTCCAGATAAAAGGAACTGTATGAAAATTTTACTATGTGAAAGAGTTTCTTGGTTAATTTTAATGGTTTGTCAGAGTTTTCTTTTCTGATTTGAGATTATTTTCTGACATGCAGGGATGGTTTACAATCTAGCTTTTCAGCCTGAAATATCCTAAAACAAAACAATGAGACATCTTGATGGCAATTTCCTAGTTCTCGTACATCTAGTAACTTAAGGTCTGTTACTGTTCATGTAAAAAGATAATGACTGGGGGCACCTGGGTGGCTCAGAGGGTTAAAGCCTCTGTCTTCGGCTCAGGTCATGATCCCGGGGTCCTGGGATCGAGCCCCACATCGGGCTCCCTGCTCAAGCAGGGAGCCTGCTTCCTCCTCTCTCTCTCTCTCTCTGCCTGCCTCTCTGCCTACTTGTGATCTCTCTCTGCCGAATAAATAAATAAAATCTTAAAAAAAAAAAAAGATAATGACTGAATGCCGTTGGCTATGCTTAAGTCCGGAACTAAGAAATTATGTATACTACTATTATATAGCTGAAATTTAAGCTCAGAGGGGTAGAGTGACTTGCCTAAGGTCACCTAACATATAAATAGTAGATTTAGGTCCCAAACTCTGACTTCCAGAATCATTCTTTGCTTTGGAGATTGGCTCCTTTTGTCTAGGGTTTAAGCTAAATAGTGTTTTACACCATAATAAGCTTGTATTTGGCTCACTGTTGTTGACCTGTTGCTGATCTTGAGTATTGTCAACCTGGACTGGACATCTTCATTAGACTGCTCAACAGGTGAGGTGTTCTTATAATAACATTGTTCTTGTATCAACAAAATTTAGACTGTGGTAAACTCCACAGGGTACCTGACCAATTACTTTAATGAAGAGTTTCAAGGGAGAAAAAAACGGAAGTGAGTACCTCTACATGAAAAGACACAAAAGACAGATCAACCAAATACACTGCGTTTTGGAACCTCTTCGAATCCTGATTTGAACGAAGCAACTGAAAAGTAATTATTAGATCATCAGGGAAATTTGAAGAGTGTGCACTTAAAGGTTTTAAGGAATTTTTTTTAAAATTTTTTATGCAATTGAGGTTGAGATTAAGTAATATATGAAGATATACTATGTTCTAGAGTTACATATTTACATATTTGTTTATTTAAAAGATTTTATTTATTCATTTGACAGAGAGATCAGAAGTAGGCAGAAAGGGGGAAGCAGGCTCCCCACCAAGCAGAAAGCCTGATGCGGGGTTGGATCCCAGGACCCTGAGATCATGACCCGAGCAGTAGGCAGAGGCTTAACCCACTGAGCCACCCAGGTGCCCATAGAAGTACATATTTAAAGAAATGAGTTGATACGATGTTAAGGACTTCCTCCAAATTAACGGAGCAGATGAAGATGGGTCTTCAATCATAATCGTTGAAGCCATGTTTTGGGTATTTGCTGGTTCACTGTATCATTCCATCTACTTTTGAATGTTTGACATCTTACACAAAAGAATGCATTGTTCAACTATGAACCCAAAGTAGATCGTTACTTTGGTATTATATTGCATAATACCTCATTTCAGGGAGCTCGGAAGGGGACGGAAAGGGTCTTCTTCGAAGTCGTCTAACCCAAAGTGCATATTCTTCTCTCCTTTTAGGCCCACCCAATGGGGGGTGGGGTGGGGATTGTTTTTTCCTCTTTACTCACCCCCTCCACCCCACACCTGGTTCAGTTTCAAGCTTATAACCTCCAGAGGATTCCTAATCGGTCCTAAAATAAAGCCAGAAGGTTGCGGGGCGGGGCGGGGGGGGGATATGCTTTGTTTAATTTGGGTCTTGATCGTGCTAATTAGTTACCCTCTCGTCAGGGGGCCGTACAACATATACTTTTAATTTCCCTGCCCACGTGACAATGTTTTTGTTTCAGGGTAATTTCTAAAGTACAGGAAATTCTCGGAGAGTTTACGTCACCGCCAGCAGTTACAGTAATTACCGCATTGACGCTACTTGTTTTCCAAAACGTGAACGTTTGCGGGGCGGTGCGCGTCCTAGTTAGGGATTTTTCAGTTCAGACTTAATTTTAAGCAGTCGTGACGCTGGGAATGTGAACGGGGGGGGGGGGGGGGGGTGTGTGAATGCGCGCGCGCGAGTTCTCCATCTCCACTGCTGTATTTCCCAGGTTGCGTCTGGGGGTGAAAAAACAGAGAATACACCACATCCGCACTCCTCTTAGGCGCACTGCAGGAAGCGTCGGCTGCAGTAGTGCGCCTGCGCAGTCGGGTCCCGCCAAAGCTCCCGCCTTCCCCCGTCCCGCTAGCAGGGGGCGCTGTGAGGCAATGGTCAGGTCTTCTCCCTAGGGCTCTGGAACATAGCATAAAAGGGCAGGAGGCGAAGCGACAGGAGGGGCGTTCTATCCGCGACCGCCCTGGTCTCTATCACCCTTTGGCCTCCAGCTTTCCCCCGGCCCTGGGCCTGCGGGCCTGGTTGCTAGGCGGAAGCGGGGCGCGGCGGATTGAAAAGCTGCAACGCAGGCGGCAAAAGGTTTTCCGGCGGCGGGCTCGCCTCTCCCTGCAGACGGGCCGGGTGGCCGAGCAACCTTTGCCTTTGCTTTCAGTCGGGGGAGGGCGAGGGCTGGGCTGGAGGCTCGGGGCCGGGTTGCCCGGCGCGCTGCAGGCGGCGGCAGGCCCGGGCCGCGGAGCGGGATCCCGAGGTCGGGAGCCCCGGGCGGGCGGTGGGAGCCCCGCCGGGAGCCCTGCTGGTGGTCGCGGGCCTGCCGCATCTCACCCGGGTCCTTCTTCCCCCAAGCAGACCCCGCCTGCGGGTCGCGCAGCGCGACCATGGTCTCCAAGTCCGACCAACTGCTCATCGTCGTGTCCATCCTAGAAGGTGAGCGGCGCGGGGCTTGCTTCTGCAGCTGCTGCTTGCTGAGCTCTAACAGTGGCGTGCGACCGAGGCTTGGTTAACCTTAAGAATCATTGCTTTCGCGCTCCCCCCGGACGTGTTCACAGATGGAGCTAGTCAGGTCTGTTAGGCGATTGATTTAAAAACCTCCCCAAGGGAGCATGAGAGCTATTAGGGATAGGTGGTATTTAGTGTGAGGAGCCGGAGCCCCAGAGAATGTAGGAAAAACGATTTCCATCTGAAGCAGCCTGTCGATGACTTTTATATGTGAGCTGAGTGTGCCTGCAAAGCACGTTCTGTTCAGCGGCCTCCCGGTGACAGCATTTGTGAGAACTTGGCTTCGGGTCGCGGACAGATTTCCTGCGGTCTGAAGTACTGCGGGAGGCCATTCCCTTTATAAGTCTTGGTAGGGGACTTAGGAGACTGGAGTTGTCAAGAAGGTCCACCGGACGTGCCTTGAAGTTCTGTTGGGTAGATTAAGTGGCATTTGTTCATCGGAGGCTCTCTGAGTGTCAGGCACTGTGCTGGGAATGGAAGGAAGCAGGATCCCTAGTCCTAAAAACTCAGGGGATAGCATGGAGAAATGTGTGTAATTCCTCAGGGCGTGGAAGAAGGAAAGACCAGCTCTGGGGACGATTTCCCAGCGGAGGTGACATTGATTTGGGTCTTAAGGGATGATGAGGTCTGCCTCAAGGAAAAAAAAATGGAAGGGAGGGCTTTCCATACAAAGAGAAGAGCAAAGAGAACTTAAGGTATGGAAAAGCAAGGCATATTCTGCAAGTGCTTAAATTTCCTGTAGTTGGAGAGTAGGTGGCAGAAAGGGGTGGGGGCATAGGATTTGGTAGGGAGAGTGAGGACCAGTTACGAGTATTGTGACAACAGTCGTCTTGAGTGGGCCAGAGGAATGGCTGGTGGTTTTTTTTTGTTTTGTTTTTGTTTTTTTTAAACCACTAGTGCAGGTATTTTGTGAGGCCTACCACTGTTGGGGGGATGAGAGGGAATGAGTTGTAATAAGTTGTGAGACAGAAGGCTGACCAGAGACTGTAAAGTGCTGGGACATTTTTAACTGTTCCATTACTCATTGTTAAAAGAGAGAGGATTGAATTCCCCTTGTAATTCGGTTAATAAAAGCTTTTGGACTTGGTTCTTGCTCCCTGTAGCATGGCAGCAAACCAAAAATAAAAGGCACTCTCTGTCCTTTCCAACTTGCAGGCTTCTGTCTTCTTGGGGAGATCAGATTGATCTGCAGGGCACCATATGTTGGAATGCTTTCTAATATTAAAAATACTGGATGTGGGCCATAAACATAGGTTTTGAGGGTGAGTGGGGATGATGGCTTCAGCACTGAGAACGGTAAGTAAGGATGGAAGAAAGTCCTTGCTGGTGGTTGGATAACCCAGGCCGATGATGGAGCAAGTGTGGTAGATAGAATGGTGGAGAGGCCTTCAGGATGCCCAGGGTCAAGGGAGGTGAACACTGAGGAATATTCTGGTAAAATAAGCTTGCGTGAGTGAATAGACCTTGGAGGATTTTGGAAGCCAAGGAGTTTAGATGGAATGTTCTAAAAAAGAGAGAGCCCGCCCATAATCCTAAGCAGGAGAGCATCATTTGCAAATTTCGCAGGGGCTGTGCAGGGAAGGGAACCTGGCTTTAGGGAAGTCAGTTAGGTGTTGCCACAAATATGGCTGACCCTGGAGGGTGGGCCTCCCTGCAGACTCTCCTTTTGTTTGTGTTTCCATGCATCCTCTCCATGTTGTTGCCTCAAGCCCAGAACCGGAGAGTCCTCACCTGCCTGGGTTCCTTCTCCATCTGCACCTTCCAAATGGTCCCCAAGTTTTGTTGGCTTTATTTTTAGAATAATACTAGGGGCTTCATGTAAACGTCTGAATGGAAATTTTTCCACTTCGAGTGCGCTGTGTTGAGGCCCTAGTATTTATCTTTTCAGTAGTCTGTTTGGTGAATGGTTTTTTTTGTTGTTTTTGTTTTTTTTCCTTTTCACAGAACCTCCCTGCTCACATTACTCTCCAGGGTGATTTTTTGAAATGCAAATCTAATTGTCTTAAAATCCTTCAGTGTCCTAAAGGATAATGTCTGTACTTTTTATACATTTTATTTATTTATTTGAGAGAGAGAGAGACAGTGAGAGAGAGCATGAGCGAGGGGAAGGTCAGAGGGAGAAGCAGACTCCCGTGGAGCTGGGAGCCTGATGTGGGACTCGATCCTGGGACTCCAGGATCATGACCTGAGCTGAAGGCAGTCGCTTAACCAACTGAGCCACCCAGGAGCCCCGTCTGTACTTTTTAGAATGGGATTCATGGCCTTTTATGACACACTGCTTGCCTGCCTTTCAGTTTGCTCTCCTCTCCTGCCCTGTTCCCAGGTCTTCAGTTATATTGAGCTACCCGTAGTTTCTTGACTGCACCTCTAGAAATGCCCTATATTCAAAAGAAAATGAGATTTCTACCATGAGCAAAACTGGGGCTATGTACTGGATGCTAAGAATGAAAAAGACAAGGTTTCTATTCTCTAAGTATTGTCTTTGGAAGGAGGCAGGCACTGGTTCCTTCTAGTACATATTCTCTGTTGTCAGCCCAGTTGGAACTTATAGTTAGGGTAGAGGGACTGAAAATAAAGGTTTTTGTTGTTTTGTTTCTCTTTTTTGTTTTTTTTTTTAAAGATTTTATTTGTTTATTTGACAGAGATCACAAGTAGGCAGAGAGAGAAGAAGGGAAGCAGGCTCCCCGCTGAGCAGTGAGCCCGATGCGGAACTTGATCCCAGGACCCTGAGATCATGACCCGAGCTGAAGGCAGAGGCTTTAACCCACTGAGCCACCCAGGCGTCCCTGTTTTTGTTTTTGATACCGATGAATTTCATTTGGGGAAGCTGGTGATCTTTTAGAGCAGCTCAAAATGATGTCCAGAGAGCGGCCTCTGTGATAGCTGGTTGGGAGAGCCATGTGCTATGTGGTAGGACTGCTAAGTGGGGAGTTTTAAATGGGAGCTTCAGGTGGAAGATCACAGGATGGCAATCGAGATCTCTCTGAGCCCTTGCATACGAAGTAGTTTGTGCCAGGGTGAGTAGCAGCTGGGATGTATTTAATAGGCGTCAATGCTTGTCTCACCAAAGTGCCCCTCACCAAACTTGTGAACAGGTGGACGATAAGATTCTTGTGCTTTAGTTCTTCACCTTCCTGTTTGCAGTGTCTTCAGTTTGTCTCTCTCCCCTAGACCCTCCATTCCTTGAGGGCAAGTACCGTTTCACTCTTTTTGCTGGATGTGCTGGGCCTTCAGTAACCAGTGAAAGAACAGAGTCAGGCAGTACCAAATTCAATCATTTACAAAATTGTCCTTGAGATTTGAATGAATGAATGGATACATGTGACTGCTTTTCCCTGGCTGATTTGCTGAGTATTTTCAACCATGTTAAGAGGTAAATTAACATGAAGGTTGATGGGTGATTGCTTATTTGATTATTTCCTAACTCTCTGGATGACTTCACTGTTCTATATTAACAGCCAGTATAGTAATATCTAAAATTGGCGGAATCACATTTTTAATTGTTTAATTCTAAATGTCACTGAGATCATTGCTGCTCCAAGGGTGAACCAAGGACAACAGCATTGACATCACATGGGAAATGGCAGCCTCTCAGGCCCATCCTAGACCTAGTGAACCAGAATCTATATTTTAACAGGGTCCCCAGATGATTCATGCATGTTAACCTTTGAGAAGCTCTAATTTACAACTTGTAGTCTTCAGTTCGATCCCTTTCTTAAGAATCATGAATTTGTACTTGTGAGTACGTGTTAGTAGGTAGGTAGTGGAATATGTTAAGTCAACCTGATGCAGATGAGTTTTTAAACCACGTGCTAAAAGATGATGTTTGATTTTTGTATGCTCTTGATTCAACTGTGTGGTCTTTTATTCCAGGTCGCCATTTCCCCAAGCGTCCAAAGCATCTGCTTATAGTGGAGGCAAAGTTTGATGGAGAGCAGTTGGCTACTGACCCTGTGGGGCATACCGACCAGCCAGAATTTGCTACCGAGTTAGCCTGGGAGATCGACAGGAAAGCCCTCCATCAGCACAGGTGACTCTTACTGTCCATTCCTTCTGCTCTGTTTCTCTGGGCTCCTAGAGGTGAATAAATTCTTATCTTATTATAGTAACAATGATAATAATGTATGTTTAGTGCTTTCGTCATGTGCCAGGAGATTTTTCAGAGTATTTGGCAGTGATAATTCACTTGAGCATTGGAAAAACCTATGAGGCGGATGTTAGGATTTACCCCTAGTTCAGGTGAGAAAACTGAGGCCCAAGAAGGGAAGTCACTTGTCATCTCTCAGTCAGGTGGATAGCACTAGAGCCCAGCCACTTGAGCTCTGGAGGGTACCTTTCTAACCTCTGCACCTCGCTACCCCCCCCACCCCCCCAGCTGCCCCCTGATGTCTGAGAGAATAGATACTCTAGAAGGGAAGTAGCTATTCTAGAAGGGCTGTGATGATGCTTACCCAGTATTAAATAAGGGTTGGAATTCCTTGTAATTTCTGTCACTTCATTTATTATACACTTGACCTGGTTTGCCAAGGATATATAGAGATATGTATGTAGTAATTACAGAAGAGACTCTTTCTAGTTAGTTTTATACTTGATTTTATTTATTTATTTATTTTTATACTTGATTTTAGACATAAAAACACTTGGTATCAGTACATAAAACATAAAACAAGCTTAAAGTTAGAACGTCTTATTTCATGGACCTAGATGATTAGAAATAGGCAAGAGGACAGATACTTATATTTTAAAAGACATGAAAAGGGGCGCCTGAGTGGCTCAGTGGGTTAAGCTGCTGCCTTCGGCTCAGGTCATGATCTCAGGGTCCTGGGATCGAGTCCTGCATCAGGCTCTCTGCTCAGCAGGGAGCCTGCTTCCCTCCCTCTCTCTCTGCCTGCCTCTCTGTCTACTTGTGATCTCTCTCTGTCAAATAAATAAATAAAATCTTTAAAAAAAAAGACATGAAAAGTATTTTGTTTTGCTTTTTTTTTTGTTTTTCTGGGAAACGCAAAATTATTTCATTCATTGCTGTGACTTAGGACTAGAGCAAATAAAATTGCAAAGTTAAAAAATGAATGTCAGGAGAAATTTGTTTTTTCCTATGGCTAAATGAGTCCATGGATTTGTTTGGGGCATGTGAAATGGTAATCAGTTCTTAGAGAAGATCAGAGTTGTGTTTTCAGTGACTTCTGGAATAGTTTGTGATTTTTATGACAGTTAATTCCTAAGGTCGTTTCATTATTTTAGTCACAAAAAGAGCTTTAAGCATATACGTATATTTGTAGTTTTATGTGTGTATGTGACAGTAGAAGGAAAACATTTTGAAATCAGTCTTGAGGATTCATGGTAGTTTTTTACTTGAAAAGCGTTCTGTATATTATAGAAGCTTGAAAACACTGCCCTAGACCATCTCCAATGAGAGAGACCAAGATTTTTGACGTGGTTTGAATATTACTTGGTATAAAGATAAATAGGCATAAGTAATCATTGATGTCAGTTGGATTTTTCAGAAAATACAGTGTTCTGTTATTCAACAAAATTATAATATACTTTATAGTAGTGACCAGCTTTTTCGAAGCTAACAGAACATCAGTTCAGAATTAAGCAGGAGCTACGTTATCTCTAATGTGAGTTGTTACCTTACAGGTTGCAGCGTACGCCTATCAAACTGCAGTGTTTTGCCTTGGATCCTGTATCTTCAGCCAAGGAGACTATAGGTTACATTGTTCTAGACTTAAGAACTGCTCAAGAAACAAAGCAGGTAGTAGCCTTTGGATGTTTTCTTACTGATTCTGTTAGTTGACGATATTTAGTATATACCAGATTGCTGAAAAGGCCGTGGAATAATGGACCTGAAAGGTTGGGGGAAGGTGGGGTGGAGACAGTAGGGCACTTCTCAGGTTTCTGTCCCTTCTTTGACCTAGAACTGTGTTTCTCAAAGAATGTTCTCTCTGAGCTCAAACATGTGGTCATGTTACTGTTACCTGGAGCATTCACCTGCCAAGCTCTGCTTTTAGTGGTACTCCTCCTGTAGTGGTGCCCCCTTCAGTGAGTGCTCCCTATTCCTCTTCCAGGCGTGCAGCCTAGAAGGCCAGGAGTCTTCCTCCACCCCTCCCTCTTCAACCTCTGCAGCCCTTTCCATTTGGTTTCAGGCCTCCAGCTGCCCCTTCCTGATCCAGGTACTCTTCTCCATTCTCACCATGGCCGTTGTGGCCGAAGCCACCATGCTTTTCTAACGTGGCTGTGGTGGTAGCCTTCTGATCGCATTCTCTGTGTCCTGCTCCTTGCGTTCCTCCTGGAGCTGTCAGAGCACGTGATCTTCCTGGAGCGCTCTCCGATGACTGAAACAGCTCCCCCCACCCCGCCTTCACCACACACACACACACACACACACACACACACACACACACACGGAAAAAGAATTCAGGGTCTTGATTCCTAGCTCAGTGCTTTCTGTTACCGAAAATGTCTTTCTTCCATCTTAAAATCTCTTATGTCACTGACTTGGGAAGTGTTTCCTTTCAACTTTTGTTAATAACCTTCTTTTGTCACAACTCTCTTAAGATAAGAAGATAAATACACACACACTTGTCTTTTGAAGTCCTTTATTTAAGATTTTATTTATTTATTTGGCAGACAGAGATCACAAGTAGGCAGAGAGGCAGGCAGAGAGAGAGGAGGAAGTAGGCCCCCCGCTGAGCAGAGAGCCCAACGTGGGGCTCGATCCCAGGACCCCAGGATCATGACCTGAGCCGAAGGCAGAGGCTTTAACCCACTGAGCCATCCAGGCACCCCAAAGACCTTTATTCTTGATTGGAATCCTAAATTAGGATTCTGTGAAGAAAATGGATCTGTTACCAACATTTTTGCTGTGGTAGCCATGATATTTACAAATGGGCCAGTTAGCTTAGCCCGAGTTTGGAATCCTTGAGAAGAAACTGAAATTTTAAAATGTTTTAAAAAAGAATCTGTCTCGGGCGCCTGGGTGGCTCAGTTGGTTGAGCGACTGCCTTGGGCTCAGGTCATGATCCCGGACTTCCTGGATCGAGTCCTGCATCGGGCTTCCAGCTCCTTGGGGAGTCCCTTCTCCCTCTGACCTTCTCCTTTCTCATGCTCTCTCTCACTCATTCTCTCTCAAATAAACAAATAAAATCTTAAAAAAAAAAAAAAAATCGTCTCTCCTTTCTCTTTGGATACTCCTCCTCAGTTCTCTGCATCCAGTTCTGAAAAAAGTTTTCTCTCTCGAGTCTTAGCCCTGCAACCATGATTGTGCCCCTGATGTTTTACTTAACTAGCTTTACTACTTGATCTAGACACTTGTGCAGTGACTTTGGTTACAGAGAAAGTGAATTCTCTTAGGGGGAGGATACCTGAGAGGAGGTCATGCTGGTAAATGCTCTTGGCATTCTCTCCTCCCCGACCCCGGCCCCACTCCTGGTCCTATAGAACACTTTGTCCTCATAGTGGTTTTTTATCTCTATCAATGGTAAGGAGAAATGTTTCAGAATTAAGAGTTTTAGGAAAGCTGGATGTTGTCTTGCTTATTCTCTCCTGTTTATTAGCAGAAATATTTGAATTGGTGAGTAGAATATATGAAGTTCAAAATAAATTGGTTGTCCATAAATGAACATCAACACAGAAAAACCCAGATTTGTTATTCTAAGTTATGTAACAGAAAAATAGGTCATAAATTTTGAGTTGCTGAAACTCTTTCCTCAGGCTCATACTTAAAATGATAAAATATCCATCATAAAAAAGACAGCACAAGACTCCTGAGTTTTCTTTGCTTTTAACAAACCTTGGGTGTGGATTTTTTAAAGGCTGTGGCCTAGTTAGTCCTCTTTTACGGGTCACATGTAACTTGATACACAGCAGCAGCTTTTGCTTTTGATCTGTAAAAGCACCCGCTTCTATGGCTTTATGTAACGGTGGTCAAAGTAGGAGCGCCTTTCCGTGAACGACAGTGGTGCCCCTGCAGGAATGAAACAGGAGGTCCTGGGCCATGATGGCGCTGGCTGACTTGAGTTATAGACTGCTCACCAGTGCTAGAATAACAAGGATCCTTGATTCTGTGAGAAAGACTTTGTGTTTCCATCAAGTGCATGGTTTGTAACCCAGCCCCTCTGCCTCAGGTCTCTGCTTTAGTATTGTGTTAGTGTTTTTTGTTACCACTAGCTTTCCTTTTCCCTCATTTGATACATGTAGAACGAAGCAGAGAAGGGGTCAGGCAGCAGAGGTATGCCAGAGAAAATGAAAAATGAGGGTTTAGGGAAATGGAAAATTGGTAGTCGAAACTACTTATTTTTTTTTTTTTTTTTTCAAGAGGAAGTTCAGTTAGCTTCCCAAGCAGGGTTAAAGTCTTTGGAGGAAAATGAAAAATATTTTAAAAGAGGACAAAGTACTGAGGAAGGACAGGGGATATATTAGGAACCTAATAGAATGCTGCCCGCTCTCGTTGATTGCCTATTAATGATTAAGGTGGTTTTGTTTTTTGTTTTACTCTCCAGGCTCCAAAATGGTACCAGTTGTTGAGCAATAAATACACCAAGTTCAAGACTGAGATACAGATAGGCATTGCTTTGGAAACAGATACAAAGGCCCCAGTGGATAGTTTTAAAGCCAAAGGAGCCCCCCCTCGAGATGGAAAAGGTTTGTGCATCATCTCTACAGTCATTCGCCAAAAAGTTGTAACTGGGGAATGGTGAGTGGCTTGATAGGAAAACACACTCGGGAGCGGACTGATTTTACTGTAGTGCATCACACACGTTTTGAGATTGTTAAACATGCAACCCTTGCTGCTCTAAGCACTTGTTTACAAAACCAAGAAATAGAACAAGAGTTTCTTTTATGTGGTATATAACAGAAGAAAGCAGAATTTTGTTTTCTTAAAAATCGATAGGAAAATTTTCTCCTAGGATGAGTGTAGGAAAGCCAAAAACACACACTGTTCTCTTTTCCCTCACCTATTAATAGCACCTTCATATTTTTTTTAACTAAACTCTTTCTTATAGAGCATTTTGAGGTTCACAGCAAATTGAGTGTAAATTCAGAGTGTTGCCTCATTCCCTGATTTCCCTGTCACGTAGGCCGCCGCTGTCACCATCCCTCACCAGAGGGGAACACTTGGTAAAATCGATGAACCGACATTAACGATCACCCAAAGTCCATAGTTGATACTAGGATTTACTTACGGTGTTTGTATTACAGTCTATGAGTTTAGGCAAATGTGTAATGACACCCATCTGCAATTGTAGTATCCTACAGACGACTTTCACTGCTCTAAAAATTGCTCTGCTTCCCCCTCCTGCCAAACTGGCAAACACTGTTGTTTTGTTTTGTTTAATTGTAGGATAGTTGACATAAATGTCCTATTAGTTTCAAGTGTACAGTACAGTGGTTTGACAAGTCTGTTCCTTACACTGTGTTCATAAGTGTGTAGATAACCTCTGTCGCCATACAAGCCTATTACAATCCCATCACTGTATTCCCTGTGCTGTTCCTTTTGTCCCCACGACTGACTCGTGCCATAACTGGAAGCCTGTACCTCCCTCTCTCCTTTATGCAGTTTGCCCTCCCCTCCCCCTGGCAGCCATCAGTTTGTTCTGTGTATTTATAGATACGATTCTGCTAGGAATATATTTTGCATCATCTGCTGACAAAGACTGTTTTATGTCTGTACTCCCGCTCAGCATGCCTTTGTTTCCTTTGTTTATCTTACCTTATTAGCCGGGACTTGCAGTATGATGCGAAGAAACACTGAGGAAAGGGGATATCCTTACCTTGTTCCTGTAGGTTTTTTTGTGGACATTTTTCATCAAGTTAAGGAAGTTCCTCTCTATTTGTAGTTTGCTTAGGGTGTTTTATCAGTACTGAGTGTTGGATTTTGTCACGTGCTTTTTCTGCATCTTTTGATGCCATCGTGTGGTTTCTTTAGCCTGGTGATGTGAGGGATCAGAGTAACAGATTTTCCAGTGTTGAACTAGCTTTGTATACCTGAGCAAAATCACATTTGGTTGTGGTTCGTATTTCTTTCTTTCTTTCTTTTTTTTTTTTTAAACTATTTTTATTAACATATAATGTATTATTTGCCCCAGGGTACAAGTCTGTGAATCATCAGGCTTACACATTTCACAGCACTCACCATAGCATATACCCTCCCGAATGACCATAACCCCACCACCCTATCCCTACCCCCACCCCCCCCAGCAACCCTCAGTTTGTTTTGTGAGATTAAGAGTCTCTTATGGTTTGTCTCCCTCCAGATCCCATCTTGTTTCATTTTTTCCTTCCCTATCCCCCACAAGCCCCCACCCTGCCTCTCAAATTCTTTATATCAGAGAGATCATATGGTAATTAACTTTCTCAGATTGACTTATTTCGTTCAGCATAATACCTTCTAGTTCCATCCATGTCATTGCAAATAGCAGGATTTCATTTCTTTTGATGGCTGCATAGTATTCCATTGTATATATATACCACATCTTTTTATCCATTCATCTGTTGATGGACATCTAGGTTCTTTCCATCGTTTGGCTGTTGTGGACATTGCTGCTATAAACATTCAGGTGCATTTGCCTCTTCGGATCACTACATTTGTATCCTTAGGGTAAATACCCAGTAGTGTGATTGCTGGGTCATAGGGTAGCTCTGTTTTCAACTTTTTGAGGAACCTCCATGCTGTTTTCCAGAGTGGCTGCACCAGCTTGCATTCCCACCAACAGTGTAGGAGGGTTCCCCTTTCTCCGCATCCTCTCCAACATCTGTCTTTTCCTGACTGGTTAATGTTAGCCATTCTGACCAGTGTGAGGTGGTATCTCACTATGATTTTGATTTGTATTTCCCTGATGCTCAGTGAAGTGGAGCACTTTTTCATGTGTCTGTTGGCCATCTGGATGTCTTCTTTGCAGAAATGTCTGTTCATGTCTTCTGCCCATTTCTTGATTGGATTATTTGTTCTTTGGGTGTTGAGTTTGATAAGTTCTTTATAGATTTTCGATATTAGCCCTTTATCTCATATGTCATTTGCAAATATCTTCTCCATTCTGTCAGTTGTCTTTTGGTTTTGTTGACTGTTTCCTTCACTGTGCAAAAGCTTATGATCACGATGAAGTCCCACTAGTTCATTTTTGCCCTTGCTTCCCTTGCCTTTGGTGATGTTTCTGGGAAGAAGTTGCTGCAACTGAGGTCAAAGAGGTTGCTGCCTCTGTTCTTCTCAAGGATTTTGATGGATTCCTGTCTCACATTGAGGTCTTTCATCCATTTAGAATCTATTTTTCTGTGTGGGGTAAGGAGATGGTCTAGTTTCATTCTTCTGCATGTGGCTGTCCAATTTTCCCAACACCATTTGTTGAAGAAACTGTCTCTTTTTTCCATTGGACATTCTTTGCTGCTTTGTTGAAGATTAGTTGACCATAGAGTTGAGGGTCCATTCTGGGGCTCTCTCTTCCATTGATCTATGTCTGTTTTTGTGCCAGTACCATACTGTTTTGATGATTACAGCTTTGTAATAGAGCTTGAAGTCTGGAATTGTGATGCCACCAACTTTGGTTTTCTTTTTCAACATTCCTCTGGCTATTAGGGGTCTTTTCTGGTTCCATATAAATTTTAGGATTATTTGTTACACTTCTTTCAAAAAAAATTGATGGTATTTTGATAGGGATTGTGTTAAATGTGTAGATTGGTTTAGCTAGCATAGACATTTTCACAGTATTTGTTCTTCCAATCCATGACCATGGATTCCATTTCTTTGTGTCTTCCTCAATTTCTTTCATGAGTATTTTATAGTTTTCTGTGTACAGATTCTTTGCCTCTTTGGTTAGGTTTATTCCTAGGCATCTTATGGTTTTGGGTGTAATTGTAAATGGGATCGACTCAATTTTTCTTTCTTCTGTCTTGCTGTTGGTGTATAGAAATGCAACTGATTTCTATGCATTGATTTTATATCCTGACACTCTCCTGAATTCCTGTATGAGTTCTAGCATTTTTGGAGTGGAGTCTTGGGTTTTCCACATAAAATATAATATCATCTGCAAAGAGTGAGAGTTTGATTTCTTTGCCGATTCGGATGCCTTTTATTTATTTTTTTGTTGTCTGATTGCCGAGGCTAGGACTTCTAGTACTGTGTTGAATAGCAGTGGTGATAGTGGACATCCCTGCTGTGTTCCTGACCTGGGGGAAAACAGAGCTTTCCCCCATTGAGAATGATATTCGCTGTGGGTTTTTCATAGATGGCTTTGATGATATTGAGGTATGTACCCTCTCCCTACATTTTGAAGAGTTTCGATCAAGAAAGGATGCTGTACTTTGTGAAATGCTTTTTCAGCATCTGTTGAGAGTATCCTATGGTTCTTGTTCTTTCTTAATGTATTGTATCACACTGATTGATTTGCAGATGTTGAACCAACCTTGCAGCCCAGGAATAAATCCCACTTGGTCATGGTGAATAATCCTTTTATTTTTTTATTTTATTTTTATTATTTTTTTAAAGATTTTATTTATTTGACAGACAAGTAGGCAGAGAGGGCAGGCAGAGGGAGAGATGAGGAGGAAGGCTCCCATCTGAGCAGAGAGCCTGATGCGGGGCCCGATCCCAGGACCCTGGGATCATGACCTGAGCCGAAGGCAGAGGCTTTAACCCACTGAGCCACCCAGGCGCCCCCTTGAATAATCCTTTTAATGTACTGTTGGATCCTATTGGCTAGTATTATGGTGAGAATTTTCACATCCGTGTTCATCAAGAATATTGGTCTGTAATTCTCCTTTTTGATAGGGTCTTTGTCTGGTTTTGGGATCAGGCCAGGTAATGCTGGCCTCATAAAATGCGTTTGGAAGTTTTCCTTCCATTTTTTTAAAGTTTCAGGAGAATAGGTATTAATTCTTCTTTAAATGTTTGATAGAATTCCCCTGGGAAGCCTTCTAGCCCTGGGCTCTTGTTTTTTGGGGGATTTTTGATGATTGCTTCAATCTCCTTACTGGTTATGGGTCTGTTCAGGTTTTCTATTTCTTCCTGGTTCAAGTTTGGTAATTTATATGTCTCTAGGAATGCATCCATTTTTTCCACATTGTGAAACTTGCTGGTATATAGTTGCTTATAGTATGTTCTTATAGTTGTTTGTATTTCTTTGCTGTTGGTTGTGATCTCTCCTCTTTCATTCATGATTTTACTAATTGGGGTCCTTTCTCTTTTCTTTTTGATAAGTCTGGCCAGGGGTTTATCAATCTTATTCTTTTGAAGAAGCAGCTCCTAGTTTCATTGCTTTGTTCTACTGTTCTTTTGGTTTCTATTTCATTGATTTCTGGTCTGATCTTTATGATTTCTCTTCTCCTGCTGGTTTTAGGCTTTCCTGCGTCCTTTCTCCAGCTCCTTTAGGTGTAGGTTAGGTTGTATACTTGAGACCTTTCTTGTTTCTTGAGAAAGGCTTGTATCACTATATACTTTCCTCTTAGGACCATTTTTGCTGTGTCGCCAAGATTTTGAACAGTTATGTTTTCATTTTCATTTGTTTCCATGAATTTTTTCAATTCTTCTTTAATTTCCTGGTTGACCCATTCATTCTTTAGAAGGATGCTGTTTAGTCTCCATGTATTTGGGTTCTTTCCAAATTTCCTCTTGTGATTGAGTTCTAGCTTCAGA
>NW_019154103.1:38219247-38276936 GCF_002288905.1 Enhydra lutris kenyoni
TGTGATTGAGTTCTAGCTTCAGAGCACTGTGGTCTGAAAATATGCAGGGAATGATCCCAATCTTTTGGTACCAATTGAGTCCTGATTTGTGGCCCAGGAAGTGATCTGTTCTGGAGAATGTTCCATGTGGACTAGAGAAGAATGTGTATTCTGTTGCTTTGGGATGGAATGTTCTGAATATATCTGATGTCCATCTGGTCCAATGTGTCATTTAAAGCCTTTATTTCCTTGTTGATCTTTTGCTTAGATGATCTGCCCATTTCATTGAGGGGGGTGTTAAAGTCCCCCCTATAATACTATTATAGTATTATTGTCAATGGGTTTCTTTGATTTTGTTATTAATTGGTTTATATAATAGGCTGCTCCCATGTTAGGGGCATAAATACTTAAAATTGTTAGATCTTGTTGGACAGACCCTTTAAGTATGATATAGTGTCCTTCCTCATCTCTTATTATTGTCTTTGGCTTAAAATCTAATTTATCTGATATAAGGTTTGCCATCTCAGAAACTAAACTATATCTGGCTAGGCTGTCATTGAAAATAGAAGGAGGGGGCGCTTGGGTGGCGCAGTGGGTTAAAGCTTTTTTTTTTTGATGTCCATTAGCATGGTAAATTGTTTTCCACTCCCTCACTTTAAATCTAGAGGTGTCTTTGGGTCTAAAAATGAGTTTCTTGTAGACAGTATATTGATGGGTCTTGTTTTTTTTATCCATTCTGATACCCTGTGTCTTTTGCTTGGGGCATTTAGCCTATTTGCATTCAGGGTAACTATTGAGAGATATGAATTTTAGTGCCATTGTATTGCCTGTAAGGTGACTGTTACTGTATATTGTCTCTGTTCCTTTCTGGTCTACTACTTTTAGGCTTTCTCCTCGCTTAGAGGACCCGTTTCAATATTTCCTGTAGGGCTAGTTTGGTGTTTGCAAATTCTTTTAATTTTTATTTGTCCTGGAAGCTTTTTATCTCTCCTTCTATTTTCTTTTTTTTTTTTTTTTTTTTAAGATTTTATTTATTTATTTGACAGACAGAGATCACAAGTAGGCAGAGAGGCAGACAGAGAGAGAGGAGGAAGCAGGCTCCCTGCGGAGCAGCCCGATGTGGGGCTCAATCCCAGGATCCCGGGATCGTGACCCAAGATGAAGGCAGAGGCTTTAACCCACTGCGCCACCCAAGCGCCCCCTCCTTCTATTTTCAATGACAGCCTAGCTGGATATAGTTTTCTTGGCTGTATATTTTTCTTGTTTAATGTTCTGAATGTATCATGCCAGTCCTTTCTGGCCTGCCAGGTCTGTGTGGATAGGTCTGCTACCAATCCAATAATTCTGCCATTGTATGTTACAGACCTCATGTCCTGAGCTGCTTTCAGGATTTTTCTCTTTGTCACTAAGACTTATAAGTTTTGCTATTAGATGACGAGCTGTGGACCTATTTTTAGAGGGGTTCTCTGTGCTTCCTGGATTTTGATGCTTGTTCCCTTTGCCATATTAGGGAAATTCTCTACTATAATTTGCTCCAATATACCTTCTGCCCCTCTCTTTCTTTCTTCATCTGGAATCTCAATTATTCTAATATTATAATATTGTTTCATCTTACGGTATCTCTTATCTTTCGAATTTTCTCCTTGTGGGCCAGTAGTTGTTTGTCTCTCTTGTGCTCAGCTTCTTTATTCTCCATCATTTGGTCTTCTATATCACTAATTCTCTCTTCTGCCTCATTTATTCTAGCAGTAAGACCCTCCATTTTTTTTTTTTTAAGATTTTAATTTATTTGACAGAGATCACAAGTAGGCAGAGAGGCAGGCAGAGAGAGAGAGAGAGAGGGAAGCAGGCTCCCTGCTGAGCAGAGAGCCCGATGAAGGACTTGATCCCAGGACCCTGAGATCATGACCTGAGCCAAAGGCAGGGACTTAACCCACTGAGCCACCCAGGTGCCCCAAGACCCTCCATTTTTGATTGCACCTCATTAATAGCTTTTTTGATTTCGACTTGGTTAGATTTTAGTTCTTTTATTTTTCCAGAAAGGGATTTTATTTCTGCAGAAAGGGATTCTCTAATATCTTCCATGCCTTTTTCGAACCCAGCTAGCACCTTAATAATCGTCATTCTGAACTCTAGTTCCGACATATTACCAATGTCTGTATTGATTAGGTCCCTAGCCGTCAGTACTGCCTCTTGTTCTTCTTTGGTTCTTGTTCTGTGGTGAGTTTTTCCACCTCATCATTTTATCCAGATAGGAATAGATGAATGAGAACTAAATATTAAAAGGGGTGGGAAAGACCCCAGAATTGTATATGCTAACCAAATCAGAAGAGACCTGAAAACGGGGAGAAGATAGGGGGAAATAATTTAAAATAAAAAAATAAAAAATAATTGCATATTAGACTGGTGAGTAGAATAGGGCCACCCACTTGATTTAGAGTGTATTCTGGTTTCTTAGAAGAAATTACCTCCCGGGGGCGCCTGGGTGGCTCAGTGGGTTAAGCCGCTGCCTTCGGCTCAGGTCATGATCTCAGAGTCCTGGGATCGAGCCCCATATCGGGCTTTCTGCTCAGCAGGGAGCCTGCTTCCTCCTTTCTCTCTGCCTGCCTCTCTGCCTGCTTGTGATCTCTCTCTGTCAAATAAATAAATAAAATCTTTAAAAAAATAAAAAAAGAAATTACCTCCCGGTCGCCTGGGTGGCTCAGTGGGTTAAAGCCTCTGCCTTCGGCTCAGGTCATAATCCCTGGGTCCCTAATGATGATGACCATTTTTTCATGTGTCCATTAACCATTCACATGTTTTCTTTGGAGAAGCGTCTGTTCATGTCTTCTGCCCATTTTTTGATGTGATAATCTGTTTTGTGTGTGTTGAGTTTGAGAAGTTCTTTATAGATCTTGGATATTAGCCCTTTGTCTTTAGTGTCATTTGTGAGTATCTTCTCCCATTCCATGGGTTGCCTCTTTCTTTTGTTGATTGCTTCCTTTGCTGTGCAGAAACTTTTGATGTTGATAAAGTCCCAAAAGTTCATTTGTGCTTTTGCTTGCTTTTTTTTTTTTTGTTTTTTTGCTTTGCCTTTGGGGACATGTCTTGAAAGAAGTTGCTGTGGCTGATGTTGAAGAGGTTACTGCCTATGTTCTCCTCTAGGATTTTGATAATTTCCTGCCTCACATTGAGGTCTTCCATTTTGAGTTATCTTTGTGTATGGTTTAAGAGAATGGTCGAGTTTCATTCTTCTATACCTAGCCGTCCAATTTTCCCAGCACCATTTATTGAAGAGACTGTCTTTTTTCCACTGGATGTTTTCTCCTGCTTTGTCGAAGATCATTTGACATAGAGTTGTGGGTCCATATCTGGACTCTCTACTCTGTGCCACTGGTCTGTGTCTGTTTTTGTGCTACTACCATGCTGTCTTGATCACAGTTTTGTAGTAAAGCTTGAAATCAGGCAATGTGATGCCCCCAGTTTTGCTTTTCTTTTTTCAACATTTCCTTAGCAATTCAAGGTCTCTTCTGGTTCCATACACATTTTAGGATTGTTTGTTCCAGCTCTGAAAAATGCCGGTGGAATTTTGATCAGGATGACATTGGAAGTATAGATGGCTCTAGGCTGTATAGACATTTTAACAATGTTTATTCTTCTGATCCATGAGCATGGAATTCTCTTCCATCTTTGAGTCTTTAATTTCTTTTGTGAGTGTTGTGCAGTTCCTCGAGTATAGGTCCTGTACTTTTGTTGGTTAGGTTTATTCCCAGGTATCTTATGGTTCTTGGTGCTATAGTAAATGGAATTGATTCTCTAATTTCCCTTTCTGTATTTTCATTGTTAGTGTATAAGAAAGCAACTGATTTCTGTGGATTGATTTTGTATCCTACCACATTACTGAATTGCTATATGAGTTCTAGTAGTTTGGGGGTGGAATCTTTGGGTTTTCCATATAAAGTATCATGTTATCTGCAAAGAGAGAGAGTTTGACTACTTCTTTGCCAATTTGAACACCTTTTATTTCTTTTTGTTGTCTGATGGTTGTTGCTAGGACTTCTAGTGCTATGTTGAACAACAGTGGTGTGAGTGGACATCCTTGTCATGTTCCTGATCTCAAAGCGAAGGCTGTCAGCTTTCCCGCATTGAGGAGGATATTTGCTGTGGGTTTTACATAGATAGATTTTATGAAGTCGAGGAATGTTTCGTCTATCCTTATACTTTGAAGCATTTTATTTATTTTATTTTTTTAAAAGATTTTATTTATTTATTTGACAGACAGAGATCACAGGTAGGCAGAGAGGCAGGCAGAGAGAGAGAGGAAGGGAAGCAGTCTCCTTGCGGAGCAGAGAGCCCGATGTGGGGCTTGATCCCAGGACCCTGAGATCACGACCTGAGCCGAAGGCAGAGGCTTTAACCCACTGAGCCACCCAGGCGCCCCACTTTGAAGCATTTTAATTAGGAACGAATGCTGTATCTTGTCAGATGCTTTTTCTGCATCAGTTGAGAGGACCATGTGGTTCTTCTCTCTTCTCTTATTGATTTTTTTCTATCATATTGACTTGTGAATGTTGAACCACCCTGCATCCCACATGGGTAAAGCCATGGATAAATCCCACCTGGTCATGGTGGATAATCTTTTTATTTTTATTTATTTTTTTTTTTTAAAGATTTTTAAAATTTATTTGACAGACAGATCACAAGTAGGCAGAGAGGCAGGCAGAGAGAGGGAAGCAGGCTCCCCCCAGGACTCTGGGATCATGACGTGAGCTGAAGGCAGAGGCATTAACCCACTGAGCCACCCAGGTGCCCCAGATAATCTTTTCAATGTACTGTTGGGTCCTTTTAGCTAGGATCTTGTTGAGAACCTTGGCATCTGTATTCATCAGGGTTATTGGTTTGAAATTCTCCTCTTTGATGGGATCTTTGCCTGGTGTGGGGATCAGGGTAATGCTGGCTTCATAAAGAGTCTGGAAGTTTTCCTTCTGTTTGTTTTTTTTTGAAACAGGTATAGGAGAATAGGATTGTTTCTTCTTTGAATGTTTGGTAGAATTCTGGGAATCTGTCAGGTCCTGGACTCTTGTATTTGGGCAGGTTTTTAATCATAGCTTCAATCTCGTTTCTAGATACTGGTCTATTCAGGTTGTCTGTTTCTTCCTGATTCAGTTTTGGGAGTTTATAGGTTTCCAGGAATGCATACATTTCGTCTGGGTTGCTTAACGTACTGGCATATAGCTGTTCATAATAATTTCTGATGATTATTTCTATTTCCTTGATACCAAGGAAATCATCAAGTCATGATCTCTCCCTTTTCATTCATAATTTTATTAATTTGGGTCCTTCTCTCTTTTCTTTTGGATTCATTTGGCCAGTAGTTTATCGATCTTATTGATTCTTTCAAAAAACCAACTTCTAGTTTCATTGATGTATCTGTTGTATCTCTAGTTTCTATCTCACTAATCTCTGCTCTAATCTTGGTTATTTCCCTTCTTGTGTGTGTGGTTGGCTTAATTTTTTGTTTATTTTCCAGTTCTCTAAGGTGTAAAGAGAACTGGTGCATTTTGGATTTTTCAATTTTTCTGAGTGAGGTTGGATGGCTATGTATTCCCCCTTTGGACCACCTTTGCCGTATCCCATAGGTTTTGGACCGATGTGTCTTCATTCTCATTGGTTTCCATGAATTGTTTAAGTTCTTCTTTGATTTCCTGGTTGATCCAAACATTCTTAAGCAAGGTGGTCTTTAGCTTCCAGGTATTTGAATTCCTTCCAAACTTTTTCTTGTGGTTGAGTTCAGTTTCAAAGCTTTGTGGTCTGAGAATATGCAGGGAATTATCTCAGTCTTTTGGTATCGGTTGAGTCCTGATTTGTGACCCAGTAGGTGGTCTATTCTGGAGAAAGTTCCGTGTGCACTGGAGAAGAATGAGTATTCTGTTTTTTTAGGGTAGAATGTTCTGTATATATCTATGAGGTCCATCTGGTCCAGTGTGTCATTTAATGCTCTTGTTTCTTTATTGATTTTTCTGCTTGGGTGATCTGTCCATTACTGAACGTGGCATGTTAAGATCCCCTTCTGTTAATGTATTCATATCAATGTGACTCTCTATCTTGATTAACAGTTGTCTTATGTAATTGGCTGCTCCTGTATTGGGGGCATAAATATTTACAATTGTTAGATCTTCTTGGTGGATAGACCCTTTAAGAATGATTTAGCGCCCTTCTTTATCTTTTGACTATAGTCTTTAGTTTAAAATCTAATTGATCTGATATGAGAATCGTTACCCAGCTTTCTTTTGAGGCCCGTTGGCATGAAAGATGCTTCTCCATTTCTTTACTTCCAGTCTAGATGTATCTTTAGGTTCCAAACATGTCTATTGTAGACAGGATATGGACGGGTCCTGTTGTTTTATCCAGTCTGCAACCCTGTGCTGTTTTATGGGAGCATTTAGGCCATTCACATTGAGAGTGATTATTGAAAGACACATTTTTATTGACCTCATGTTCCCTGTGAAGTTCTTGTTTCTATAGATTGTCTCTGTAAATTTCTGTTCTAAGTCAGTCTTGGGTTCTTTCTTCTTTTATAGGCGCCCCCCCCCCCCAATCTTAATATTACTTGTAGTGCTCACTTGGTGGTCACATACTCTTTTAAACTTTGCGGGTCTTGGAAGCTCTTTATCTCTCCATCCATTTTGAATGTCAGTCTTGCTGGATAAAGTATTCTTGGCTGGACGCTTTTCTCATCTAGTGCCCTGAATATGTCTTGCCATCCCTTTCTGGCTTGCCAGGTTTCTGTGGAAAGGTCTGACATTATTCTGATGGACCTTCCTCTGTACGGAAGGAATCTTCCCCCTAGCTGCCCTCAGAAGCAGTTGTCTAAAATTATGATTCGTCAGTCTCACAATCAGGTGCCTTGAGGTCTTTCTAGATTGGTTATCTTGGGGGGTGATCTTTGAGCCTCTAGGACACAAACGTGGGTTCCATTCCCCAGATTGGGAAAATTTTCATCCAAAATTTGTTCAGCTCTATCTTCTGGTCTTCTCTCTTTCTCCATCCTATCACAATCCCAATAATTCTGACGTTGGAACATTTCATAGGGTCATTTATTTCCCTAATTCTGTTTTCATGGCTTCTAAGCTATTCTTCCAGGCCTCCTTCTGATCCTTTTTTCCTGTCAATTTGTCCTCTAGATCTTTTGCCTTGGTTACACTAGCTGTTAGAGTATTTAGATTAGATTGGATCTCATTGATAGTATTTTTAACTTCCCAGGCGGCTTTCACTTCTGCTATTAGAGAGTCTATGTTGTCACTAATGGTTTTCTCCAACCTAGCCTTTGCCTGGATAATTCTAACCGTGAATTGTGTCCTTATCCAATAATTCTGATGGAGAGGGCACAGTCTCTGAATTTTTCCTCTGTTGGGTGTTCTTCCTCGTCATTTTGGTGAGAGGTGGTTGAGGGGATGTATCGCTGAATATATCAGTCATGATCCAGGCAAGGTGCACTCTGGAATGCTTCTGAGCAATCGGGAGTCACCACCAAAAAGAAAGAAAAAAGAAAAAAGAGCGAGAAAGAGAAAGGGGGGGAGGGAAGAGAAGACCCAGCCAGAATGGGCCCCAAAGATAAGATTTATAAGGTATACAAACAAAAACAGACAAAAAGACCGACAAAAGTAAATGGAAACAAAAAAGAACCCAGCCAAAATGATCCCCAAGGATAAGATTTATATAATACCAGAACAAAAACAAATACACAGAAACACTGGCAGAAGAAAAAGATGGGAGGGTGGTTATAATAAATCCTTAATGTGGGCGAGGAATTCTTCCTGGGTGTATCTTGATATCTTTGTTAGAGGACTCAACTTTCTAGAGATGAAGGGAGATTAAAATTGGTTTATATATAGGGGTAGTATTGATTAGTGGAAGAGGATTACTTTGAAGCTTATATGTATATGTATATTAAAAATAGAAAAGGAAAAAACACGGTACATTTATGAAAAAAGTTCAAGTTAAAAGGTTATTATGGAATATGTTGTATTAATCCTCTGGTTGTAATGGTAAGTAGGTTAAAAAATTAAAAAGAACAAGAATAGTGAGAACGAATTAAAAATTAAAAGTTGTATCTGTGAAATATACAGGTTTTAGGGCAATACCAGGAGCTTAACATATTATTTTCCCCTGATATTGGGGTTTTACAGTTTTATGGGGACCCTGTAGTGGTTGTCTTCCCGTTCTTTTGGCTTGTCTTCTGGGAGAGAGGACTGCCGCATTGTTTTTCAGTCAGATTTGCTTGGGTTGAGTCCTCCTGTCCCCTATCAAGGGGCTGGGCTCTGTGAAAACCGGTTTTTCAGGCTTTTGTTCTCTGGAGGTTTTGGTTTTTGGTGGCTTTTTGGTTTAGTGGAAACAAACTGCACCCAGACCTCCATCTCAGAGGGAAGCCTCGGTCTGCTTCCTCCTGGTGGTTCAGAGCACACAGACTCCCCCTCTGCAAACTCCATGAACTGTGCAACCTCAGTGCAGGCGGTGCAAGTCCCTAGCCACTGTCTCAGGGGTCGCTTGAAGTGCCGCTTGTCTCTGCACCCATGTGCTGCTAAAACTGCAAGCGATATTGGTCCAGGGAGTTGGTCCAGGGATATTGGTCTGCTTCCGTTGGCTGCCTTTGCTGGGACTGATTCTGGGGTCCAGACTTGATGGCCGCCCAGGTTGCTGCCAAAGGATCCTGACCAGAGGTCGTGTTGAGTTCCTTCAGGCCGGGCTGGGGTGTGGGTCAGACCCAGTTTGCATAGTGTGTGCAGAGCGCAAAAGGCTGTACTTCCAGGGAGCGAAGGCTGGCGCTGTCACCAGACTCCCCCTTGTGGGGGCAGGAGTGCGCCCAGCCTAGCGGTGGTGTAAGCTACACAACCCGGGGGAGCTCAGCAGCCAGAAACTGGAGGCTCCACCGCACTCTCTCTGGCACTGGTGGTTGCCGGCGATGGCCATCCTGGGTCCGTGGGCCTAGGCCCGTGCCCGTGACTGCCTGATTCCACCAGTTGCCCTTTAAGATCTTTTGCTCTGTTTGAGTGCTTTTAACCAGATTCCAAGTTAATGCTGGTCCCCAACCACAGGGCACTTTCGTATGGGGTATTACTTTCCAATGGGTCGCTTCTGGTGGCTCCCTCCCCCTTCTGCTTATCCTCCGGTATCAGTCTGAGCATTCCCACTCTGCTTTACCTCTCCCTGGTGTCTTCTGCCCCTGTAGAGATCCAGAAGTTTATAATCCTACGTCTCAGGCTGATTTCATGGTTTTCAGGGTGTTCTGGTAAATAATTAGCTCACTTTAGGGCTCCAATTGAAACAGGGTCTCCTACTTCTCTGCCATCTTGCCCCTCCCCACCCCCTTGAGTATCCTTTTAATGTCCGTGGAATCTGTAGAGATGTCTCTTTTATTTCTGATAATAATTTGTGTTTTCTCTCCTTTTCTCTTAGTTGCATTGGCAAAATGCTTAATGGTTTGATGTTTTTGGAGAGCTAGCTTTTGGTTTCTATGATTTTCTTCATTGATTTCCTGTTTCCATTTCATTGATTTAAGCTCTAGTTTTTATTTCTCTCCCTCTGCTGGCTTTGAACTTAATTTGCAAAAATTTGCTGCCATTTTTTCTGTTTTCCTGAGATAGAAACCTAGTTTTTTGTTTTGTTTTGCTTTTTAATATGCCTTGTAATTATTTGTTGCAAGGTGGACACAATATACTGGGTAAAAAGAAAATAAGCCTTTAGTAACATAGAGGGAAGGTGTGGGGAGAGGAGAACCTTTCTGTAGTCCCATGACTGAGTCTCAGCTCTGGGTGAGCCTGTCCCCCTGTACTGTTTCAGCTTGTCTGATAATAGATGTAGGTTGTACATCTTTGGCATGAATATCACGGATGTGATGCTCCGTTGTTCTCATTTCATGTTTGCAGGTGGCATGTAATTTGGATTTGCCTCATTACTGATGAGAAAATGATTCTCATTTTGATTACTTGATTAAGGTGTAGTGTGTATCTGTTCTCAACTGTAAATTACTATTTTCTTAGGGAATTGATATTTTGTGACTCATTATTAAGAAATTGTCAAAGTACTCATTCCTTAAACCTTCAATTTACTGTTGTTGTTGTTGTTTTTAATGGGTTAAAATATCTATCATTGTTTGTCCCAGATTTGTGCAAGGGGAACCCCTTCAAACTGCTTCTGTTTCCTTTAGCCTGTCTCCATAATTCTTTGAACTTTCTCTTGGTTTCTGGCGTAGGAAGATGGTACAGGCTGATGTCCTTTCCTGTCTAGGCCTGGATTCAGCTGTTTGTTCAGGGAGCCCTGCTTCCTTACAAGAACGAGTCTAGGTGCAAGGTATGCCTGATGCTATTGGGGTGTTCTGCTGCCAGGACCTTCTAATGAAAAAAGTGAGGGATTTGGTTTATGTAGGTATACATAAACACACATACATGAACATGGGTACACATGCCTTTATATCTGTTTATCCGTACATTTAGTGAACCTTGTACATTCACACTGACACCTTCAGTCCTTCCAGTCTTACAGTAGGTTTATCCTCGTTCTCGTCCCTTTAATTTTAACTTGTGCCTGTAACTCCTTGGCACCAGGAGACCTGTCATAGTTACTCTTCTCATTTTTTTTTTTTTTTTAAAGATTTTATTTATTTATTTGAGAGAGAGACAGTGAGAGAGAGCATGAGCAAGGAGAAGGTCAGAGGGAGAAGCAGACTCCCCGTGGAGCTGGGAGCCTGATGCGGGACTCGATCCCGGAACTCCAGGATCATGACCTGAGCCGAAGGCAGTCGTCCCACCAACTGAGCCACCCAGGCGTCCCAACTCTTCTCATTTTTAAGCTCTGCTGACGTTACTGTTTTGTGGATGTCTTTAACTAAAGTGGTTGTCAGATGCTTTATTTGATTATTTAATTTGATCTTCTAAACAACATTATAAAAGCTTTGCAGAGCAAATAATGGAAACAGGAAGAAATCTTACAGGTTATCCATAAAACTGGTAAATGGCAGAATTGGGATTGGAACCTCAGTCTATGTTACTGGAGCATCCGTGTGCTTAACTGTTTGGCTATATTTAGCCAGTGCTGTGGGAAGTTCATTTCTTCAGGGGTAACCCTGCATGCTGCCTTCCCCCTGTCAGAGTCCAGGCTGTCTTTCCAGCTGCCTGACTGCTTGGGGGAACCGTTTCGTTTTAAGCTCCTTTTCAAGCCAAAGGTACAATTTCTCAGGCTGCAAAATAGGAATCTGGAGAGGATTGCTTATTGATGGGGGATGCGTATCTCTGAGGTATGCATTATATTACTTCTCTTCCCAAAATTGTTTCATGCTCTCCTCTTAATCTTGGAAAATGACCCCCTCGTTAGAGTGTGGCGTGTAGGGAGTCTGTCATCGGGCCTCGACCCCGCATCTTCCTGCCTGTCGGTCCTCACTGTGAGCACGCCACCCCGCCACCCCCCCAACTCTCCCGCCGCGTGCTTTCTCTTCCCAGGCTGTGTATTCCAGTTCCTTCTGCCTGGAACACTGTTCCTACTCCTTTATTCTCCGTTCATTGCCCTTTCTTTTCTTAGCCACGCTGGGCTGATGGTTCAGTCCCCAGTTTAGATTCACTCCTGGGGCGTCTGGGTGGCTCAGTGGGTTAGAGCTTCTGCCTTCAGCTCAGTTCTTGGTCTCGGGGTCCTGGGATCGAGCCCCGCATTGGGCTGTCTGCACAGTGGGTAGCCTGCTTCCTCCTCTCTCTCTGCCTGACTCTCTGCCTACTTGTGATCTCTGTCAAATAAATAAATAAAATATTAAAAAAAAAAAAAGATTCACTTCCTTCGGGAAACCTATGGGGTCTCTTCTCTGCAGTTTGTTCAATTTTAAAATGTTACTGTATTTCAGACTAGAAGGAAAATGGTGGTTTAAAATGGTTTCTTGGGAGAGAGTGTTTAAAAAAAAAAAAAAATTTACTGAGGTACTGAATGTATCCGTGACAACTCTCCAGCAAAATACAAAGCATAACCGGCTTTCAAAATCTTACAGTGGTTTATGGCAAACTGTAATGTAGTTGCATTGTGGTTTTCCCCATAAAGTACCTGCCAGCCTGTCTGGACTTGACCCCAAGGACATTGTGGTGGTGCTAAATGAGGAGGGAGGCTACCATCAGATCGGCCCAGCAGAGTACTGCTCTGACTTCTTCATTATGTCGGTGACCATAGCCTTCGCCACCCAGTTGGAGCAGGTGAGACTTCCCCTCTGATGAGGGATTCATAATGAACTGAAAACATTGATTTTTATTTTATTTTTATTATTTATGTTTTTTAAGATTTTATTTATTTGTCAGAGAGAGACTGCACACAAGCACAAGCAGGGGGACTGGCAGGCAGAAGGAGAAGCAATAGCTCCGCAGCTGAGGAGCACAGAACTTGGGAGATAGACCACTGGCAATGTAAACAGTCCTGGTCTCTCTTCAGGAACATACTTAATCCCTCGAGGTTACCAGATGTACAAGCAACCCTGGGAAATAGCCTGGGGGAGAGTGCTCTGGGCCTGGTGGTCTCGGTGCCCTCAGCAAGGAGAGCAGGGACACTCACGACCCATGCCAACATTGCCTCCTTCCAAAATGAGCTGTCCTTCCATCGTTTTTCTCAAGATTCAGCCCACTTTCTCAACATTATATTGGTCTATAGTAGCTGAAATAATAATTTCAAAAATAAAGAAAATGGCTTATGACTTCAATTTTTACCGTACTGTTAACTTCTTCAGAGGTACAAAGCTCCTGCAAGGTCCACGTTTATAAGTGAAATACCTGGTAGTGACCATATATGTGTACATGACTTGGAAGAGTTTCAGGTAACGCTTTTTCTCAGGAAATATTTAAAATTTCTCATTCCAGATTCATGCTTTTGGCTCTCTCCCATCAGTTTCTCTCTTTTTCTTCATAAAGCCCTGCTTATGAATAGCCCCACCTTCATATGCCGTTCCTGCTGGGGGAAGGTCAGATGTCCACTGCCTTCATTAACCACATCAGGGTACATGTTAGATAATGAGGCCGCTATATTTTTACTGTGTTATTAAGTAGATGCAAAGGCATTTTACATTACCACTTTAATTTTTTTCAACTCTCCTGGGTGGCATAATTGTTCCTCATCATTTACTGTGTGTCCTTTTCTGTGGACCAGGCATTATGCTAACTACTGTGTTTTAATCCTCCCACAACTTTAGGGGATTATTATTTTCATTTTCAAGATCAGGAAACCATTTTTTAGGAAGGTTTTACAGCTAAGTAAAGGGCCTGCGTATTTCTGGACATAGAGTCACTTCCCTTATTCTCTTGTTCCAGTATTATGCTCTCTTCCCTCTTACACAGTTTCGGAGTAAGATGGATTGGCATGGGGTTTGCATTCTCTCTGCTTACTCACTACTTACTAGCTGGCTCCTCCAGTTTAGGCACCGTAACCCTTCTGAGGCTTGAGTTTTCTCAGGAGTCGAGTGGCGATAATACCAACTTTCCATATAAGGATGAGGGATGAGATAATATAACCAAAATGACTATCATGTAGTTTGTATGTGTGAAGCTACATTTGTACAGTAAAAGCTTGTTGAGAGTAACTGACTTATTGAATCCACAACTAAAACAGCTCTTTGTAATACAAGATGATTTACTGGGACCAGTCACTCCGTTTATTATTTTTTTTTTTTATTTTTATTATTATTTTTTTTTTAAGATTTTATTTATTTGAGAGAGAGCGAGAGAGCATGTAAGGGGCGAGGGGCAGAGGGAGAAACCAGCTCCCTGATGAGCAGAGGGCCTGATGTGGGACTTGATCCCGGGACTCCAGGATCATGACCTGAGCGGAAGGCAGTTGCTTAACCAACGGAGCCACCCAGGTGCCCCGTTTAGTTTTTAAAAACTCAAAAACCAGATTGATGACTGACCATTGGCTCTCTCTGCTAAAAAGGAAGCCAAACAGTTTTCTCTCAAGAGTAAACCGAACTAGTGTGGAATCCAGCAATGTCAATGCTAGGTGTGAATCAAAAGAACTGAAAGCAGGTGTACAAATAAAAACGTGCACAGCAATGTACTAAGCAGTATTCATAGTTTCCAAAAGGTGGAAACAACCCAGCTGTCCGCCACTGGATGAATGGATAAACCAAATGCATGTCCGTACAAGGGAATATTACGCGACTATAACGGAACGGGGTGCTGACAGGTGCTGCGGTGTAGGCAGACTTTGAACGCATGCCAAGTGAAGGAAACTGGACACGCAAGGCCACCTGATGTGTGCTTGCATTTATATGAAATAGACTAGCATAGGTGAACCTATAGAGACCCAAAGCAGATGGGTGCTTTTCTGTGGCTGGAGGAGAGGGGGAATGGAGACTACTTCATGGGTGTGGTGTTTGTTCTGGAAATGATGAGAGCGTTCTGGAACCAGATGTGACCAGTGCATGCACAGCCTTATGAATGTACTCAGTGTTACTGAGGTGCATGCTTTGTAATCGTTAAAATGGCACATTTTCTGTTACATGTATTTTACAATAATGAAAAAACACAAAAAATTGAGCCCAGTAATCTAGTCATCTTTTGATATTGTTTCCTTTTTTCATTATGTATAGACAAGCCAAGGGTTTTATAAATTAGCCATTTAGTTTTTTCCTCAAACTAGTGAGAAAGGTAGTGTGAGAAAGCACCAAGCAACAAATAAAGGTAAGAAATAATACCTTTGCAGGTGCTCCTCAGTGACTCAGGACATGTGCTGTCCTGTTGCAGAACGGAGGAATGAGTTAGGAGCAGGAGGACTGGGTGGTTTTCTTAATATTGAATGTCGAAGTTTAAAAAAAATTACCTTCCAAATACAAAGATGTTAAAGGATTTTTGAAAGAATCTTTTCTTAGTGGTAATTAACTTAAAATTAAATATACTGTGAAATATTTAAGGTTCTTTAGTTCTTATCTTTAGTTCTTTATCTTTAGTTCTTAAAATTTTCCTGAGCACAGCTCAGCTGTGCACAGCTGACTGTGCTGGGTGGTGGAGTTGTCCTATTGAACAAGTATTCTCTCTTCTAATCCTTCCAACAAGCCTAAAAGAAACAGAGGTACAGAGCGATAGAGTAGTTTGTCCAAAGCTTCACAGTAACCCATGGATGGAACCAGAATTGGGGGCTTAATCCAGAATCTGCTCTTAACAACTGTAGGTATAGAAGTGCTGGCTCTCTCTAGATAGACTAAAACCTACTCAAATACAGTTGAATGTATGGGGTTCAAGTAAGCATTAACTTCACATACAAAAATATACTTTATATGAAACAAGAGTTATTGAGTATCTACTGTGTTATTTCACACAAGACCAGTGACTATTGAATGTGGGGCTGTTTTATTCTAAGTGGTTAATTCTTTTATTGTCACGAACTCTACAAGCTGTCCTGTAACTCTGCTTGGCCTAAAAGGAGGTCTTAGGTAACTGTCATGTCAGGATATAGTTATTTAACAGCCTTGTTGTATGATCACTAGGATATATTCAAAACCCATCGATGAACACAACCACTGTCTTTTTAACAGTGTGCTAGCGAGCACTTGGTCTGTTAGATGACTCCATATTGTATTGTCTAAGAATCCACGTCTTTGCCATACGTGGCTATGAAAGTACGAACTTTGCGAAGTAACACTCCCATTAAAGCAAGTGTCTTTTTGCAACTATTAATTTATAGTTTTCCCAGTTTGGACAGATTGGCTAGAAAGCGTTTTTCACGAAGGCCTGGGCCAAGGTGTTACATTTAATAATCTGGATTACAGTTGTTTAAAACCCTTCTCTTAGGAATGAAGAGGGTGGGAGAGTGAGAATAAGATGAAATAAGGTAAATGGAAATAAAGAAAGCTCAGTTTAAAATACTTGACCACTTCCTTCTAAAAGAACTTCCATGTACTTGTTCATGGGTCAGTTGAATGAAAAGTAAACTTGAAAACAACAGAAATCTCTAAAAATATTTTAGTCTCTGGGCTTTTCTGAAGTAAGCCTTGAAAAATTAAACCAATCATTTGGTTGTAATTTTTCAGAGATGTAGGAATTCTGAGTGAATAATTGAAGACTTAGAAGTTAAAAAAAAAATCAGTATTTTAGCAGATATCTTAAAGTTTGTCTTCAAGATAAATCTTTAAGCAGATATCTTAAAGACATGCGTAGCATGTATAGTGGTTTACAAATTAATACTCTCTTCTTTTTCCTTGAATGTTTAGTTAATTCCATGTACCATGAAGCTTCCAGAAAGACAGCCTGAATTTTTCTTTTACTATTCTTTGCTGGGAAATGATGTTACAAATGAACCCTTCAATGATTTAATCAACCCAAACTTTGAGCCAGAGAGAGCATCAGTTCGAATACGTAGCAGCATAGAAATTCTTCGTGTTTACCTGGCTCTTCAGTCTAAACTACAGGTAAGTATTGCAGAAAGTTGCTTTATTTTAGTTTTGTTTTTTTATTTATTTGTTTGCTTGTTTATTTATTTTGACACAGAGAGACAGTGAGAGAGGGAACACAAATAGAGGGAGTGGGAGAGGGAGAAGCAGGCTTCCCACCAAGCAGGGAGCCTGATGTGGGGCTTGATCCCAGGACCCTGGGGTCATGACCCACGCTGCAGGCGGTTGCTTCAGGACTCAGCCATCCAGGCACCCCATTCAATATTTTTTTTTTTTTTTTTTTTTTTAATTAAGGATGATTTTTTTTTTTAAGCTTCAGAGAGGTACCTAAACTCCTATTTTAATAGCAAAGATGATCTCTCTGCCACATCTTTTAATTTTTTAGGAATTATCCTGATTTGTAAAGGCCTAGCATAACGGTTACTTCAGAATTTTAGGAGATTGACTTCTTTATCTAGTTACTATGAAAAGAAGTGGCACTTGTCGGGCTTTATAATTTAAAAAAATGGACCTGGAGTCTGAAGTGGGCTCAGGGAAAATTTCATCATTAATTAGCGGGCATAGTAGCTATACACACACAGATCACATGCTGGAGAGTTCACAATTTATATACCTTATTACTATTAAAAGCAAAGAAATAACACAACTTCCTAGAGCCTGCCCTTGAGCTTAGTACTTTTGTAAAGTAATTTTACTGGACTCTTAAAAGTAAACCTTACCTAGTGAAAATGACTGTTTTATTTTTTTTTTTTATTACATTTGCTTTTAATCAGACCGAAATGGCATAGTGAAATAAAGGATTAGGTCCTCATTTGTGTAACGTGATCAGTCATGAGATTTTGCTTGCAAATTTAGGTGGGACATGGGAAGGGGGCATTAAGAAATTAGAGTAGAGCTAGGGTGTGCCTGGGTGGCTCAGTTGGTTAAGCAGGTATGCCTTTTGATTTCAGCACAGGGCGTGATCTCGGGCCGTGCATCCAGCCCTGCTTCAGACTCTACTCTCATGGAGGAGTCTGCTTGAGGTTCTCTCTCCTCCTCCTCCTCCCCTACCCATGCTCGCTCGCTCACTCTCTCTCTAAAATAAATAAATTCAAAAAAAAATTATAGTAGAACTAAATTTTAGAAGTGGTTCTGCTAAACCCAGGAGACTAGTGAAATACTATGTAAAATGATCAACTGCTTTTTTTCCCCACATTTCTTCTTTTCAGTACTTTTTAGCTTTCCAAACCTCTTGCATTTTTTTTATATCTCGCATACCAGTCTTTACTGAAGTAATGACCTTTCTCTTAGTTTGATTCTTAGGGACATTTCAGTCCTAAAAATCCTTACCCTCCAGCCTACCACCAACATCCTACCTTATAACATTAAAACTAAGTGACAGGTCATTGCCAACATTAGGAGTAAAATAGTTTCCTGTTGCAATTGCTTATTGTGCATGTGAATGCTATGTTTGCCTATGCAGTAAGGAAAAAAAAATACAAAACACAGTAGGTACCTCAATAGCCATTTTTTCCCCGTGTTTTTGTTTTTGTTTTTTTCTTAAAATTTTATTTATTTGACTGAGAGCACAAGCAGAGGGAGAGGGAGCCCTACATGGGACTGATCCCTGGATCCTGGGATCGTGACCTGAGCTGAGGGCAGCTGTTTAACTGTAACTAAGCCACCCAGGTGCCCCTCTTTTTTATGTAGTTTCAAAAAGGGGGGGTAATGTTGAAGTTTTGATTAGCTATCCATGATAAATAGTTCAGTCCACCCAACAGGTACTCTATTTGACCTAGTACTGGTCCACATTGTTCTGTATGTAGAATCTGAAAAGCAAGAGAAGAAAAAGAAACACTAAGGATGTTTTATGGGTGAAGAAAACAAAACTGTTTCAGGTTCTTTAGTTGCCAAATAGGGCCGGATCCACTAACTTACTTATCTTTTTAGAACTGTGTTTAAATTAATGTTGAAATGGAAATAGAAAACAAAAATGCTTGAAGTATTAGTTTTCTGTTTACATGCATGTATTCATGATACAGTTTGTGAAATAGCATAGTAAAATATTAAAGTAACCATAACTCCTAAAAGAGAGAAGGGTGGTAATTTATGAGTATATAGTATTGAGAGAAAAAATGGAGGTGAATGGCTTTATTATTGAGTTCTTTTTTTTTTTTTTTAAAGATTTTATTTATTTATTTGACAGAGATCACAAGTAGGCAGAGAGGCAGGCAGAGAGAGAGGAGGAAGCAGGCTTCCTGCTCAGCAGAGAGCCTGATGCGGGGCTCGATCCCAGCACCTTGGGATCATGACCTGAACTGAAGGCAGAGGCTTTAACCCACTGAGCCACCCAGGTGCCCCTATTATTGAGTTCTTAGTAAACTTTGTGCCTTATCAACAATGTTAACCATCAGGTATAAGAATCTGTTAGTCAAACAGACTCCGTGCTGAGCGTTAGTGCAGAGCTGGATGTGGGGCTCGATCCCATGACCCTGAGATGACCTGAGCCAAAACCAAGAGTTGGATGCTCACTGACTGAGCCACCCAGGTGCCCTAACTATCTGTTAAGTTTCTGTGTTTAGGAGACAGGAGAGAATATTAAGCCTCTTTTGATTTTTCTCTTTCACATTAGATCCATCTTTGCTGTGGAGACCAGTCACTTGGAAGTACAGAAGTACCCTTAACTGGACTCCTGAAAAAGGGGAGTACAGAAATCAACCAGCGCCCAGTCACAGTCGAGGGTGCTTTTATTCTTGACCCTCCAAACCGAGCCAAACAAAAGCTTGCGCCTATCCCTGTGGAGCTAGCCCCGACTGTCGGCGTGTCTGTGGCTCTGCAGAGAGAAGGCATAGACGCCCAGGCAAGTGGTGACCCTCTAGCCCCTCCTCCAGCTTTTGCGGTGTCACTCAGGACTGCTCCTGAAAGCTGGACTTCCAGAGAGCTACCTTGTATAGGAAACTGTTATTATTAATTAGTGGCCTACGTTATACGATAACTTCCTTTCTGAAAAGTACCGTAGCTTCCCAGCTCTACTTCATTAAGTATTTATAGAGTCCGTGCATGCAGTTTTGTTTTGTTTTGTTTTCTTAAAGATTTTATTTATTAGAGCACGAACAGGAGGGAGAAGCAGAGGGAGAGCAAAATGCAGACTCCCCGCTGAGCAGGGAACCCAATGCGGGGCTTGATCCCAAAACCTGGAGATCATGACCTGAGCTAAAGGCAGACGCTTAACTGACTGAGCCACCCAGATGCCCCCTGCTCTTTTTTTATTTTTAAAGATTTATTTATTTTTAGAGAGGAGGGTGCAAAATGAGAAAATCTCAAGCAGACTCCCAGGTGCCCCCATGCTGTCTTCTCATGTAGTAGGAACCATTCCTCCCAACCCCAGCTCCTGGTCAGTCACTGCCAGAAAAGGAACTCCTGGGAAAGAGAATGTCGTTAGACCTAGTTTCTGGGAATCTGCGTTGATGGTAATGGTTTCAGTTGACTGCTGGAGCCAAGACAAAGTTTTTGTCCATTGGTGGTTTATGGTCCTCATACTGTCTTTAGGCAACAGAGATCAGTATTTGTTCAGATGTAAAAACATTTTTTGATTCTATATAATCAACTTCAGGGTACTGTTCTTTTGAGGAACTGATCTTTAGGTAGGTTATGAATTGAAGGTAGAAAAACTGAAGTGAGAGTTTAAGTATGTGCATATACATGTATATGTATGTGTGTGTGTGTGTGTGTATGTGTGTGTGTATGTGTGTATGTATGTATATATCTTTAGAAGAAAGTTGAACAAAGGAGAGGAAGAAAATCAATTTAGATATGTTTTTGTTTGAGTAACAGGCCTCCATTGTGTTCATTGCCTTGGTAATAACCATTCCCAGGGACACCTGGCCTGACTTGTTATATCATATATCCCTTCTTACCAGTTAGGATGCATTTTGGTGCTCAGCTCTGGATATCACATTTCCTTCCTGTTCATCTTCCTTTTTCTGGTCCTAGATGCTATAAGAAAATTTGCAAATTATGAAGAAAAATAGACTAGGAATATCCAAACTGGGAAAGGAAGCTTATATTTTTAAAAAAACAACGTCACGTTTTTTGCTTAATTATGAAGGAAAGTGCTTTGCAAATTATACTTTATTTAAAAATTGTTTTTAGTCTTTAATTGAGTTAAAGACCCAGAATGAACATGAACTACAGCATTCAAAGAAGCAAGTTTTAACTCCTATAAAAGAGAAGACACTCACTGGGCCAAAGTCACCAAGTGTGTCCCCTGTTCCACCTCAAAACCCATCACCTCCCACAAAAGATGATGCAACAGGAAGTGAAGCGGAAAGCTTGCAGTATGATAAGGACACAAAACCAAATCCAAAGGGTAAGATGTTCTTTCTATAGATATTCTAGGTGTACATTTTATAGCCATCTAATTAATGATTAAGAGAGTTTTCACGGTTTGTAAGTAAATGGTGAGCTTTTTTTTTAAAGAGCCAATGATGCTTGGTGATGTAAAAAAAAAAAAAAAATCAGTTTAAATTGAATTAAATTTAAATTGAGTTTATAACTTCATCGTAGAATTTGCTAAAAGGTAAGAGAATTTTTCTATTACTTTTATTTTAGAAGCAATAGGTTATTCAGAAGAAATTACAGAAAGTAGTTCTTTCGAACATATTTTTAACTAGTAAACACTTAAACATTGTGAATTCTTTGGAATTTGAGGGAGAAGAGCTTACTGCCTACGGCAGTAATCATTACACTCCTTGTTTGATCCTACAGTTAGGGGAGAGACTCGGAATGGTTTTACCTGGTTTTAAAAACTTTTCGCATCTGCTGCATGAGGGTCTGCAGTTGGATTTCGTAGTGAAAGTAATTAGAGTAGTGGGGGATTAGCAGTGAAGGGTTAAGGTGGAGCTTCTCACTTGGTCACTGAATAGCTGTAGGACTTGAACTACTTGCTAAACCTCTCTGGTCTGTAATAGGATTGCACTAGATGGCTCTTTCTGTTAGACTACATCATACGTGCCTAAAATAGCCAAAGCTACTTCTTAAAAAGTGATGTTGTTATTATCTGCTCTAAGCCTCAAGTACAGCCCTTCAAATATTAAGTGTCGCTGCCTCTTGGAAAGAAGTTGGTGCCTGCCAGGCTGAAGGCATACATCCCTGCGACAGTAGACAGTCGCATATGCTTTTATGTTTTGCATGCTGTGTGAAGAGTAAGCTCTTTTTTACATGGTTCTAAGATGGGATTGAAAGCCTCCCTTGTTTTGGGTAAGTTACTTTAAGAAGTTGATGGCTCAGTTCATATGTTCACGGAGGCAAGTGACCAAATTCCTTGCTTGAAGGTAAATGAGGTATCTTTTTTTAAAAAGTGCCATACTTAATGTAAAGGGAGATATCTGTAAGTGATGTAAATAACTTAAGAGAAACTGTTACCAAGTGGAATTCTTTGGAATTTTTGTGTTCGTTCTAGCCGTCGGTCCTTCCGTACCTGCTTCTGTGGCCCAGCCAGTACCCGCATCCCATGCTTCAGAAACAGCCTCAGGACAGAAGATTGCCGTGCCGGCAACATCACATCATTTTTGCTTTTCGATAGACTTAAGGAGTATCCATGATTTGGAAGTTGGTTTTCCAATCAACTGTATATTAAGGTGTGATCTGATTTTGTCCCCAAGTATTATTTTCTGAAGAGCAATGCCTTTCCTCTCTTTGGGAATTGCAGCAGGAGAACTCTCACCAGAGACATTCAAACAATTGTTAAACCCCTGAACTGAAAAGGAGGCCAGGCTCTTTCATAACGACTGAACTTAAACCAGGGCGGCATTGGTGGTAGGAGAGCTAATTCTAATTGTAGGTATTGATGACAGTTGATTCATGCTTGCTTAAAAAAAACAAAAAAACACAAAGTAACTCTTGAACTTAAAAGGTGTTGTTTCTAGAAAAGGTACCATAGGTCAAAATAAGGGAAGTGTAGTATCTGACTTTTTTTTTTTTAAGATTTTTTATTTATTTATTTGACAGAGATAGAGATCACAAGTAGGCAGAGAGAGAGGAGGAAGCAGGCTCCCTGCTGAGCAGAGAGCCCCATGCAGGGCTCAATCCTGGGACCCTGGGATCATGACCTGAGCCGAAGGCAGAGGCTTTAACCCACTGAGCCACCCAGGTGCCCCAGTATCTGACTTTTCTTATAAAACTTTATTATAATGGGAGGTTGTAGTCTAATACCTACACTTGGTAACTGAGACTGTAAGAACCATACTTACAGAAGCACAAGTGGAATGTGTTCACCCCGTTCCATGTACAAAATTGAACTACATATATATTTCAGTCAGTTAAATGGTCTAACTAGCTTGTTTTTTGTTTTTTTTTTTTTTTTTTTAGATTTTATTTATTTATTTTACACAGAGAGAGAGATAGTGAGAGAGCACAAGCAGGTAGAGAGGCAGGCAGAGAGGCAGGCAGAGGGAAAGGGAGAAGCAGGCTCCCTGCCGAGCAAGGAGCCTGATGTGGGGCTCAATCCCAGGACCCTGGGATCATGACTTGAGCCGAAGGCAGAGGCTTTAACCCACTGAGCCACCCAGGTGCCCTCACTAGCTTGTTTTTAATAATAATAAATTTTCATCAACTTCCTGGCTGAAATGTATATTAAATGTGATACAATAATGTGTTTCAGTTTGGAGTATTTAGTTTTTCCTTATACATGTCTTTGGAGCAAGCATTTCTAATAAAGTTGTTGCTCCTTATGTTTTTAAAATGTGAAAATCTTTTCTGTCATTTGGGGTTGCGGTTGGCAGAAATGTCCACCACTACACAGTGCTCCCTGATGGTATTAAGGCATACCTGCTTTGCCGATGCATAAATTAACTCATACTTGTATCTCATTTTTCAGTTGTTAGATTTTTATCAGGCTATTTCCAAAATCCTCTGGACTTTGGTGTGAATACTGGACAGAATCAAAGGGACCCAACACTGAGTCTGATTGTGAATTCACAGAACAGGTGTCTCTCTGTCACAGCTTGTTTTGCTTTTTGCCTCTTGTTAGAGGCCGAGAATCATTATGAAAATGTTAGTTGAAAATGGAGGGCCAAAAAAAAAGAAAAGGCTTATCTCACAAACAGAGCTTTTCTCAGAGGGTTTCTAAAACATCCCTTAAAATGGTTTTTAGAAATAGAATTATTATTGACTTTCTACTTTACCTTTTTGTCTTTTTCCCTCTAGTTTTCTGAGATCTCTTTACTGCTGCTGGTAGAGACTGTGACCTCAGGGTACTTAGAGATGTTGTTAGCCAGAGCATAGAAATACTGATAATCTGAAATTAGAAGCTGTGAGGGGGAAGCCTTGAACCAGCCCACTTAGTAGGGACTCGTCATAGTTTTTGTGGTTCAGTCCTGTCCTGTGGGCCATCGTTGAATCATGAATACCTGTGTGCCTGATGTTAGGGGTTTATGGGTCATAGAAACAAAACAAAGTGCTCAGCCTCGTGAAGAAGACAGATTGAGAAAGAAGTTAACACATGAGGGAGGCCAGAAGTCCAGTTGGCAAAGAAAAGAGGGAGAGTACCATAAACCAATGGTACAGTTAAGATTCACTTACACACCCTGCATAGAATTCACTTGATGATAAGGGCCATTGGTTCTGTCTTGGAAGTCATTTTATGGCTTTTTAAAAAACACTTTACCTTTGAGTTTGAGAAATCTTATGGTGTCATGCTCTCATGAACTATCATGAAACTGTAGTTGGCAACTGCATAATGGGATTTGTGAGATGACCTGATTTCAGTGATGTGTAATTATATTTATATATGAATGAGTGCGTGCACAGGATTCTTAGTTGTAGGAAAAGGAGTTTTCACTACTAGGCTTTAAGCCCCAGTTTTCCTAATGGATAACAAGATAGAAGATGAAATTTAAGTGAGCATTACATTGTCAATACAAAGTAAGTTCTGCAGTAGTCAGGCAGCCTCCCATTTAATCTGGTGCGGCTTCTGCGATGACAGGAAGAAAGACTTGTTACTCATTGACTCATCTGCTTTCATCCTTGATTTTCAAAGACAGAATGCCATGGGTGCACCCTTTTGGCGCTGACTAGGAGGTTTTCTTAGCCCATAAACATCAAGACATTATTGAATAAAGAAAATAGGTTTTGAAATTAAATTCAGCAGGTATTTCTTGAATGTTTATTATGTGCCCCAAGCCGCTTATTTGTTCCTGGGACGGCACAGATAAAAAAACATGGGACCCTGTGCCCTCAAGGAACTCCTAAACAAATAGCAGCTTGGTCTTTGTTTAGTGGCCTCATTTCATTCCTAAATCTTAGTCTTAGAATGTATCAAAATGATGAGCTCTTCCTTATTTGGTGTCATTGCCTTCAAAATACCAGAATTCTACTTCCCCAGACGGTCATTCTAGGATCACTTGTAAAGCAGCTTTGGGAACTAGTGCTGTACACATAATGCTTTTCTCTAGAACTGCCACAATTTTTAAAGTCGGTGTTAGGACTAAAACCATCATGTATTTGTACCATCTACCAATTTTAAAAATTGTACTTGTTCATTATATTCATAGTATATTTTTAAAAAACAGACTAAGTTTTATCTGTCAAATGTATCATAGGACTTTGTTTTTCTTACATTCTAGGTACTCCTATCCATTCTTTGGTAGTGCAGCTCCCATTATGACTAATCCTCCCATAGAAGTTCGCAAAAACATGGAGGTTTTTCTTCCACAGTCTTATTGTGCATTTGATTTTGCAACTCTCCCTCATCAGCTGCAGGATACCTTCTTAAGGTAATACGCATACGGCGCATATGCTCTGAAGTCACTCTGGAAAATTGATACCCTGTTAACAAGAGGAATTCCTAGAGTTTTAGACTCACATCAGTCAGTGCGTTTGAAAACCTAGGGGGAAAAAAAAAAGAAACAAAAAAACCTAGACGTTTGTCCTTCTGCTGTCAAGTTTTAATGTAGTTATGGAGGCTCTTTGTAGATTTTCGTATCTTATTTGTCTTGATTTGGATGGAAGACCTGTGTTAATACAATCTGTGAGTAAAGAAGAAACTCTGAAAAGTAGTCTTGTTTTTTTCATAATATGTGAAGATAATTACGAGCAAGCTGTTTACTTTTTATTCTTGCTTCACCAGTTGACTGTAGTGTATTACTTGCTTTTTCTGATTTGTCATCTGTATAAAATGGAGGTGTTAATCCAGCTGTCTGAATTGGATTTGTGAAGAAAAGTGAGATCAGAAACGTCTTCTTACTTTCTCAGGGTATTGCCATTCAAATTGCATATTAATTTAAAGAGAAGAAGGAAGAATAAAAAAGAATAGTATTTGAAGGGTTTTCTTTATTGCACAGAAGGAGATGTTGAAAATATGATAGTATTTTCTGTTTGTTACCTATGGAATTGAGCCTTTCTGATCCAGGTAACAAACCATCTCTGAATACATTCAGGAAACTCAAAGATGTCAGTGCCCTAGTTCAGAACTGAGAGTTACGAACACTGGTTTCTCTTTTCCTTAGGATTCCATTGCTGGTTGAATTATGGCACAAGGATAAAATGAGTAAAGATTTACTTCTGGGGATCGCCAGAATCCAGCTTTCTAACGTCCTGTCTTCAGAAAAAACTCGCTTTTTAGGTTCCAGTGGTGAACAGTGTTGGCGTCAGACTTACAGTGAAAGTGTGCCTTTCATAGCCGCACAGGGGTAATGGATTTCCCAGAACTGTCCTTCCCTTGCCTTTTCTTCTCATTAGCTGACTACAGCCTTGTCCTTTCCTGTCATTTTTGTTCTCACATGGGGGCTATATTCTCCTTTGCTGTCTAGCCTTCTGTGGCTTTCAGGTACCACCAAACCCTGTGATACTGTTAACATTCAGGCTCTTAAGTATTTCCCACCCCCCTTAAGCCTGACAATTGTAAATTCTGGCCTTTTTTTTTTTTTTGTAAGTCAAGGTCAAATTTATGATGCATTGTTACATTGTCTTGTATTGGGAGTGACTGTTGTTCTACTTGACAATATTTCAACTTTTGCTTTAATTCTAATTGCTGAGAATGTTACAAATGTTTGGCACTTTAAGAAGAGTATTGTTTTTCTGCCCTGGGCTTTATTGCCGCAGTGAAAAACTGAAGTTCACATGTCTTCCACAAAAGACATCTTTTGAGTGAGCTTTTTAAATTTAGCAACAGAAGTTTAAATAAACTTGAACATTATACATCACATACCTGGATTTTTGAAGCATAATTAGAATGTAGAAAGAGATCAGGATCAGTAAAAAGCTGTGGTCCTAAAAGTAGTGTTGAAATCCCTTCCCTTACTCTTCGCCACCTCCACTCACTTCCAGGGAGTGAAGAGTTGAATAAAAACTGACTTATTTGGAGGATCTGGGAACAGGTATTTTAGTGTCAGATATTCTGCTGAACTGAAGATTCTTCTAAAAATACCATTCTTGGGACACCTGGGTGACTCAGTTGGTAATGTGTCTGCCTTTGGCTCAGGTCATGATCCTGGAATCCTGGGGTGGAGCCCTGCATCGGGCTTCTTGCTCAGCAGGGAGCCTGCTGCTCCCTCTCACACTACCCCTGCTTGTGTTCCTTCTCCGGCTCTGTCAAATAAACAAAATTTTTTTTTCAAAAGATTTTATTTATTTATTTATTTGACAAGGTGAGAGAACAAGTAGGCAGAGAGGCAGGCAGAGAGAGAGGAGGAAGTAGGCTCCCCGCAGAGCAGAGAGCCCGATGCGGGGCTTGATCCCAGGACCCTGAGATCATGACCTGAGCTGAAGGCAGAGGCTTAACCCACTAAGCCACCCACGCATCCCAAATAAACAAAATCTAAAAAAACAAAACAAAAAAAAAAAAAAACTTTGGTGACATAAGTAGAAAATCATGAAAATAATCAGATCATTATGAGTTGTTTTAAATCTGTGGGTTATAAACATTAATTGTTATTGCCCTGCTCTGTAGACAGAAAAGTTTTAGGACACTTAGGTAAGACAGTGCTTAATTTTACTTTATTCATGTCTTCTAAAGGCTATGAGATTAGAAGAAAATGTAAAAATTGATTATTAAAGGTTTGCATGTGTGGGTTCCATTCACTGAAGTTGTGTTTGACCAAGGATTTATGGAACAGATAGATTTAGACAAAGCTACATTTCTTGTAGCCAAGATTGTATTTTCCTCTAACAGTTTTGTAAGTGCTCCTAGTAGTTCTCTGATAGAGAAATCCTCATTGTAATAATTACATATAATTAACCAATTTTCAGAAATTATCCTGAAGCAACACTCACATCCAGTAAAAGATTTATGTACAAGTGCTTCGTCCAAGGGAAAAGGTAGAATAAGAATTCAGAATAATCTTTATATAATCAAGATGAGGGAAATTGTTTTTTTCTTAATTTTGCTATATAAATTCATTAGGATGATGTATAGGTATTAAAGCATACATTGAGTTACTGTTGATGACCTCAGAAAAGTGCTCCAGGTGGAAATGGAGAGAGGGACAGAATGGTTTGATCTTAACATGCATGAGTGCGTGTCCCTCTGCACATGCAGAAAATGGAAGAGAGGAAGGAAATGAAAGCTCAGTAATGATTACCTACCGACATTAGGTTTTTACATTTTTCTACATCTACTGTGTTAGAAGTCATTTTTAAATAAATGTGGGTATGTGTTAATTAGAGTGTTTATGCTCAAGTATGATCCTGTATGTGGAAAGTCTTGATTGAAGCCTAGAGAACTTACTGCAGTTGGAGTAGCGAGAGTGTTAGGTTTAAGAAATGTGACCGAGTCACTGTATAGCATTGGAGAAATAAACGAAGAAATAATGGGAAAGGGTTTCCATGAATTTTAAGATATTTCTGATCCATCTGTAGGTCAAACAACAGGATAATGGATCTTTCTTACACAGTAACTCTCGAAGATTATGGACTTGTAAAAATGCGTGAGATCCTTGTCTCTGATTCGTCTCAGGTCAGTATCCCTGAAAATGAAACCTGACTTCTCACGGTGGATCTCTTGCACTGCGGGTGTGAGTGTGTGGGATTCATTTCATTTTCGTTCCGATGTCAGGGTTTATCTGCTGTGCAGCAGAAGCCACCTTCTGTTCCTCCGGCACCTTGTCCTTCAGAAGTCCAGACAGAGCCTCGAGAAACCTTAGAATACAAAGCTGCTCTGGAGCTGGAAATGTGGAAAGAGATGCAGGAAGACATTTTTGAAAATCAGGTGACTATCTACTGACTACATAGCTTTTCTTCTCTGTAAGTCTTTTCTCCCTCTGTCCATTGGGTACCCTACCCAGTCCCTCTGAATATCCAGAATGCTTTACTCTTACAGAAAAACAATAAAAAAGTACTCCATAAATGACAGCTGGGCAGAAGCCATGCAGAAGAATTGCCCTAAACTTTCTCTGTGACTCTGGGGCAGGATTCGGACTGAAGGTTAGAAGGCAAAGTTTGAATACTTGAACGTTTCCTTTGGTTTCAGGCCCTCATGTAGCATTTCCTCCTGGAGCCTGGAATCATTCTTCTGGAAACGAGAGTTAGCAAACAGGTCTTACGTTAGCTTTATTCTCATATGGGCATTCCTTGCCTCAGGCCTTCCCTTTGTTTAGTTTAGGAATAAAAGAGAATCCTGGAAGAAACATAGTGGTGAACAGTATTAACTCTTTACCACAGAACAACTGATTTGTGTGCTGGAAATACTGACGTGTTTGCTGTGACTGTTTTATCTTCCTCTTGTAGCTAAAGCAGAAGGAATTGGCTCATATGCAGGCTCTTGCAGAAGAATGGAAGAAAAGAGACCGAGAGAGAGAATCGCTTGTAAAGAAAAAGGTAATCACATCTGTAGACATCAAAGGTGGAAAGGGAAACTATTAATGACAATATCTGGTACATGCATTAAAGAAAATCTGTGGAATATTGAAGTTATAGTGGTTGTACATTGGCTTGGGTAAAGTGGATGAATGGGTCAGGAGTAGGAGGAAGGCCTTTCTCTTAAGCTGTTAGGTGCTTTTTCGATTTTGAACCCTGAAAATGTATTATTCTTTCAAAAAATGAATACTCTAGGAAAAAAGCCTATTTCTGTATGAAAAAAGAAAAGACATTTAAATATATATAAATGTTATAATTTGTTAATAAAAAAACATCAGAAACTTAGAAGCCCTTTTAACGAACTTAATTCTGGAAAAAATGACGTCTTTAAAAAGAAAATGAGACCATCTGATCTTACTTCAGAAACCAGAAGTTCGATACCTATTCACACTCAAGTTATTGTGTAAAACAAAAACCCTGAAAATTAGATGTGTTGCAAATACTGAAATTTAACTTTTGTATTAGTGGTTAATGATGTATCTATAAATGGGAGAAGACACCAATGGCAGGGTGGTTTGTTACACTTGACCAGGAGACAGGAGCAGGGTACGGACTAGAATGTTTTTGGAAGTTACTTTATTTTCTTCTCTGACTTCAAGCATTTTTTTAATGGGTAATTATTGACATGCTTGGGGTTTATTTGTTGTTTTTTTTTTTATATGCTTGGGTTTAAATCTACTTTTTTCGCTCTTGGTTTTCCATTTGTTCCATCTTAGCTTTTTTTTTTGTCTTCTGCTTTGGATATATTGACCTTTTTATGATCCCATTTTATTTTTACTATTACCTTATTAGCTGTATCTCTGTTTTTCTGCCTTTTTTTCCGTGGTTGCTTTAAGGTTTAAAGTATGCAGCTTTAATTTATCACAGTATGCTTCCAAGTGCTGTTGGACCACTGCACGTGTAGTATAAGAAGCTTACAACACTACGTGTCCAGCGTATGTCCTCTGTGTTACCATCATAGATTTTTGCGTTTACATGTATTACCCTAAAATATATTTTTGCTTTAAAGAGTTAGTGTTTTTTTTTGTTTTTTTTTTTAAAGATTTTATTTATTTATTTGACAGAGAGAGGTCACAAGCAGGCAGAGAGGCAGGTAGAGAGAGAGGAGGAAGCAGGCTCCCCGCTGAGCAGAGAGCCCGATGCGGGGCTCGATCCCAGGACCCTGAGATCATGACCTGAGCCGAAGGCAGCAGCTTAACCCACTGAGCCACCCAGGCGCCCCAAGAGTTAGTGTTTTTAATGAAGTACAACTCTGAGGCAGTAGTCCTTCTTCATTACCCAAATACATAACATTTCTTGGAGTATGGGTCTGATGGCAATAAATGCTGTCAGCTTTTGTGTGAGGAAGGGTTTCTCTCCCTCTATTTTGGAATAAATATATTTTTTTGGGTATAGAATTCTCAGTTCACAGTTTTTTTGTTTCAGTCTTAAAAGTTGTTTCATTTGTGTTTTGGCTCGTGTTGTTTCTGATGGAAAGTCTGCTGGCCTTTTTACCATGACCCTCTATTTGTCATGTCTCGTTTTTTTCTCTGAACTGCTTTTAAGCTTTTTTTCTTACCACTAGTGTTCAGCATTATGATTTTGATGGGCCTTGCGGTTCTGTGTGTGTCTGTGTGTCTGTGTGGATGTGTTCACCGTCCTTGGAGACTTGTGAGTTCCTTGATTATAGCATTTCATCAAGTTTGAAACAGTCTGGGTTTTTTATTGCTTGAAATTTTTTCCTGTGTCTCTTTCTCCTCCTGTGTTTGGGTTGCAATGTACATGTATCTGATATTGCTTGATATCGTCCTAGTAAGAAGTTCATTATTTTTTTAAGTTGTTTTTTCTTCTTGGTGCTTCATTTTGGGTGTTTTTTATAGCTGGGACTTCAGGTTCACCTGTCTTTTCTTCTGAAGGGTCTAATTTGCCATGAACCTAATTGAGCATAATTTTTCATTTCATATACTGCACTTTCTGTCTTTGAAAGGTCCATTAGGACCTTTTCCTTTTCCTTTTTTTTTTTTTTTTTTAAACCTATTCCACTTTTCCTCATGGTCATGTTTTCCTTTTCAGTATCTACAATATTTTTATAATATATTATCTACTCGTTCCAACATCTATATCATTTTGAGGTCCCTTTCTGTTGTTTTTTTCACCTGGTCATAGGTTACATTTTTCTCCTTAGCATGATGAATAATTTTTTGTTAGATACCAGAAATTGTGAACTTTACATTGTCAGTTGATGGATCTCGTCATGACATGATGTTACTTGGGATGAGTTGGATCCTTTAAATTTAGTTTGGCTAGGGTGAGTTGAGAACACCCCATACTGCTTGGGCTCCGTAGGAGTATGTAGATGCCTTGGTGCATCACAGCGTCTCTCCCCTCGGACAGGTAGGAGCGCACACTCCTCTCAGACCTGTCCAAGCTCTGGGAATGCTTCATCCTACAGCTTTCCAGTGGTAATGTCCCAGCCTTGCAGGTTGCAGACTATTCTGCACGTCACTGGTGCTGTCTCTGCATCTCCCTCCTCCCTCATGAACTTGACTCACCTCTGTCTCTTCACTCACCTATTTGTTGCCTCAACTCAGCCAGATTGTGAGGCTCTGCTGGGTCCCCCCCTTCTCTGAGCTAGTGTCTGGAAAATGCCTCTAGGAAGTGTACTAGAGTTCCTGTTAGGGTCTCATTTTTTTCTGCTCTGTCAGGGATGATGGTCCCGGGCTGCCCGTTCTTCAGCGTGTGAAAGCAGTTGTTTTGTGTGGGTTGTTCCAGTTGTGTTTGGGGGAGGTCAGGGCAGTTAGTCTTCTTGGGTAGACTGAGCAGAAGGCCCCCAAGCCTTTGACTTTAAGGTAAGTGAACTTTATCTCCCTTAATTCTCAACCATTAAAAATGTGAAAAACCAGTGAGTTATAAGAAAAAGATAATAGGACTACTTTAAAGCATCTGTTCTTTAATATGCAAATAACTGAAATTAAAAAGTCAGAGGCCCTCACACCAACTTTATAGTATGTGTGTATTTGTATTAAATACAACTTTTATATTAAGTAGCATTTATAGTTCTCAAGTATCCTTTATGAATTGCATCTGAGTGAGCCATATAATATTTAAAGTTTTTGAATTTTTCATTTAGCTTTTAAGGCAAGACGAGTTTGTTGGTTTTTTTTTTTTTTTTTTAATTTTTAAAGATTATTTATTTATTTATTTGACAGAGAGAGAGATCACAAGCAGGCAGACAGGCAGGCAGAGAGAGAGAGGGAACCAGGCTCCCCGCTGAGCAGAGAGCCCGATGTGAGGCTTGATCCCAGGACCCAGAGATCATGACCTGAGCCGAAGGCAGAGGCTTTAACCCACTGAGCCACCCAGGCGCCCCAAGACGAGTTTATTGTTGAACCATTTTTTAAATGCTGTTGAAGAGTTTTCCAGGGTTGAGGTTTGCAAAAGTCAAATCTTGAAACATTTTTTAGTTAATAATTTTAACAAATCCAGCTTGTGCCCTAATTGAACTTCCTAGTGCCAAAAAAATAAAAGAAGAAGAAGAAGAAGAAAGAAAAAGAAAAATCAGTTTTTATGTAATGAATTGAAAAAAGTCATTTTTGGTTGGTTGTAATTTTGCTTTTTAATCTTCTCAATTGGCTTCCCATACATACAATTTCTCCTACCATTTCAGCTTCAATTGACAAGCTTCTGACTAGTAAGAGCTCTGCTCAGAAAATGGAATATGATATTTGTCTAGTAAGTGGCTGAGCTGTTTATTTGAATTAGTCCCGTCAAAAAGTACATTGGATGTTGCCATTGTATTTTGACTGAAATACACTGGACAGTAACAAGTTATCTAGTGTAGGGTGTGCTCCACCTTGCAAGAATATGGTCAACTAGGATGAGATCTGTTTTCTAAAACTTGATAAGTTACTGTAAAATTGAGTCCATTAGGGAAGAAAAAAACCAATTTTTTCCTCAGTAGGATGAAAACTTTTCAAGCTGAATTCTCTGAGAATCTCACTGTACTATTTTTAGGTCTAAAATGTATGAGCCTTTTGTGTTCATTTATTTTCACTTTATTTACCTGTTTTCTTCAATGTATAACTCTTTGAATACTTAGAAAGTTCACCTGAAGGAGTCTGGGTAATATTTGTGGAACATACTATGCAGTCATTTAAAGTTCTTCTCATTTCTGCTCTTTGGCACAAAATAACTAGTTAATAGTAAAATGGAACTCATCTGCTTATTATGAGGAACTTCGATCTTGCCTTACCAAAAAGATGCTAACTAGCTAATAGCCCACCAATTCAGGATGTAGTGGTGAAGGAGTATAGGTAGTAAATAAAACTACATGGAGTTAGATTTGCAAGACACCTGTATTTCATAATAATAAATTAATATTTTAAGCTTATGATAGGCGTCTAATGGTATATATCCTTGTGGGTGATTGGGTTTATTAGTCTATCAGTTAATGTTTTGTGGTCATCTTCTGGGACCATTTTGGAGGCATTATTTTGTTCCCTGAGAAGGAGCAGATTGTTTTAGTGGAAATTTTTCTGTTTGATAAAATAATTTATTATTCTCTGGAGTTATACATAAACTTTCCCCCCAGATAAATGAAGGGTTAGTTAACCTTGAAACAGATAATATAATGACCTATCTACCATCCACTTGGGGCCTTGAGGCCTTGTGGGAAAAGTGAAATATACCAAATCTTTATTTCCAGAATCCAGTGTATTGCTAAAGACCTGGTTGTACAGACTGATAAGCTAACCCAGTGATTGTTAAGTAATGAATGTGTCTTAAACTAATGTTGTATGAGTATGATACTCCGGTCCTGTCCTGCCTTCTACATAGCTGACATCATGTTTCTTCTGTCTTCTGCATGACTTCCCATCAGATAGCAAAAGATCGCTATCATGTACCCACAAAGAAGGAAGACCTCAGTTCTACATAAGGGAATAATGTGAGGAAGTGTTTCATGGATAAGATAATGCTTTCACTTTGATACAGATTAGCAGATACTACTAGGTGGACTCAAGGGACATTCCAAACAAAGAAGTTTGAAATCGGCTTGGCGTTAAGAAAACTGTATGTAGTTTGATGTGGGAAGGAGGGAGGAGAGGGTATGCCTCAAGAAATAAGGTTTAGAGAGGTTTATGGAATATAAATTCTCTTCTGTTCCATTTTGAGGAGGTTATACTTGATGCTGCAGACTTTCTCAGACAGGGTTTCCTGAGAGAATTAAGGCCTAATGCCTGCCAGCATCCAAGGTCGCTGATGGATTAACTTTAGCCTGTGCTTCTACGTGTTGGTAGAGTCGTGTGCCATTTTAAGAGGAGACAGAGAAAATACTTACTTGAATCATTTGTTATGTTCTGTGATTCAGCTGGTAACCTAGCTTGGGAAAGGTAGAAATTTGAGAAACTTACTTTTTTAATGAAGACTTTTATGTAAGAGAACAAGGAAATGAGATTGTCATTTTCAGACAGTTATTCTGGTGGAAGTCTAGTGGGCAGAGAGTGGAGGAGGGTAAAGCTCAAGTCAGGAAGACCAGGGAGGCGATAATAGATCTAAAAGGAGATGAAGGCTCAAAAGTCAGAGCAGTGATAAGGTGGTGGAGAAAAGCGGAGGAATGGGAGTTAAAGAAAAGGCATTAACGAGGTTTACGATCTGAAGGCTTAAGGAATACTCACGGCTACGCTCCACTCCTCCTGCTTTCCCTGATGACTCTATTCCCTCTCTAGAACAATTCTCAACCAACCCTCCCTCATCCTCACCCAGTTTGGTCTTGCCCTTTCTAAAACACTGCTCTGCTTGACCTCTCCTCCTGTCTACTGAATTCATCCGTCTCCCCTTCCCCACTTTCGTGTTGGGTCATTTTTTCGCTTCAGTCTCTGCTGGGTTTATTGGCTTGCCCCAAGGCCCAGTCCTTGATTCTCTTTTCTGTTTTTACATTTCTTCACGTGTTGTCTTCCACTTTCTTAGTGTCCTATACAAGTCAGGTACAAGTGTGCTTCGTGTACATAATACACACGTGTTATATGGAACATTTATCTGCTTGCGTCCCTGCATCTTCCCTGGACTGTGCACTTGGCTGTTGACACTGTCCATTGACTGTCCCCTAAGCAGCTCAAATGTAACCTGCCTAAAAACAAGCTCTGTATCTCCCTCCTGTATAAGTTTGTTCCTGTTGATGCCACCTCTTAATAAATGGTGACACCTTTTACTCCGCTCCTCAGGCTACAGGCAAGTTATCCTTGACTCTCTGATTCCACATCTAGTTTCTTAGCAAATCCTCGTGGCTCCACGTTGAATATGTATCCTGGAGACAAACCACTTTGAGCTCCCTCCTTTATGACTTTATGTATCTCACAGATGACTAGTTACTTCTTAACTCAGTATCCCTTCCTCTTTCCTGACCCCGGTAGCTCACTTCTGGTACCAGAAGTCAGACGATGCACTCCTTGGCTTAAAAACCTGTCATGCTCCTCCTGGCACATAGAGTAAAACTCCCATGGTTTACCGGGTCCTACAAGGCCTCAAGGCCTTATGCGATCTACCTCCTGGCTTCCTCTGTGACCTCATTTCTGTCAGCCTGCTGCTACAGTTTGTTCTTAACAACCTGGCCTTCCCCCACCTCAGGATCTATGGAATGAATGTCCTTTTGTCAGAAGTACTTTCTGGTCTCTGTTCAGGATAATCTTTCCGAAATATGCCTTCTTCCTTTGCTCCCGGCCACTAACTAGACCCTCATTCTGCTTATTTTCATCCTGGCATTTAGTTCGGATGACATTAAATATCTACTTCCTTGTTCATAGTTGGGTCTTCCCTCAGAATATAAGTACCACAGGACTTTATTTTTTTTTTTTTAAAGATTTTATTTATTTATTTGACAGAGAGAGAGAGATCACAAGGAGGCAGAGAGGCAGGCAGAGAGAGAGAGGAGGAAGCAGGCTCCCCGCTGAGCAGAGAGCCCGATGCGGGGCTCGATCCCAGGATCCTGAGATCATGACCTGAGCTGAAGGCAGCGGCTTTAACCCACTGAGCCACCCAGGCGCCCCCCACAGGACTTTATTTTACCCACACCTACTAGGTTTGCCATAAAAACTTGTTATTTAAATGATGGGGATTTCCAGTTTTTAAACATTTTTGAGTGCGATATCTAGGGAGTAGTGGCATATGCAGCAGATTCGAGGTCTGAATCTCTGGAGGGGGTTTTGACTTGGCAGTCTGGATTCGGGAGTTCTTCACACACGTGATGGTAGGTGCCTCAGGTCATCTGCAGAGGTCATGTAGCAGGAAAGGACACCTCCTGAGACAGAGCTCTGGGAACTCACGCATTTGCGTGGCCAGGGGCAGAACGTTGGAATTCTGACTCACCATCCTGTTTCCCTGTCTCTATATGACTTTATAAGGAGGTAAGGCACACTTAGTTGTGTTTTTTTGTTTGTTTGTTTTTTGTTTTCTTTTGTTTTGTTTTTTAGATAAATCAAAAGTAGGTAGTAGAATTAACAGAATTTTTATGTAAGTGACCATGATTGGTTGGTATGTCGGGCCTAAGTCACTGAAATAAAGTTTAATGAGGACAGATGTCAAATTCCGTAGTCACAGCAGTCTTCTGGACAATAGGTGTGTGGGTATAGTTATCCCAGGTTTAAAAACAAAAGCCTTGGGGGAATTTCTCCGACACAGCAAATGGTGTGATTAAGATCCTGAAATAGCACATGTGAGTTTAGACCAAGTTAATGTACTTGCTGTTCTTGTCGCTGGTGGGGGACATTCTTTGGCTTCTGAAGTAGTGAGATCACATCAGGTACCACATTTATTTTAAAAGACTTGGTCTACCATCTAGACTCTAGATTAAATCCAAGGTACTAGATGTGAAAATGGTAATATGTGAATAATTGCTAAAACTTGTGTTTATCTTGGAGAAGAAAAAAGACTAAGAGGATATAGGATGGCTATCACCAGATTCAAATACGTGAAGACAGATATTTTTTTCTTCTAAGGAGTACAAGTAAGGTTCAGGAGAATAAAACTTGAGGTCCTGTTGACTATGGGAAAAAGATTAATATGCGGCCTGGGCTGTGGAGACTAATTGGTGAGGATAGATCCAAAGAGGATTGTGTGCATCAAGTCAGAAAGTCCTAGTAAAAATGATCAGTTAGAAATGAAGGACAGGAAACTGTCAAGAGTCCTACATGCTGTGTAGGCTGCGCTAGGAGACTCCTTACTGTGAACGGGACCCACAGCGGAACTGCAGGCCTACGGCAGCCAGGGTACGAGGCTGATCATGAGGTCAGAAGTAATCATGAGGTCAGTTATTGGAACTGCAGGGAAGAGTTGGATGTGAACCATGAGGAGGATGGACTTGAAACTGACGAGCTGACCTAGCAACAGAAGTAGTTCTAGGGAAGGAGCATAAGTGATGAAGGGGGCATCAGAGAAATACCGGCGTAGAAATACCAAGGCAGATTTTTAAGGAGCTGGATGTTGACTGAACATAGGATTTTACTGGCAGTCTAATTGTCCAGTGGGAGAATGAGATTCCTCAGGAAAATGAATGTCTCTAGAGATAGCCAAGCAGAAGCTAGAGGGGCTTCCTTCCTTAGAGTACTAGCAAGAATTTCTGCTTTGAATTGGTGGATATAATTCATGATTTTCCTGTTCCTACATCATATGTTTCAGTATGTTAAAATGTATGCAGCGTTGACTTTGTTCATGTTTTGAATTGGGGGAAAAGGTAATTTTTCTTTTATTGTACTGTAGGTGGCTGAATATACTGTTCTAGAAGGAAAACTTCAAAAAACCCTAATTGACTTAGAGAAGCGAGAGCAGCAGCTTGTCCTTGCAGAATCGGAGGTAACTGTATTCCTGTCTTCCTTTTCCAGAATCTGCACTCTAGGTACATGCTATTGCTTTTCCTTTATGTTCATACGAAATCCATTTCATGGAAATGGTCTTGTGGGCATGATGGAGAAAAGTGATATTCAATAATAGGTCAGAATGGGAGGAGTAGATAACAAAGTATTTATCAGAAATGTTAATTGTTACTCAGCCAGCTTTGGCTGACATCTGCAATGGTGGACTTTTGGTGAAGTTTCCCACATAGAGAAAATGTAGTACAAGCTTGGTGGCCCAGCCTTCTGCCCTTGTTCTCAGTAAGAAGGGAATACCCCTCTTTGTTGACCATTAAAGGTTAGCTCCAAAGGATGGATGAAAACTTCTGTTAGTGCTATGCCTACCTAGCCATTTTGTTAGGTCTTACTGAATTTTACCCAAAATATTTATTTAAATTACTACAGAAGTTTCAAAATAATTAGAATTTCTTCCACATTAAATTTGTATGCCCCTTCCCTAACCACATGTGTTTCTCAAAATTTTTCTCAGCATATCTCCCTGACTTTGTCCTCATATATTTTCTGGAATTTCTAAAATGATTTGGAAACTGATATATTTAAGGTCAAACATCAATACTAAGGCTGAGTCACCTTCTATGTTACCAGGCAGAATGTTTGTTTTCGGTGGGCTCCACGTTTTGCTAGGCTTTGCCCGCAAATCAACACCTAGTTGAGATTGAACGTCAGTTGCTTAACTGACTGAGCCACCCAGGCGGCCCCATTTGTGTTGTTTTTTTTTTTTAAGATTTTATTTATTTATTTGACACACACAGAGAGATCACAAGTAGGCAGAGAGGAGGCAGAGAGAGAGAGGGAAGCAGGCTCCCCGCTGAGCAGAGAACCCGATGCAGGACTTGATCTCAGGACCCTGAGATCATGACCTGAGCCGAAGGCAGAGGCTTAACCCACTGAACCACCCAGGTGCCCTGTGTTTTAAAGATTTTTTATTTATTTGATAAAGAGTATGTGCAAATAGGGAAACAGGTAGAGGAAGAGGAAGAAAGAATCTTCGACTGAGTCAGATGCTTAACCAACTGAGCCACCCAGGCATCCTCAGAATATAAGAAATCGCTAAAGAAGAAAAGAAACTTGGGCATATTTGCTTAGGTAATACAGTGAGTTTTATTCAAATAGGAATTTTAAGTGATTAGGGCCCTTTCAGTTGAATTTTTTGCAAGTCATGTATGGAGTTTTGGAGGTACTTTTTATATTAGAATTAAATGATGATGGATTAAAATGTGGCATTTCAGTATGTTTAAACATTAATTCTAATAATGGAAAAGGACATGGAGATAAATTTGTACATATTCTGAACATTGTATATAAGGATGAGAGACTACTGGACAGTGTCATGTAGCCCAGAGCAAGCCACCCTCTGACAGACGCATCTGTTGTCAGGTTCAAAGAGAAAGAAAGGAGCTGAAATTAGAACGTGAACGGAACCTGCAAGAACTTCAGGACTCTATCCGGAGATCCAAAGAGGATTGTGTGCATCAGGTCGAACTCGAGAGGTTGAAGATGAGACAGCTCGAAGAGGACAAACTCCGACTGCAGCAGCAGGTGGGGGCAGCGCTCAGAGCTTAGCTGTAGTTGCTGAAAAGTTAGAAAGATACACAGTCAGTCCAACTGTTGATCATATTGATGGCGGCGGGATTCAGATGTACTTTAAGTCAGAGCTTGTCTTCCGAAATCAAAGCGAAAGATGACACTGGGATAATGTTCCTTCCTTTACCATTATTGATGTAAGAAGGAACTAAGTTTCACTCCAGATTGTTATTTCTAGTAAATTTCGTGGGGGCCAATACATTGTTCATGTGCCCCTGGACCCAGTTCAGTTGTGAGCCAGGCTTGGGGAGCAAACGGTCTGTGCTCCGTCACCTTACACTCCCCTGCCTGTCTCTCCCAGTCCCCTCTGTGGCTCTGTCGCTGCCGCCAAGTGTCAGCCCAGGTGCTGCGAAGCCTCCTGTCCTCTGACTCACACTTCCTCGCGGCTTCCTCGCTGTTGTCCTGGTGTTGGTGCGCACCGGTGGTCTCCTGGTCTGCCTCTACTTTGCCGGCCACCCCTCCAGCTCCTCCGTGGGCTTCTTTTCCCTTATTCTAGCCAGTCAGCGTTGGATGTCCTCCCGGCCCAGGCCTCAGTTGGAACTGAACAGTCTTATTCGTGCCTGTGGCCTCAGAGACACTGTGCACCTCTGGGACTTTCACATTTATATCCCAGCCCTTTCCTTTGCATTCCAGAACCATATATCTAATCGCCCTTTGGCCTCTGTACTTGGATCTCTTAAAAGCGTGGGAAACCCACCCTCACTCCCCTGTCCATACACTGCAGTCACGGACTCCTCCACTCTGGTCTTCCTGTTGCAGCCAGTGTGATAATTTTGAAACTTGGGAAGCCTGACCTTCTCCACCGACATCCTCCAGTGTCGTCTTACTGCTCTAGGATAAAGACCAGAGTGATAAGCTTGCCCTACAAACCTCTGCGTCGCTGGGGACCCCCAGCCTACCTCTCCCACCGCTTCTCCCAGTCCTTTACTTCTGCCGGAGGCTCTCCAGCCACACTGGGTGTCCTTCGGTCTTCAGGCCGACTGTGCTTGTCTTCCCCAGAGCATCTCGGTGTCTGCTACTTCTCTCAGCCTCGTGAGCTACACTCCTCCTTGGCTTTATAGCCCACTTCCCTAGAGCCATCTTCCCTGACCCTTATTCTCCAAGTCTCGGTCGAGTTTCTATTAGATGTTAGAGCAGTTTGTTTTTACTTTCATTAGCATGATAGTTTGATCAGGGTCAAATGATTAGCTCCATAAAATTCTTTGGGTTTGTATCTGTATGCCTGGAGTCCAGCCAGTCTTCAGAACATAATAGGGGCTTAATATTTGCTGAAAAAAAGCAGGAACAAGCTGTTAAAAATTAAGCTTCTCTTTCTTCAAAAATTTCAGCATAGATTAGATATGCACGGTGAATGCCTCCAGACTTCTTCGGTAAATTCTGGCATGAAGAATAGTTTCCATAGCTGTTCAGGGCCAGTTAAAGTCCCATTGTTTAGGCAATTGTAAATACAAATGTGTTTGTTATAGAGGCCTCACTTAAAATATAAAAGATAGAGTTATGTAAGTGGGCAGTTATGATTAGGATTCACAGGTAGTGCTTCTCCCACTTTGCAGGAAGATCAAGGCTTCTAATGTGTATTAGACTCATCAGGGGATCTTTTTTTAAAAACCATTCCTACCTTGTCCCAGACTGACATAATTAGCTCACATCTTTGTGGGAAGAACCTTTCTGGCACAAACTGGTATTTTGGAAAAATTACCCCAAGCACTCCCCTAAAACATAGTCTGAGACCTGGGGCAAATCAGGTGGGGAAGTGGGGAGGGAGCTGTGGGGCAGCACACGTGTCTGGGAGCTGAAAGTGCTCAGCCCTTACCTGGGAACATTTCACAGTTCATATAAAAGAAAACATGCTAGGCCCTGATTCAGAACCAGGTTCCATATACTCAACACACAGTTCTAACGAGACAGGTAGAAAGGACAAAAAGACACCCTGTCAGTGAAAGGTGGTCAAGTGTCTGTGTGCTCGTATAGAAAAAGCAAGTCGCACAAGTCAGCCCGTGTTTAGGGACCACTTAGCACAAGAGAAAGAGGCCCTTATACCTCATAGCTTACTTTTGTACAACCGGATTGGAGCCACAGTAATTGTTTATGATGAGTTCTCTGAATGCTGGAAAAAATAACAAATATCAAGTCTGTTAGCTTTTGTTTAAAACAGAAATAAGTGTGATGGAGATGCTTGAGGAAGGTTCTGATTCAAGTTTAAAAATGAAAGTTCAGATATGCAGAGGTAAACTTCAGTCATATGAAAAATTTTCAGGTAACAGACTACCTTAATACCTAAAGATGCTAGATAAATTCTAATTAGAACGATTTCTATTGACTGGCATGAAATAAGAATTTGTTATTGATAATTGAAGTTCCATTTCTGTCACAGGTTTTCTCAGTATTTCAAATTCAGTTAAGTCTTATGTCTTAGTGAGAAGATAAATGGGTTTATCTAATGATTGGTAGTCATAGTGTGACATGTTTTTGGAAGGCATCTTTAACAGTGCTTATTTTCATTTCATTAAAAAAACCCCAGATCAAATCAAAAAGAACATTTTTATATCCTGTTTTTGGGAGGGGCGGGGATCGGTAGTTCTGAAACTCTTCAGAGGGGAGTTATATATAGATTTGAGTCAAGGTGGTCTTGCTTTTTTAATTTAACAAAGTATTTGCCTGCTCTCCTCAGAGCATTATTTTAGGGGATGAAGACATTTGATGCTACTCAGGTCTCTGCTACTTCCCGGCCCACAAAAATGAAGGGATTGGGGCAAATCATCTTGAAATGACTTAAGTTGTAATAGTATTTGATTTACGAAGTTTTTATAACTTCAAATAATAAGTAAAATAAATGCTACACTAAAAGTTTGTTTTCATCCATAATTAGCTGGTATATGTGTGTATGTGTGTATGTATGTATGTATGTGTATATATATATATATATATATATATATATATATATATATACATACACATACACACATGATATACAATATGTTCTTACATGTGCCCTCCTACTAGTATTGGTATTTTTGTAAAGTGAATTTCATTTGCCATCTAAAATTTACCAAAAATGTTCTGGTGATACTGGTTTTATAACAAATTTCATACACTTAAGAAGTTTTTGTATGTTGTTAATTTTCCTCATTATACTTTAGGGATTTTCTAAATTTTCTGCTATAAACATGTTTTAGCATAAGGGAAAAATGACCCTGTTGAATTCGGTAGTATTGAACTTAGCATACTGGTATTTTTTAATGGCTGTACTTTTTCCTTTGTTAAATACAGCTTAATGATGCTGAAAATAAGTACAAGATTTTGGAAAAAGAGTTTCTTCAGTTCAAGGATCAGCAAAGCAACAAACCAGAAATCCGTCTACAGTCTGAAATAAATCTTCTCACCTTGGAAAAGGTACCCATGTCAGATCATGGCAAATTAACTAATTCTAATAATTTATAAAGTCAGTAAATATTATTTGAATATAAAATATAATAATATTTCACTGTAGTGTTCTGATGTCAACTAAGAACGATTCTAGAGATGTGACATTGTCAGTACCTCAATTTCTTGGCTGTTCTCAGTTTTCTCAGTTCTAGCTTGTACTGATCCGAATTGTTTGTTGCAAACAACAGAAGTGACTAACGGTAGGAATAAAGGAATCCCCGAAACTTTGAGGAAGGCTACAGAACAGGTTTCAGAATAGGAACAAGAACCAGGGGAGCACAGCATGGCCTGTCCTGTCACAAAACTCTCTTCTCTTGCTACTTTTGGTGCTATCATGGCCCTGTCCCTAGATTTCTGTATCCCCCAGTTCTGGTGCCAGTCTTGCTGTTGGGAATGCTCTCTGTGTATTACTCTCCGACAGGAGGATTCATTTCAAGCCTGCACTTCTCTAGGATGATGTCCCCCTCGAGGGGGGACGTCCATCCTCTTCTGTTTCCTGTGGTTGGAATCCAGGTCCTCCCTCTATTTATATGGGATTCACCACCAACAGAAAGTATATTCTGGTTCTAGGCATTAAAAAATGTGTAAGGTCCAACAGCCAACCTAAGTTTGACAGTATAGTCTCTTGCATTTTATCATTAGATGTTCTCTGGGCATTATTAAAAAGATACAGCCTACGTAAGAAAATGACACCGGTTATAAAGAAGAAAATAATCTGTGGAAGTTAAAGGCCACTAGGGGGCACCACCCGAAGATGACAGGATGGAAGTTGGGAAGATGCCAGGGTAGTCCCTGTGCTTTTCGTATTTTCTCAGGTAGTAGGTGTACTCTATGGTTTCCTCTCCCACCAGCCAGGCCTTCTCTCAGCTTGCCCTGGACTATCCCCACTGAGGCTCTAGCTCAAGGACAACCCCTGTGTCTGGGTTCTGGGTAGGAAAAACTACACTCCTGCTCCTTCTGTAGTCCCTCCTACCTGGGAGAGGTGGGACTGGCTGCTGTGGCTCTTCCTGGGGTAGGGGGTGGGGCGGGGGCTCATCCCCTCTGGCATTTCTGCTTTTCACCTGTCTCACCAGTTGCCTGTATTAAGATAATCTCTTTGGAAGACCTAGAGTGGTTTCTGGTTTCCTGGCAGGATCCTGATGGCCAGAACTGATTTTTCATTATCCAGCAAAGATGTGCACTGACACTGTGTAAATCCTGTTCTGAATGATTAAAAAACATTCAGGATAGAGTTACTTAAACGGCAGGTCAAACAGAGAGGCAGAGAACTTAGCCTAGGTCATAACAGTGGAAAGGAGGATGATGGCTCCTACTGTCTGACTTTGTCTTACTAAAAGCCGTGAAGGTAAAGGGGAGACAAAGCTACTTCTAGTGAAATCTGCACATGAAGTATGGAACCTAAAGGACACATGACCTCTTAATGGGTGAATGTGTAGGGGAAGGATATTCCAGAAAGAGGTATGCAAGCAAAGGAGCAAGGTTAAAAAGTCTATTAGTATTTCGGTAATAGCTTGATTAGAACCTAATCATTACTGTCGTATTTTCAAAATAAAAATAGGACTGCTAAGAGAATGCTGGGAATTTTAATTTTTGGTCCTATGGCAGGGGAAGACCTTAGATGGTAAGTTAAAGAATTTGTATTTCATCTGGTAAGGGAAGTCAGAGATGACAATCAAATTTATCAGGTTGGCTTCATGTATGTTAATGGAAGTGAAGAATTTTCAGGAAGATCTTTGAGGAGGTGGAAGTTGTAGAGAATTATGGTTCTAGACATACTACGCTTGAGATGCTAGCAGAAAAAGGGAAGTGGAACAGTGGATGGAGTGGTTAAAAAATGGGAATTATAGTAGGAAGAGGGAAAAGAACTAGACTTACAGATTGGGGAGTCAGTGGCATCAAATAAACACCATAATGCAGATGCAATGGGCTGAGGCGTGCTGAGGAAGGACCCCTGAACACTTCTGGGAAGTGCAGCCTCAGGGACAGAAGGTGAGGGAGAAGGAGGCTAAAAAGATTGAGAGGAGTAATAAAAACAGTCCAGTGTGGTGCCCAGGAGAGGAGGACTTTTGAGAATCAGTAGTAGAGGCCATCCCTCATGAAGGGCAAGTCAGGCATGGTGAATGAAGGGCCATGGGTTTGACAGGTAAGAAATCACTAACGTTGAAGAAGCCAAATTGGTGGGGCTTATTGAAAAGTTGGGCACAGGAAAAAACAAAAAGGAAATCTAAACCAAGGGCTTCACACTGTTGAAAAAAATCTATATGGCAGAAGGAAAATCTACACGTGTTTTTAGATTGAGGGTAAGCAATTAAAAACAAGAAATTCAGCTTTTAGAGAGTAGGGGAGTAGTGGACCATGAAAGAGTTTCTCTTGGGAAATACACTATTTAAGAGGCAAAAAAAGAGAATACATAGAAAAGTTGGAGACAGGTTTTTTTAGTGGAAATGGATATTAATTAACCAGTTTTTGCTGCTGTTCCCAAACTCAGTAAATGTTTTCACGGCCTGTCCACGTCTGTGCTCTGTTCCTTTTCTTACCCAGCATGGGCTTGACTGCCCAGCCTGGTTGATGCTGCTTCTTTCATATCGGGACAATCTTTGCATTTTTCCACTGGCTTTGGTGGCCTGTTCATTTGTCTGCCAGTGAGTTTGAATGCAGCTAGACCTCCTCAACCCCTCTTGATAAACCAAGTGTTCATCTACTTCCATGTTGACCACTCTGAATTCTGTGGTACCTGCCAAGGACAAGTGACATGCATGGCTTCTCAGCCCTTCTCACAGGCCCTGTTACATAGGTGTCAGGATTCTCATTTTTCCCTTCAGACACTATCTATCTCAAAATTAGAACAGAGCACTATCTTTTCCGAATATAAACCTTAGAAACACATTTTACGTGATTTTCAGTATCTCTTTTTCCAATTGTACTTATAGCAAATTGGGGTAAAAATCACTCAACATATTACAAGTGTAAACCGTGTCATTAAGTTAAGAGCGAGAGGGAAAAAATTACTAGTTCACCTGCCAGAGCACCAGACCTAACAAATTCACCCAGCATGTGTAAGTGTTCAGTAAAACAAGCCTTCTGCTCTTGTGAAAATTCTTGGTAAATTTTTTTTGGAGCCAGAAGAGGGCAGAATCCTATTTGTTATTTTTACATAATAACAAAGACCTAAAAGCACAAAAAGGAAGGCAGAAGTGAAAAAGTATCTAGTTCTCCATATAATTTTCTGGTTATGACTGACTGAGAGCTTTTCATTTCTGACTGCCCGTTCTCTTCAGTGTAGAAGAAGTATTTCTATTTTCACGAAATGGTGTAACATTAAGTTAAGATACAGTTTTACCAAATACAATCCTGATTCCTTTTGTTATGTAAGAAGTCAGTTTATGGTTTGCTTTTTGGTAGGAGTCTCCTCAATGGCTTAGAAATAATCCAGTTTTTAAATAAAATATGGAAAACAATTTAGTAGGGCAGACTGAAGTTAAAAATAAATGCTGACTTTTTTTTTTAAGATTTTTATTTATTTATTTATTTGACAGGCAGAGATCACAAGTAGGCAGAGAGGCAGGCAGAGAGAGAGGGAGAAGCAGGCTCCCTGCTGAGCAGAGAGCCTGATGTGGGGCTTGATCCCAGGACCTTGGGATCATGACCCGAGCCGAAGGCAGGGGCTTTAACCCACTGAACCACCCAGGCACCCCGATGCTGAAATTTTCTTAAGATTATTTGGTAGCTATTGCTTGTCCACTCGTGTCTTAAGGTAGAGGGAAAGATGAACGGAAAAAACACATTATCCTTTGGGACCTCACTTTTAAAGAGTTCGTAAAGAAATTAGGGAGATGACTCAGCCTTAAGTGATTGTGTATAATCAAATACCAGGGAATGTGATAGGAACTCTTGGCAATTTAGAAACAGTTTTAAGACAGCCTCAAGTTTTAAGTTAGAGTGGAAAAGTAACCGGCTCAAGAAGTTAGTGGGGCAGGGGAGGTGGTGTATAGGACATGGACCTGAGGGCAGGAGGAGAGGGTCTTCTGTTGAGGAAAACCCAGGAGATAGATTCAGCAAGGAGGACAGAGGTGCGATTCTGGAACACCGTGAAACCTAGACAGAGGAGAATAGGCTCCAGACTACAGGCAAGTTGCAGTGATGGTAGATTCTTTTTAGCAGAGAGGACAGTGGGATGTGTAGATAAGATTTAGGCTGAAGAAACCAGAGAAGAGGAAAAGAACTTGAGCTAAGGAAATGGCAGTAGGAAAGTAGAAGGTTTTCCAGGAAGAAATGTAAATTGTTGGTTTGTGACAGACTCGAATGAGGGAGTAGAGCATCAGTGATGAAGGCAGTGCCCTCTGTCTTGTAGGGGATGCGAGCTGTGGGCATAGAGACAGGCAGATGGGAGCAGCAGTGAGCACAGCTCTGTGCTTACTGCCATGCTAGCCTCTCAACTGACTCCAGGTCCTGAAGTAAGTTTGCACACTAGAGGTCTGTAACTGGGCTCAGGATCTACGTGTACGGGCTAGCTCAAGCCTCCCGTCTACTCACAGTGAGACATCTTAGCTTGAGGTCTGTGAGTGTCCTGGAGGTAGATCAGATCTTCACTCGGGTGCATGTTTCTGGGAATTGGGTTGGTATGGTTTCTTTAGAATCACAGAGGCTCCTATATTCTTAAAAAAATAAAGGTAGGAATAATTGATTGGGCCAAAGGAATGAACTCAGAAAAGTGAGGTTTCAATCTGAAATTTGATAACTATAGTTTTTTATTTAAGCATGAATAACTATGCAAATGGGAATTATTTTGAGACTCATGGCAAAACTGATAAAACCTTATCCCGCTTTTTCTGTTGAGTCAATCCCCTGGGTTTATGTGATCCCTCTGGTTTCAGTCCAGTCCTGACTCTCCTTCTTGGTCCCATCCAGACTACTACACCTTCTCCAGGACCCATGGACATGATTGCTTTCATAATTAAATACTACCCTTTAAAAAAAAATACGACCCTTTTATCTTAGAGCCATAAAAAGATTTTTGCTATTCCACTGACTGACACCCTATTGTTAAATTAACAAGTAATATGGATAAATCTGGAAGGCATAAGTAGAAGAGATCATCTTTGATAATCTCACAGTATTATTCAACTTAGGACATGTAAGTCTAGTTGTGAAATGTCAACAACTTTATATCCAAGCACCAGGGATTTGTAAAGCTGAAAAAACCTTGATTCCATGAAGTCCTATATTACTGCAGAGAATGTTCTGGTCTTTTGTGAAGGGAATTTGGCAATCAGCTTTTCCTTACATGAAAATAAAACAAAAGTTTTCTGGAGTTTGAATTTTGGGAGAGTGCCTTTGGGTTTGTTTTCCTGCAAAAAACAAGGAGCTGTGTATATGGGAAAAACTAGACTTGATACAAAAAAACTTAGACCTGTTTAGAGTCACAGTATTTTACTGTAATTCAGGCATATTATTACATTATCACTTAAATAGTAAAACTGTCTGTTGGCTTCATGAATTTGTTTGGTACTTAGTTTGAAACACTGAGAGAGTACATTCCAGAACTTAGCCAAGTTGGCTTGAGTTCATGCACAACAGATTGCCTGCTGCAAGTATAAATAACCATTTTTTTAATGGAACCACTTTCATGTTTTTCTTTATATATTTGAGGGAAAACAGAAAATAAGAGTTAGATGAGTATTAGTAGGAGCATTATTTTTCCTACTCTTGGGTTTATTTTAACATTCTTAAAATATTTTTCACTTTGTACTCTTGCTTAGTAAACTGCTCTGATAAAACATTTCACTGTTTTAGACATTTTCTGATTTTTGCCGAAATATACAAGTATCTCTACTAGCTTTTTTTGTTTTAAGACCAAGTTCCATGTCATGAGAGGCCTCCAAAAGGAGTAAGTTGGTTTCTCAGATTGGGAGTGCCAGCTGAATTGGAATGCTAACAGTAAGAACTGCTTTTTGTAAAAAATGAATGTGTTTTGCACTCTCTACACGTTTTAATACATTTATAGTAACTGTCTGGAGGTTAAGACTGATTCAGTTCCTTTTAGTATAGGCTGTTAGGCAGTAAAAATACGACTATATTTTAAACAAGAAAATGTTCATGTGCCATAATATTTATAGTAAATTATATAACAGTTTTAGATGATGTCGTATGTTACACTGTATAAACTCTTTTCTTAAGCCAGACTCTTTGTATATATTATCTTTCAGTGATTGTACACAGTGGTATAGTGTTTCACTTGATACGATTTTAATCACTGTCAGGTTGAACTTGAAAGGAAGTTGGAATCTGCAACTAAGTCTAAACTGCATTACAAGCAGCAGTGGGGACGAGCTTTGAAAGAACTTGCCAGACTTAAACAGGTATGTAGTTGATAGCTGGTGATGGATTGGTCGTTTTATGTCTTTTTCCCCTTGATTCTTTACAAGTATGCGTATTTGGCAATATCTCTTATGTTCGGATGTGTTCATTTCAATTGTCAGGGCTATTTCTGACAATAGGAGGTTAGCGGCTTTTTTAAAGAGCTTTTTCTTAATTAAGAAAAAAAAGAACTTTTAGGGTTTTTTTTTTTTTGTTTTAAGTAATAGCCAGCTATCCTCCCCGGAAGAAAGTGGGAATAATTTATTTTACTTTCACTTCTAAAATGGCCATTTTTTTTTTTCTCTTAGCAGAAATTCCTTCCACTGAAAGTACCTTTCAGGAGAGAACTTTAAGAATAACTTTAAAAATTTAACATGTCCTGCAACTGAATAGCTTATTTTAAATGTTATTCCTAGAATTCATAGTCATTTATATTCAGTGAAGAAAAGGAATCAGAGACCATTTTTTGTGTAATTTTATAAGAATTTAAAAGGTGATAGTGGTTTCCTGAATTCTTCTTAGGTTACCTTCCCCGCCCCCTTCTTCCTACTTGGTAACAAATGCCATAAGCCTCAGGAGAAATTAATCTCATTTTGGGGTGTAATTTCCTCAGATGATTAAGATCAAGTAAAATATGAGCAGGTTTTTTAGAATCCAACCTACTTGACCTGACACTTCTAAGGATCAATAATGGTTAGCTTTATTCTAACTTCTGCCTTTTCTTTAACAGTCAGTTTTATTCTGAAGGAAATTTGGCACTTGGTCCTTTCAAATTTGTATTCTTTTTAATCTGTCTCCATGACCATTAAATGCTATTAAACAAATTCGTGGTATCGTACCGATCACTTCCTGCCCTCAAAGTGAATTATGTCCAAGACCGCAGAAGAATTAATAGTACAGTTTGCCTTAACTAACTCCTAGAAGAGTTGAGATTGTACAGAATGACTATGAAAGTTCGCAGGACAAAAGATAAATGAGTGTAACTGGGGGCCTCTTGTATTCAAGGTACTGCCCTAGATTGATTGATGTAGGTAAAACTTAAGTCTTTCCCTCAGGGAGCTTGCAATTTGCTAGTAGGGAAGAAAATTACAAGTATAACATATATATTTAAGAGCCCTGAGAAGAACCATCCAGAGTAGTCAGGAGGGGAAAGTACATGTTTTACAGCACTTAAGAAGGGGCTTATGGAAGAGGAGGTATGTCAGATACAGCTCTGGTGAGTGGGTAGTGATTCAGGAAAGTAGTGAGGGAAATGTTGGAAATAAAACGCCAAAATGATTATGGCGAACAGGATCAAATTGGAAAGCAGAGGCTGTACTTGAACCCCAAGAGGAGGACCCCTCATAGCAGTCATTTGAGGCTAGAAGGACTGGAACGTCAGTGGGAACGTGACACGCAGACTCATGTAAAAAAACAAAAACAAAAAACACATAGTTTTGGTAGATGCTGTGTAGCACCATCTACTTGATTTTAATGTGGAGTAGAAAGTCAAAGATGATGCCCAAGACTTAAGCCTTACAATCTGGAAATTTAAGACGAGAAGGAGAAAGGACTTACAATGTCAGGCACTGTAACTCGTGCAGAGGGACATTCAGCGAGCAGTCAGAAATGCGGATCCGACGTGGCTGAAGAACAGAGCAAGGACTCCCTTGCAGGGGTGAGAACTGAAGCTGGGGCAGGCAGAACTGAGCATTCTTAGGTTTGCAGTGGACAGATGAGAGCTGATCCTGGAGGCAGCAACTGGAAAGAGAGTGATCCTGATTTCTAGCCCCTCACTTGTCATTCCATTCTAATCAAGATCCTTCCGGAGCAGGTCATTTTATTTCTGTTTTCCAGAGGAAAGACACTGAGACTTAGAGAAGTCAAGTCAGGTGCACCTGCTCATACAAAGACCGAGGACTGGAGTCCAGGCTCTTTCCCCTTTATAATGTCAGCTTTTTTATTCCCTAGAAGCCAAATAGTGAAAGAATTTCAGGGAGAACAAAGGGACCCAGGGAAGGCTTTAGAGATTTCTGACCAAGGACTGAGGTACCGGTCACAGTTTGGCACATCCCAGCCAGGAAAATGTTAGATAGAAGAGCTCTGATGGTGAGAATTCAGGGACTTTGGACAGGAGGAAGCTCAAGTCGTGACGCCAAGGTCCTTAGGTTACATGCGGTATGAGAAGGAGGAGTCCCAAGGAATTGGGAACAAGGAAGTGATGTGTTGAGAGTAGCTGTTAGAGGTAACAGATTTCAAATTCTCTCAGAGGCGGCACACGGGGTGGTTTAGAACATGGCCTGGAGTCCTAAGAGGTGAGCGGAATCTGGGCTCTACCTCTTGATTTTTCACCGTACCAATGAGGAGACTAATCTCTTATCACAAGTTTGTCTGAGAATTGAATGAGTGGCTTATACAGCATTTAATAAAGGTTTGGTTGTAGGATGTGCCCACTACCTGGGAACTGTTACAAGGAGATGAGCTCTAAACCTGGAGCATTCTTGGTTTTAGTCAGCGGGGACCTAATTGGTTGCTAGGTTTGGGTATTTTGGGAAAAATATTGGAGGGATTTGTGACTACAGTGTTCTGTTCAACAATTTCAGATTTTTAAGTCTCCAAAAGCAGCGGATGTGATTATATAATAATAGAAATAGGCAAGTGGGCAGGCTATAGTTTGAGTAGTAACAGTACTTTATTTATTGATATGGTAGCTTTCTAGATGTTCTTTATAGATGTTCTTTAGAAAACTGTGTAGAAGGAAAAAAAAATCCTAAAGTGCAGATATACCAGGTTATCTGTAGAACTTCCTAAAGTTTGGGTATAAAGAGATGAGAGTGCATGGAAGCTGTGGCTCTGTCAGCGTGTCTTCCCGGGAGCCTGTGGTAACCCTTGCCCACTGAGCGGCGCTCTCCCCTGCGGAGTCCCACGTCCAGCTGGGAGCCCTGATTGTTCCCCAGGGTCTTGCCGGGTGGTGAAAATGCGAATGAAGTGAGCCAAAATAATACAACATTGTTAGAAAAGTACGAGGACAATGGGCTTACCATTGTATTTTGTCCCTCAAAGCTAAGGGAAAAATGTTTTAAAGACAATGTTTGCAATACCCCGATTAGATTTGCAATCATTTCCAGTCTTAAAACTGAGAGTAGACTGAGAAGATGTGGAAGACCCTGCGTGCAGCTAAAGGAAAGTTACATAGTGAAGGCTCAGAGACTCAGAAAGGCTAAATCCATAATGAAAAGGTAGAAAAGGGTTAGCTTTTGACTAGGGATGACTTGCTTCTCCAAAGCAAATACCCTGAGTACTGAAACGGAATTTCATTGGGATTGTCAGGAAAAGGCTGCCACTCCCTTGCCCCTCCTTCCTATCACAGGCATCCTTGTACACTTTGGCTCTTTCTGGCTCCTCCTATTTAATGCCTTCTTTTCTGGTTACACTTTCTCCTCCATCTTTTCATTTTGCCTAAAAACCATTGGCAAAGTAATTCTGGCAGATTATTCTTCCAGAGAAGTTATTGTCACAAAAGTCAGATGCTGGGCGTCTGGGTGGCTCTGTGGGTTGGGGCCTCTGCCTTCGGCTCAGGTCATGATCTCAGGGTCCTGGGATCAAGCCCCGCATCGGGCTTTCTGCGCAGTGGGGAGCCTGCTTCCTCCTCTTTCTGCCTACTTGTGATCTCTGTCTGTCAAATAAATTAAAAAAAAAAAGTCAGATGCTGCCCTGACTTGGTGTCTGTGTTAAGAACAGAGCAGCCCTACATGGCTGGTTTACCTCGGAACTATTTGCTCCAAAAAAAAAAAATCTCATTCTTGGAGTGCAGTGATCTTCCTTGCAGACTAATTCTCTTCCTTAGCCCACAAACTTTCTGCTTTGGAAACAACACTGTAAACAAACTTTGAGGTCAGCAGGAATCACTGATGTTCTGCAGACAACTTTCGAGGTTCGGCACTTAGGAAGAAAGGCAAGAGCCAGACTGAATTGTGCTCTGCCACTCACTGTTTTTGCAGGATTAAAATTAATAACTTCAACTAAGCACAATTCATATGTGTGAAAATACAATTTTTTAGAACTTTTTATTAAAAACACATTTATTGTGTTTGAATATAAAATTGGAATCCTCTCTCTGCTTTTGTTCAGATGATTGTTTGTGCAACTTCTTCTTTAAATTGGATTAGTACCATGTTAATTTTACATTGCCTCTGGTGAATAGCCACGGGGCTCTAATCTCTGCCAGTAATTTGTCACAGCAAAATCCTCTGGAGGGCCATACAAAACATTTGTGTAGTACGGATTAGACGGGGAAAGCCATATCTTAGATTGTTAATAAATGTTAATGACAAAACCCAGCTGGTAAAGCTTGGAAATAAGATCTAATGTTTGGTGCCTTTTGCCAAAACAATGTTTAAACAGATTTCCATTACTCAAAGGTGACCCAGTGTAGTCAATTTGTGAATTAAAAAAATCATACTCCTCTAATGATTTAGGGGGGAGAAAGTCTTTTCTGTTGCCTCACAACCATAAAAATCTGTGTTTCTAAGCTGCAATTTTGTGTTGTTGTTGTTGGTCTTCGCAGACGGGGGAGACGACAGCTGTAACCTGGAATGTAAAATGGGTCTGAACTTAGAAAACAAGGAAATGAGCCCCAGACATTCTGGATCTGATGTCTTTCCTACAGGGTGTAGCACGGATCTTTAAAGAATTCTGTTAGACAGTTAAGGGGGAATTTAGTTTCTTTTTCCCGCAGGTCCACCAAGATACACTCTAGAGCTATTTTTAAACCCAAACACTCGAGTTTCGTTGTTCTACAGATACTGAAGGTTGTGGCTTTAACTTTTGTTTTATAAATAATATGTTTACTTAAAAGCATTTCTTGTGACCTTATAAAATAATTGTCTAGGTAGCATAAAAGCCACTACTTTAAAAAAAAAAAATCATTAAGAGGTATGAATTTGGTACTGGAGAACATTTAACATTTTCATTATGTCAGATCCATTAACACTAGGTACGTTTGTTCCCAGGACAGGAAACAGAACGAAGATTTGGGGGTAGGATGTGGGTCTCTTACCATATTTGTGCCCAGTAGATCTGTTTAAAACTAAGCTCTGATGTATTTAGTTAAAACAACACAGACTTCATTGGCTGACATCAGCACTATCTTGTCCAGCCTCCTGCTTATCCACTCTGGGTAATTAATTTGATTAATTTATAAGTAATTTAGCCAAGGAGGGGATGTAAATCTTTGTTTAAGAAAACAGTTGGAGGTCCAAGTCTTGGTTAAAAACTGTGTCTTGAAACCATCCAGGCCCTCCTACTGACTTGTCAGCTCTGGGTTATTTTCAGAAAACTTGACTTGAGTTCCTTAGTTTCGTTGTAAGTTTTTCCCACAGACTTACATGGTATGTGTGAGTGGGAGAGTCGGTAGTGGCCACTTTTTAGCCGCTGTTTAGTCTAGTGTATGCATGTTTACATCTCCTCTCTGGATTTATAGGCAGCTAAGGCAAAATAAAGATTATACTCACTTGATGGAGGAGCCTTTAACCCAGAGCACCTGGCAACAGAGAGGATTTCTTGCTCTAACCTCTAATTTTTGTGCGTGCATGTGCGATGATTATTAATGCCACAGACTTGAAGAAAAATGCAAGGCATTTAAAGGCTTTTCTTTAGTGTTTTAGAACTAGAATGTTTCCAGTTTCGTAAAATGACAGTTTTGTAGGTAAAGCTCGTATCCTATAATTGGCTTTAGTAATTTTTTTTTCTGCTTGTAATTATGCTTGCCTATTGTAAACAAATGCAAATTTTGCAACACTGCATAACACAGAAGAACGAAATCACCGGTATTCTTTTCCCCTCCTTAGCCAGTGTTAAGAGTTTGGTATATTTGGTTGAGCTTTCTTGTCCTTTGTTTTTTAATCATTACTTTTTAAGATATCCTAACAGTCCAAAGAGGGGGCTTAAAGAAAAGATGAGGATTCTTAGACACCCCAACTCCAACTTTATATTTTAAGAAACAGCATTATCGGGGCTTTGGAAGCTCTCCATGTGCCTTCTTTCAACTGTGTCCCCTCCAGAGGGGACCGACTACTTGCCTAAATTTGGTAGCTATTCTTCCTTTGCTTTTCTTTTTTTGTGTGTTTTTAAACGTCATATAGATGGAATCATTTTGTTGTCTACCTTATATGACTTAGAATTGCTTTTAAGATTTAGCTATAGTTAATTTTTATTGCTTAAAAAAAACAATATGAACATATTGCACCATTTATTGAGTCCTTTTTCAGTGATTTTATTTTTTTAACTTAGAATAAGACAACAGTGGAAATTTTTGTATGTGCCTGAGTTCTCGTATTTATACCAAAAAGTAGAGTTTCTGGTAATAGGGTTCACTGGTTTCTTCTGCTAAATATGGCCAAATTACTTTCTAAAGTGGTGGTACAACTTTTCAGTTCCCAAGAGTGCTGTGTAATTGTTATTCTCCATTACCATGTCCAGCCCTTGGCTATTATAACATGTGTTAATTTTTTCCAGTTTGGTGAGTCTGAAATAGTATCACTTTGTGGCTTCAATTTTCATATCCCTGATCACTTCTTTGGAGCATTGTTTTCATTTCTTTATTAACCACTTGTGTGGTTTCACTGGGGAATGGCTTTTTATGTCTGGGGCTCAGTAGAAGTAAGGCAACAAGTAATCCAGATTTTCAAATTACAGCAGTGATAGTTATTTCAAATTTGACTTCTGGTAGAAAATAGGTGATATGATGGAGAATTGGAATCTTGAATGATACAGAAATTCTAGAACTGAGAAGTACTTTAAGTGCAATGGAAGATTTCAGTGGATGAATTAACAGCATATTGGTTAGAGCAGAACCAAGAATGTATCAACTGAAGTCAATAAAAAGCATCCAACCTGAAAGAGGGTTTAAAAGGATGGAAAATATAGCCAAGACCATGAGCATCACATGGGATCGACTGTATGAGACTGACTTCCTTTTGTGTGTAACTGTGCCCCTGTCTTAGTCTGTTTGGGCGACATAACAGAATATCACAGACTTAAACAACAGATTGGTTTCTCACAGCTGTGGAGGCTGGCAGGCCAAGATCACGGTGCTGGCATGTCAGGCTCTACGTTTGGTGAGAGCCTGCTTCCCAGTTCATTAATGACCACCTTTTTACTGTGTCCTCAGGTGGAGGCCCCCGAGAGCTCCCCTGGACCTCTTTTATAGGGGCAGCAATCCCATTTATGAGGGCTTGCCTTCACGACCTAATCACCTCCCAAAGGCCCCATCCCCTAACAGCTCAAAATGGGAGTTGGGTATCATTAGGCACATTTCCCCAGCTATCCAGAAGTAGAGAGTTTCTGAGAAACTTGTTGGAAGTTGAGGTGGCACAAAGCAGAGAGTATCCCCAACTTTCCCCCAGTTGGTGTTTTGCCATTTGGCTTTTACAAAAGACCTACACGTATGGTAATGGCTTTTTCAGTAGTAGTCAAACTCTTCTTTGGATTCATTTAGCAAAAGCCAGTACTAACGTAGGTTTTTTGGAATAATGGAGCCGTATAATACCAACTTTCAAAAAGGTGGGAAACCTGTATGCATTTTGGAGAGACACAAATATTAAGCCTCTAGCAAGCCCTCAGAAGATAACAGAATGGGAGAGAAAGCAGTATTTGAAGAGATACTAGGTGAGAATTCTCTGAAAGTAAAAAAGGTATCAGTTTATAGATAGAAGAGTATTTATGAACTCTAAGCAGAATAAATACTAAGTAAATCATACCTAGATTCATCATAGTAAAATTGTCCAAAAAAAGCAAAACCATAAGGGATGGGGGTAGAGGAAGGCATGGCCTTCACGGGAACAACAGATGACTTCACAACAGCAGCGCAGGAATTCATGAGAATACCATCCTTGAAGTACTGAAAGAAGATAACCGCCAACCTCATTTTCTTTATGCATTGAAAGTGTTCTTCATAAATAACAGTGACCTAGGACTTTTCAGACTAACAAAAATTGCGAGACGTTGTCATGGCAAACCTGAAGTAAAAATATGAGGTTTTCTTCAGGCAGAAGGAAAATGATCCCAGAACGAAAAACAGGAGAATAAAAAGGAATGGAAAGAAATATCTGACTAAATAGAAATAGTTGTTGATTGTAGGAAACAACCCTCACAGGCTTTGTTGGGTTTAAAATATACATAGAATTATGGGGCGCCTGGGTGGCTCAGTGGGTTAAAGCCTCTGCCTTCGGCTCAGGTCATGGTCCCAGGGTCCTGGGATCAAGCCCCAC
>NW_019154103.1:38277036-38277411 GCF_002288905.1 Enhydra lutris kenyoni
GAAGCCTCTGCCTTCGGCTCAGGTCATGGTCCCAGGGTCCTGGGATCAAGCCCCACATTGGGCTTTCTGCTCAGCGGGGAGCCTGCTTCCTCCTCTCTCTGCCTGCTTGTGATCTCTGTCTGTCAAATAAATAAATAAAATCTTTAAAAATAAATAAAAATAAAATATACATAGAATTAAAATTAATGACAAATATCCGGAAGAACAAAAGTAGAAAAGATAATGAAGGAATGAATAGAGTTAAACTGTTTAGAGTACATTCCATTCTCTGTGCAGTTGTCAAAGTCCTGATCTGTATTACTAGGTCTTAAAGAAGAGTGGGGCGCCTGGGTGGCTCAGTGGGTTAAGCCTCTGCCTTCGGCTCGGGTCATGATC